>NC_072734.1:34466101-34824679 GCF_026930045.1 Uloborus diversus | reverse complement strand
AGTTTGTATAACTGTGCTACTCGCAATATTCAATGTAAAAGGACTGCATTTATGATTTTAGAGAAATTTTGATAAGATCTTACAACGTGTCAACGTTTAACCTCTAAGATCTTTATTTTTGCTATCGTTAGTCCTAGACATATACTTCCAATTGCAAAAATTGGCAAAATAAGAGGCAGAATTAAGGTAGGGAAAACCACCTATATTGGACCACTGCTTAAATTAGACTGGATGCTTAAAATCTAGCGAAGAGATCTGTGCTACACTCTACCGGTGGAAATACAAAGATTTGTGTCTGACACTTTTGAGGATTAAGTTTCGTCACATTTCGATCTGCACAGTTTGAGTTACGATGTCATTTGTGATGAAAACTTGTTCGATCTTATTTTGAGAATTTAACTGAACCTTAATAATAAAATTTGTGAACTAAGAAAAGCGCCTTTACAGTATTATAATCAGTGTTCAGTGGGGATTACAGCAATGTATTTCCATTTACGATTTGGAAACTTGTTGACAAGATATAAATAAGAGAATAAAAAATGGCGTGCTTTTCTTTATTAGACCGAAAATATATTCCTATATCGGACCGGTGGTCCAATTTAAGAATATGAAATTAAGCAAGCCTTTTTACTTGTCACGCTATACAATAAGTGATTATTATAACTTAACAGTGTAGTTTATATTATATTAAGCATATGTTTAAACTAATAAAGGAAAATTATTTTGACTTTTATTTTTCAAGCACACTTTCTAGAAGCTGTCCCCCATTAAACTAGGTAATTATTCACTATGCTTCAGTTCCAGTTTTGTTAAATATATTTTTTTAATTTGACTGAAATTTGTGCTTGTCCACGTTACTTGTTGACTGGTTATTTTATTAATTACAAGGACCAGAATACCTTAAATATAAACTATAAGGCGTATTCAAACTAGTTTTTAGTAAGTAACTTGCTTATTTGTTCCAGAAGCTTCAATTTCAGTTTTGTTAGATAAAATTTATTTATTTCTTAATTTGAATGAAGTTTGTGCTCATTAACAATGTTTTTTTAGCTGACGTCTTTATTAATTATGAACTACGTTATTTCTATCATTCTTGGTTTTAGAAGATGTCTAAAAGAGTAAATGTAGTCCTTAGGAGGAAAAAATGATGGAAAGAGCCTTAGCTGCTGGTAGGAACGATGAAATGGGGATGTGCTTGAACTAATCTAACTAAAAAGGTGTAGTAATTCCAGCATACACTAAGCATCACTTATAGCCCCTAGACGTGACTTTTTTCAAGCCATTACGTAGTATAAAATAAGAGACCTGCTAGGTGACTGCTATGGAAAACTGCTAGTGTGGCCCATATTCTGTGACTGGATTCTCAAGAACGGGACCTTGATCTGTTAATGCAATTGTGTTCAATGACAGCGACTTTTCAGCAACCGAGTTAGAAGTTAAAAGTCTAGATGAGACTACTCGTCAAAGTAAACACGCTACATGTTCGGTGTCAGTAGTTGTACAAAATTTTTGCACAAAAACAAGGTTTGGATAAAATTAATATAAATTCCGCTTAATCAGTGGCTAGTTCTCTTCAAGTTATGAGTGTTGGTTCAATTGATGGTTTTGTAAATGTGGCACACATTTGTAAATGTGGCACCTTTGTATAAAACGTGGATGGTAGAAATGGAAATCTACTTCGGTAATTGTTCTAAAGTCATCGTCACATAACAAGGACACAGAACAGATAAAGTCGCAAAAAAGGGGCAAAAAAACGCACTAAGGAAATGGTATTGCAATATTTGCCATAGAGATGAAGAGCAAAGTATGATTTCGTGTATGAAATGCCATCAGTGGGATCATCAAGACAGCGCCAAGTTAACCCAAAGCAAAGGATATACTATTGCAAGTCTTGTAAAGTGAGTGTGCAGTTCAAATGCAAGAATTTACATCATTTACTGTTACAGTCCAATTTAGGAAGCGCATGGTTCAATATAGGCGCATATATTCCTAAATTGGACTTTGGCAACTTTGTCAAAAATATATTTTTAAAAATTATCGTCATATTTAGAGAAGATGTAAGTCCCTATGTCGGTTCCTTATTCAGTTCTGCTTCAAGTACCCTTTTTTTATTTTCTTTTGCTTCACATTTAGCGACACAGGCCTCTTGTTCTTAGGGGGTTCAATATAAGCAGAATTTCCCTACTGAAACTTTAGAGAGGAAAAAGCATTTTAGTGACAAAATACGTAATCAAAACTTTTTATATGGCCTGTATCCGCACTTCCTCTCGATTGACTTATCATGGAAAGATGGTAGTGACAGTTGCGATGAGTTTGAATTCTGCCTGTTTGGTCTATGGAAGGTATATTATTTCCCTCTTATGGGAAATTAATAGAGGAGGACCAATTTAAAAACACTAGAAACAACTTATACTGCTCTGATTAGACCAAACCTTGAATATACAGCACATAACTATTTAGGAGAAGACTTTAGAAACATCACTGAAACATATCGACAAGATTCAGGGATAAGCTGCTAAAATCATATTAGGAGCGGTATTATCACTCAACAACTTAAATGAATAACAGAAGTATAAACTTGCAACTCTGCGACAAAGAAGAAAATAATTTACCATCAAGTTCAATAATAATAGAAAAAATGGACACACTGGGCATGTCTCCAGAAAAACTTTTGGAGAACGGAACAATAGATCAAGACTCAAGAGATCACCTACTTTGACTTTCGACGATGTGATCAGAAAAGAAATAGAACAAATATCTCAAAAAACACCAAAACATTTCTTGATATTGTTGCTCTAGATGTTATCTAAACCGAAGGGCTCAGGGACAATTGAGATCTATTCTAACGCCACACTGGTTCAAGCCAATGCAGTCGGCTCTTAAGATGAAGCAATCCTTAAACAAGGTTCCGGAGTCCAATCTTACAACTAGAAAACCTCAAGCTGCCAAGATATGGTACCATGGCTTCTAGTTTTACATGCGAGTTGAACGCAGTTCTAGAAGCCTTGAAGGAATACAGCAGTTTGACTGCTTTAAATGAAGCTAAAATAATAGTAGTTTATTTTTATTTCAAAGCTGTTCTAGAGACAATTACGCATGGGCACTCAAGGCTCACTTAAGAAATTCAGATTATTTGAAAAAATATCAAAAGGGAACAACTTGCACCATGCAATTGATGCCTGCACATGGAGGAGCCGATGGCAGTGAGCCAGCTAAGAATCTGGCTAAAGAGGCAAGGGCTCTTAACATTAATACCATTAATACGTAAACCAGGTCACACTAAATGACGCAAATACCACTGCCTGATATCGACTTAAAGAGAAAACCATCAAGGTGAATGATTAAATATGCGAGATAGATGTAAACAAAGAGCACAAAGACAGTTACCAGATTGAGAACATGCCACTTTGGTGGCATAAAAAATAAATGAAGTCAATACCAGGACGAAGAACTTTTTCCGGGTCATATTTTAAACTTCTTAGTGATACTGGCAAATCTCCAGAACATCAGAGCATACCCACTTGCTTTAGATATCTCTATAGAAGATATAGTCGGACGCGACACCAACCGACCAACCAATCCAACTATTCAACCTGCCATCCACGTCCCTCCCACCTCCATTCATCTTAAGGAAAATCACAAGTACCAAACAGCATTTTTAACCGATGTTTTTTTTACACCAGTACGACCAATATTCACTGAAATATGATACGCAGCAAGCATCCTAACATCGCTCCATCTCGTATTTCTCGAACACATCCATCTTGTTATACTCAACTCCTACTTCTCTTCTCTCTAAGTCTATCCTGCTTCCACTAAGCCAACTTTTTAAAATGATTTCTAAAATACATTTGTTCCAAAAGCACCGATTTTATGATTGTTCTCATACCAGCCATGCTTTGGTATTGCAATTTATATTTCCATGTTTTGTGCGGTTATTTTTTTCTCGCTTTTAGAGCCGACCAAGGTAGGTGAATTACTGATTTTACCGAGGTAAATTTGTATTGGGTGTTTTTCTGAAACTGTTAATTTACTTTTTATCATAAATCTATCTTCTTGGTTGAAAGCTGTGGAAACTACATAAATAGTATTTTATATTGTGTGCCCTATTTAAGTTACAAAATCATACTATTGTAACTAAAAGAGTGTCAAAATAAAAATAATAATAAAAAAATGAAAAAAGAAATTACAAATTTTAGAAGCATTGACTAAAACCTAAAGTCCCAGAAGTGTACACGCATTCAATTATTTGTTATTAGAAAATACTTCAGCTGCGGTAAACTATGTATTTAAAAAAAAGAAAAAAAAACTTTATTCAAAACACGCCGTTCTCTTTCTTTGTGAATAGCAAAATTTAAGCGATAATGTAATTCAGTATGCAAAATAATTGCCAAGTTCCTTTTCCCCGTTTTTATGAAACAATATAGCCATTTTTTCAACAAAATAAGTTTTGTGATTTAAAAAAAAAACCATAAAAATATATGTAGGAAAAAAAATCCTAATGGAAAATTACGTGTTTTCCTTTAAAAACTCTTTAATTCATTTATCTTCAGAATTTAATCTTTTAAAAACCGACTAATTAGTTAAAAAGCATTTTTTACATGACATAAGCAATAAATCATGATTAGTTTATTTACTTAAATTTCGCATTAAACCATAAAGATTGAATGCTTGATTTACGATGTTGTTTCAGAAAACTCAATAATACATGACAACTTATTAATTTGAGCGCTTGGAAAGCTTTTCTTTAAATTAGTTGCATTAATAATAGGCAAAGATAATTTATCACCAGTCATTAATGAGTATCGGTTTTGCATTTAATTGCGAATAGGAAAAAAAAATAGTTTTTGATATTTTTTCTTGAAATTCAAATGAATTTAAGCTCTTTATTTATGAATAAATTGAAATTATGATTTTTTCTATAAATATAGTTTTCTTAATACAAAATTTTAAAATAATTTATTCTGAAGGGACTATAACTAATATTTCATGCAAAGCAAAATTCTGGTAACGCGATAAAAAAAAGGAAAGTTTTAGGAAAGTGCCTTAAATGTACACTGATTAAAATAAATAATGCATTCTTGTAAAAAAATTATTTTCTTGAAATATTACTAAAGGAAAAAAAAAATGATTCCTTGTTTATTATTTTTATAATGTATGAATTTCATTTTTTTAATAGCTGATGCTTTTAATATTCTAGTATTTCAAAATATCTACTGCTTTTGAAGGAGGAAGAGTTTAGATGGAGTTAGAAGTTTAGCAAAAATTGTGATGAATGAGGCAATACACGCTAGCGCAAGAGACTTATTTAATTGGTGTCTTAGGCAATGATGCGAAAAACATGACCCCAAATACAGGTTCAGGTAGGAAATATTCTTAATGATTTAAATGTTTGCTATAGAAATTCATGGTAAACAGTTGCAGAGATTTAAATAGATAGTTATTACAAAATTGTCTTTTCTGCATATCCTCGTAATATCAAAAAAAGAAAAAACTCACTTGAAAAAAAGAGGTTTTTCATTGAGTTAAAAAATAAAGGGTTTCAGTTGATTGCTATAAGTTTTATCAAGCGGGGATAATAATGTGGTGACTATTGTATCAATATGAGCTGATGTTGAAAGCCTAGCGTTTTATTTAAAACCAATGTTTTTGCGATCAAAATTTCTGTTTTTTTTAATGGTCTTTAAAAAGTGTATCTGTGAAAAGGAATAAAACCACTGTTCTAGGACATTATGTTATGAACAAACTCAAAGACGGACATATTTTAATAGGACATAATTTAGGTGATAGTAATTCTTCAAGTGTGCATTACATGTATTTTAAAAGGAAAAGATTAATTTTGATTCAAAATTAAGAATATGCCAAAATCACAATTTACAATAAAACAAGAAAATAATAACTTAAAATAAATATTTCAAAATTAGTAATAATAAACATCAGAAAAAAATACCATCAAGCTTGTGACAAAAATGAATCTGTTCATTCATAGTTATGAAATATATTCTTCAACCACATGAAACACAAAAACATGCATTAATTTTATTTAGCTGCCATTATATGAAGCATACATGTTTGACAAAGACTCCTTTTTTCACCAAATGTTTGCATAATTACAACAAACGTCATATGTGAGAAACAGTTACACAAGCCGAATTCTCTAATGTGAGTAAATAAAGGGCGTAATGACCCCAGAGGGTATTTATCTTAACTGTTGTCCCTCAGAATTACGAATCAACTTAATGAGACAGTATTAAGGGAACGCGCTCTGGTTCACAAATATTGATTCTGATCATTAGTGAGTGGTTAAGGAGTGAATTATTTTAAAGAGCCAGTTTAGATAACTATCAAATTTAATGGTGAGGGATGTGCAATTGTATTGAGATGCTCTTACTGTTTCTTTTTATGAAATTGCTGTTGGTAAACTTGGAATCTAACAGATATAAGCGGTGATGATTGCTCTCATGTGATATGATTTTAGTTAAGTTTAACTGCTAATGTGTGTACTTTTTAGCTTTTAAGAAAGCTCTTTATCTAAACGGTATTATGTAAAACACGTCAATCAGAAACAAGGGCGGATCCAAAAATGTTTCAAAGAGGGGAAAATGTTCTGTTCACCCGACATCTTATTACAGTTCTGATTTTGACCTGCGGGGAGGGGATGACACATGATTTTTGTTTGAAACCAAAATATTGAAATTTAGCCAAGAATGTCTTCTATCCTATTTGTTTCCTTTTAAGTTGATAGAATAGTCTAAAACATAGCCGTTCCATTTCATAATATTTCCAGGGAAACGTTAACCCCCTTCCTCCTAACATCTTCAAAAGTCATCTTAAGGTGTAGTTTCTGCAAATTCAGTTTCTAGAAATAACCAGAGGAAAGTCAGTAAACCAATTCTTTCCCTAACACTTCCTGTGCAATCGCGTGTACAATCGCGTCGTTAAGATTTAAAACTTGAAAAATATCTTTAAAAGGCATCCAAATTCTTCACCTAACACCATCAAATATCGTCAAGATTTCCTTTTTAAGCGTTCCAAAACGTTTTTGGGAGGGAAATTCGAATCCAATTCCTTCCCTTAACGCCAAATAAAAAATTGCGTACACTTTTGTTTCAGGACCGCAAATGTCGGTCTTGGGTCCCTGAAGTGTGGGGTGATCACTCCCATCGCTCTTCTCTTGTATCCATCCTTGGTCAGAAATAATTTTAAACATAACTTGTTTTTGGAATAACTAGATATTAAAAATATTTTATATTTTTTTACTAAGCGTTTAAGGTATTCCTCAATTAATTCAAATGAAATGACGCTTCCGTACTTGGAGCAAATCTTACCTGTCAACATTGTAAAGTCTACGCAAATCCTAAAAACACATTTAAAACACAGCCAAGTTAGGGTTTACCCAACTATAGAAGCAAAAGAGTGTAAATGCTAAAATCAATCGTTTTGTGATAAGTCAAACATTTGATAATCTCTGCTCATTTCCAAGGCGCATAAAAGTATCTCAAGTTTTTGCAATAACATTGCAGTCTACGCGTCATCCATAAAAAAGATAAAAACACATTAAATTTAATAATTTATACAAAATCACTTTTTAAAAAGTCACAAAGAGGTAGAAAAACTGCAATGCAGACTTGCATTATTATTTTTTCGTTTTATCTTTCTTTACTATTACTAATGCGTTTATGATGCACAGACGATCCTGGAATATCTTTTGCAATAATTATCTGCTCGCAGTTCTAACACAGGAATACGCCACCTTGAGGTAATTTTAGGAAATAGTCAAAAAAAAAATAAATAAATAAATAAATAAACAAATAAAAAAATAAATAAATAAATAAAATAAAATAAAAATAATAAAAAAATAATTTGAATTCTGAAATTTTGAATTCATATTATGTGTTTCGCAATCACAAGTTGCGACAGGACATTACTCATTGGAGTTATTGTTTCTAGAAACGGCTCTTGTACCATCCAGCCTGACCCTCCTCCTGGGTGATTACGTGTGTTTAGTTGTGTGTGTGTGTGTGTCTACGCTTGTAGGCGTGTGCATCTATGTATAAAGGTGCGCGCGCGCGTGTGTGTGTGTGTGTTTGTGTGCGTAGGACATGTACGCCACCGCCCAGGAGAAGCGGGTTCCGGGGGACCCTGCTCAGGACAGGAGGAGTCGCACCTGCAGAAGCCCCTGGTCCAAGCTGAAAAAGGCACGGACATCAAAGACGGTCAAGTGAGAACAATAAGCAATTGTGATTGCTCAAAAAAAATGTGCGAACAAGGGAGATGTCTCATTGGGCAGATCATAGCCTGCGTAAAAAGGACGGTCTTGGTTTTGCTAAGGCCTCTATAGTGAAGGAGCAGACGCATCCGTCATTTTAGAGCAAACTAGATGCAGTGCTCCGCAACGATAGCATTGCTGCTGATGTTTTGATTTCTTTAGCATATGTTAAATTGAGTCAAATGGGTGGTTGTTCCACTGTTAATTGTGCAAACAGCTCCACAAGAAAGGATTTTAGCTCCTCAGATTTCCAGCAGATGCAGAAAGAAAAAAGAAATGTATAATTAAAAACCGACGAAGTGACTGGCAGCCTGGAAATGGAGCTCGCTTGCGTGAGGTTAATATCGATTTATTTCTCATGATTTTACTATCATTACGTAATCTGCGACGTACTCTATTACGTACTCTATAATCTTTTCTAACATGTTGTAGTGTTCTAAGGAATGTCTTTTATTCTGTGCTAGTGGTACCCGCACGGCCTTGCTCGTAGTAGAAAATGGAAAGCTCATTTGGTTTGCCTGTATATTAACAAATAATGGATGATGATTTTCTCGACAGTTGGCTATATTCATTTGCTTACCCATGCTACGGTTCCACGTTATGAAAATTTCGTAATTTATTCGTCCACGTTGTGATAATTTCCTCGGGAAAATTTTCTTTAAATTGGAATATAAAAAGAACAAAATCGAATTTTCGAAAAATCGCTTCGAGGTGCATACCCTCTATAAACTAATTCCCTATAAACTAATTCTTTGCCAAATTTCATGAAAATCGGCCAAACAGTCTAGGAGCTATGCGCGTCCTTGAGATCCTGACAGACAGGGAGACTTTCAACTTTATTATTAGTAAATATTTCCCTGTTGTGCCATAAGTATGCTTGCTCCTGCTTGCTCCAATATGGCGGATGCGTCGGCCTCTCCAGTTATAGGGGGTTCTAGGTTTTACTCCTTTCAGCTGCCATTATTAAGAGACAGTAGCGCCTTCTGTAGTTCATTGGAATCTGCTATTAGCAAGAGACAGCAGCGCCTCCTATACTTCACTGGAATTGCGAATTTGTATTAAAAACCATTTTACAGCACTCAGACAACTTTTGCGTATAAATTATATTTGAATTACATTTTAATTTAATGGAATAAATACGTACGATGGTGTAAATGATAATAAAAGTAATTAAAAAATATTTTTGGACAAAATTTATTTTCGTCTTTTATAGAACGTCGCGTAAGAGTCTCCGTCAGTTTATTTTTAAAATTAAATATTAGGCAGTGAGAAGCAAAGGAATATAAGTGAACTATTTCAAGTTTTGAGTAAAACGCATATAACGTTCAGATTCTAGGTATGCTTTTACTATTTTTGCTTCCTTTTCCAAAAAAGGAAGTATTGTGTACGCGAAATAATTTTCACTAAAAATTCGGCTTTAAATTCTATTTTGCTCACCTGAAATTAATGTTGAGTTTTTTTTTCAACTCGACCATACGCGGATATGTGCCTAAGAACGTATAAACACCCGAAATATCCATTTTGACATTCCCCGAGTTAGGTACAACGACTTTTCTCGTGACGTCCGTATGTACGTATGTATGTATGTGCGTATGTATGTCACATAACTCAAGAACGGCATGTCCTAGGAAGTTGAAATTTGGTACGTACTCTTCCTAGTGGGATCTAGTTGTGCACCCCGCCTTTTGGTTGCATTCGGGTGTTTTTAAAGTGGCCTTTTGCCCCTTTTTGGGGGGAGATCATTGTTAGTTTCGATGTAAACTCAAGTGGTGTTATAATTTGGCGGACACTTGGCAACATATCGCCAGACTTTTTGTCGCCAAATTTTGTCTCCAACTTGGCGACAAATTTGGCGATTTTTTTAAAATCTGGTTTTATTTTGCCTACTGTTTGTGATATTTAGAGAGTAAACTATTGAATCACATTAAAATTGCCAATAATGGGAAAATGACATTAAATTGGAGTAAAAGGAAGTCATGTGATGCACACATCAGCTCGTTTTTATAAATCATGCCGTACAGCAGCACCCGCTAGAATTACTAGTACTATTTCTTGCCTCAAAGTAGAAGAGAGGTTTTCCAATCGTTTGTACAGGTTATCTCCAAATTTTAAATTTTGTCACTTACTTCCCTTAGCTTCTCACTGCCTCATATGAAGATAAGTTAATTTTGTAGAATCTTTTTTTTTAACTTTGGAAAATTTTCAATCAACACAAATCACACTACAAAAATATTATACATCAAGAAACTAAAAATGAAAAAAAAAAAAAAAAAAAAAAAAAAAACAGGCATTGCTAGAGACGACCTTATGCAATATTAGATATATATAGTTGTTTCTTCTTATAAACTCATTTAAAGCTGATACTTTCTCGAGAATTCGCAGTGATACCATATTCAAATTGACTTAAAATATGCCTAACGATTCTTCATTAGCTGTCCGTAATGAGGAAAACACACACACATACAGAGATCGGAATCGTTTTGTGATAAGTCTACCACTCAATAATCTCTGCCCATCGGCTGTTCAGTGTCATGTAGAGATATTGCAGGACCTGCCAAGCCGCATAAAAGTTTCTTAACGACCCTCATTTGGGCTAACCCTAATGTCATCATTAAGGTTGTAGTTAATGTATCTTAATGTAGCTAAATAGCTTGGACGAAATAGTAGAGGAATGGGTTATGAACCTAGATAGCTCTTGAAAGTTGTGTGAAACAATAATGCATAACTTATACATTCCATGATAAATGTTTCAAATGGAATTTGAGTTTACCTGCTGATTGTTTATAATGTACTGAACAAACGATTTTTACTTCCTTTTACAAAAAAGGAAGTATTGTATTCGCAAAAAAATTTTCACTCAAAAATCGGCCTTAATTTCCATTTTTCTCACCCCCGAATGAATGTTTTTTTTTCTACCCGATCACACGTGGATATATGCCTAGAACAGACACCAAAAATAACCATTTTGACGACCCCCGAGTTAATTACAACGAGTTCGCTCGTGACGTCTGTATGTACGTATGTATGCGCGTATGTGCTTATGTGTGTATGTGTGTATGTATCTCGCATAACTCAAAAACGGTATGCCCTAGAAAGTTGAAATTTGGTACGTGGACTCCTAGTGGGGTCTAGTTGTGCATCTTTCTTTTTGGTTGCATTCGGATGTTCCTAAGGGGTCTTTTGCCCCTTTTTTGAAGGAAATCATTGTTAATTTCGATGTAAACTCAAGTTGTGTTAAAATTTGTCGGACACTTGGCGATATATCGCCAGTCTTTTGATCGCCAAGTTTTGCCGCCAACTTGGCAACAAATTTGGAGATTTCTTTTTTTTTTCTTTTTTTTTAAATTTGGTTTCAGTTTGGCCACTGTTGGTGATATTTAGAGAGTAAACAATTGAATCACATTAAAATTGCCAATAATAGGGAAATGACATTAAATTGGAGTAAAACGAAGTTATGTGATGCACACATCAGCTCGTTTAGTATCAATATTTCTTTATATGTAAGCAGTTATGTTTTAACGGAGGGAAAAAAAGAAACATATGTGTTGTGCTCGTTTAAAATCAAAATAATAGTTTGTTTCTGTGAAAATAAAACTACTTTTCAACGCAGCTTATCAGCATTGAATGTTTTTTTTTAAATTAATACATATTCATTGACCTATTTAAGAAGTACTTACTGTGGAAAATGAAATTAAATACGAGCATGAAGATTTTTCAGATGTTTTTTTTTTCTTTTCTTAGAAGAAAGTTCTTTTCATCCTGCAATCTCATTACGCTACCTTAAATTCAGATTTTCCTCAAAAGTATAGTTATAATAGTTATATTTTTCCTTAAGAAGAAATGAAGTGAAAACAGAATATCGAGCGTACAGCCACTAGCAAAAATACTTTTAAGCTGTGGTCGATATTTTTTATTATTATTAAAACTGCATGTAGTAAAAGATTTAAACTTAATATCTTAGAGTACGATTCGAGTTCCTAAATATGCTAGTGATAAATATTTTAAGTTTTTAAAATTTCCGTTATAGATAGAGTTAAAAAATAAGTGAACATGAAACCAAAGAATAGAGATAAAAGAGAGTCTAGTACTGTATCAAAATAAAATAAGAGAGACATGAAGACAAACATACTGAGAGAGAGACAATATACACATGCCCCTGAGGAATTTCCTATTTCAGAGTTTTTTTTCCTTACATGTTAATAATCAAAAGCAGTAACTAGTTATAATTTCGACTGCGTAATTTCAGTTATAATTTGCGTGCAATTTGAAAAAGTTATACTGATAACTATATATTTTTTTAAAACTTGCTCCATTTGTTGTCATTTATTTGAATTTGAATTTGTGACACAAATCCTTGTATAAGTAAGCAGCTATTTTTTTGAGCTATTTCTCGTAATATTCAAATGTAAGAAATTATGCAGGATTAAATTTAAATTTCAAAACTGCTTTTAATACTTTCAACGAAATATTATGCTAGACATTACAAATTCGTTAAGTTAGAATTGATTGAAATTACGCTTATTATATCTTTCTAGTAAGAAAAAAGAATATATCTACATACATATAATTAATTGCAACATCGCGTGAATAAAAATGATTCTTCTGTATAAATACATCATTACGAAATTTTTGCTCCTAATGATGTGATGAAATAATAAAACATTTCAAATTTCTTGTTAGGCAAAAATGTCTCATGCTCTTGATTCATTAGTTTTGCCTCGCTAAAATGAAAATAAACGTCTGAAAAATTGATAAAAATATCATTCTGAGTATTTTTTAAGTAATATTACATACATATAAGTCTTTTCTTTGTAAAACATGCGTTATTACCTCCCTTCAAAATCAAATGGCTTAGTGGTATACCAATTAAATTAGGTTTTAGACTAAAAAAGGGTTAATATGTATTACAAAAAAATATTATTATCGATTTTTTTATGAAATTGAATATTTGCATAATAAGAACAGTGAAATTTTGTTTCGGTTTGGAAAGTATTTTTTGTAAATAGAAAAATAACGATATTAGTAGGCAATCAAGTAAAACAACTATTTAACCTTCCAACAGAAGCAGTCTCTTTATTCACATGAAACGTCCCGCGTAAATCTTAGACACAATATTGTAAAATATACATTTTCAAGAGATTAAATATCGAAATTACATTGTAATTAGTTAAAAAATACAATTTACTGCTATTAATAGAAGTTCGATTTTCAAAACTCAAAACCAATCTACCATAGAGTTCATGAACAATATAAAGAGACCCAAGAATGATTAAAATTTACATGAAAATAAAATAAATAAAACTATACTAGTTTATAATTTTACTTAACTTGTATTTTGGAAAAAAAAAGACTAAATGTAATATATAGGTTAAAAAAAATGCATTAAAATAAAATTTAAAAAAAGCTAACTAAATTGAGCAGCCACGCGTATCACTCAGACTCAAACAATATATGAGCAAAATGCTGCTGAAGCTAAATAAATCCATTGATCATTTAAGGGCACGATACGGGGGAAAAAATGAAGCATTCATCAAGTCTCACGTTTTTTGCGGTGCTGTCTAGCGTAATACTGTAAAACACTATTTCTTTTTGATGTATCCCTAAGATACGCACGCTCTCCGGAAGGTCAAATGGTAATACCTCCATGAAGGAGTAGTAATGAAGGGAACATTTTTTTTCTTTTATATTTGTAAGTAACTTTTAGTTTTTAATCAAGTACTCACAATAGTTTCAATA
Source organism: Uloborus diversus (assembly GCF_026930045.1). Taxonomy (NCBI): domain Eukaryota; kingdom Metazoa; phylum Arthropoda; class Arachnida; order Araneae; family Uloboridae; genus Uloborus; species Uloborus diversus. The sequence goes on along the minus strand of NC_072734.1, from coordinate 34,810,674 downwards.
CGTATCTTCCAACATGAAAAACGTTGAAAAATCGCCTGCAATGAGAAATTATTAAAATTTGAAAGATGATCATTTGTCCTATTCATCCCCGTGTATGAGGTAAAAAGGATTATCGGCAGTAATCGGTGGGAAATTGTTTTTATCATCAAAATGATTATTTTTGTTAATATGACGAATATCGATATTAATAAGGAACAAACGAGCATTTTATTGACAGCATAGTGAGAAAGAAGACTAAAATATCAATCTACGCAAGATAAGTTGAATGTACTGCTAAAGATAAAACTTGTAATTCGTTTTACATCCTTTTACAAAAAAGGAAGTATTGTATTTGCGAAAAATATTTCACTCAAAAATCTACCTTAATTTAAATCTTGCTCATCCCAGAATGAATGTTGAGTTTTTCTTTTCGACTTGAACACACGTGGATAAGTGCTTAAGAACGTATAGACACGCGAAATATCCATTTTGACGATTCCCGAGTTAATTACAACGAGTTTCCTCGTGACGTCTGTATGTTTGTATGTGCGTACGTGCGTATGTATGTCTCATAACTCAAGAAAACTGTCACGAATAAAGGTAAGTCATTTTTCAAAAAAAAAATACTTGTATCCTTAATTATTATTTTTTTTCTCGTTGGTTCTTCCGTCTTGCAACAAGATCACGTCAGCAGAATATGCAAATTGCCAGTAGCGTTTCAACTCCCGGCACTTTTCTTCGTTCTCTTCCTTTTCAATTTCAACCCAAGTTGTACTGGGTTGTTTTTCGGTGACTCAGTGGAGTTTGTCTGTTTTTGCCGATCGCTTCAGCTTTTAGCTCTTAACATGCAATTCATAGCTTCCAATGATTAAAACAACGTTACATGCTCCGACTTAGAAGGTTTGCTTCAGAAGTCATTCAAAGTACGATGAGCTACTTATTTCCTGTATAGAGCGTACTTCCAATATTTAGTTAAATATCGTCATCTCAGAGTACAGTGCTGGCTAAACTATTAGACTATAGAGGTTTTTTTTTTGTACCAAAATATTTATCTTACTGTTAAAGTTTAGTACATACTGTACAATGATTATTATGTTATTTTAGCATGATTTAAGGTTTGCAGGTGGCAGCACTGTCTGCTTTGTTTACATTCTTTGTTTATCTACCTACCAGGAACATAACCTCAATCACCTTAAACAGTTCGCTAGTTCTTTTTATTAGTGTGTTCTGTTATATTTAAAATCAGTTTTAGGTAATTAGTACGTACGTGCATGTGAGTATATATATTAGTGAGCATAAACAATTTTTTACCTCCTTTTTAAAAAACTTAAGAAATGGTGTAAACCTTGTGAAAAGTATGAAAAAAAGACTTAAAATGCTCATCAAGAACAAGGGAATGGATACTAAATATTAAATAATTATTTCACTGTTCGTTAATGTGTCTATAGTTGTGTAATCAATAAAGAATTTTCTTTTGAAACAGTCTTAGTCTAATAATTTGGCCACAACTGTAAGGCACATAAGTCACCTAATCCCAGGAATAACAGTAAGATATTCTACTGTTTCTCTGAGGAGACGATATGTCATTGTAAATATCACGGCCACAATAAACAAGTTGTTTTTTACTTTGTCCTGGTTGAGCTTCCACTAAATACTAACAGGCTGAGCACTTAAAAAAACCTTAACAAAAACAATAGTTATGTCAGATTACTTGAATCACTACTGGTAATGATTGCCACCAAAAATCTTTTTTTTTTCAAATTACTTTTACGGAAACAAGTAGTGACCCATCCAACACCATGTTCTTTTCAATGACACTCTTCCCTGCATCAGAAATAAAATACGATATTAACTGTTTTGTAAATAATTTTTAGTGAAAAAAATAATCGATGCAAACCGATAAGCAATTCCTAAAGTATTACATAATCATTACAAAAATACTTATCTTAAATAAAACATGCAACATCTATAACAACATTTAACAAGACATATAATGATGCATATATAAATATTTTCAATGAATGCACAAATATTCTAAGTTAAGTGTTGTACTTACTCAAATAAAAATAAAAGTAACTATGGAAAAAGTAATAATCAGAATTGAAGAAAACATAAACGTCATTGTTATAAGCATTCTAATTAGACTTTTCCTTGCTTGAATTGATGTATTACAGTGAGAAAACTGCCTGAAAACGCGAAAAATAATTATCATGTATCTGATGATCTCTTTTGTTCTCCCTAATGATTTTTGAACATAATGACATTCTTTGAATTGTTTAAATAAGATGGAAATAGGTTATTCTTAAGTAAAAGCTGCATGGATGGCATTATTACTCATAATTGATCTTATATTTAACTTTCTCTTTGTCTCGTTTTATTGTAATAGCATCGTGTGCTCTACTATTTGTGAAAACTACGGATGGAAATTAGAATGTTGCTTTAACGAGCGGTTCAATTTAGAATTTTAATGACATATTGTCCTTTGTTTCTGGAACGTAACTTTTTTTACGCAACTCTAGTTGTATAGTTGTATCACTTTTTTTAAAGCAAATTGTAAAAATACCATGTTACATTATATAAATAAGTTTTTGGGATTATCTGTTTTTAAAAACGCACGGTCTGCGATGCTTGAACACCAAAAATCAACTCATTTTGAAAGTAATTTGTGCATAAAACATTAGTTTAAACTGCTGGCTTCAGTCGTTAAATGTACTTATTAACAAATTTTAAGCAGTAACTTACACAGAGAACTGAAATTAAAATGAGATAACAGGCCTATGAGTTGTAGCTGCAGTTCTGAGGCTACGAAAGAAAAGTCACTTCGCGAAATTGATGATATATAGTGGAGCTGGTGGATCGTTTTACATTTTAATAGAAGTTTTAATTTAACTTGATAACTTTGCAACAATGTGTAACTTTAACTCTACCTCCAACTGATATTGAATAATGCAATGCCTTCAAACAATGTGACCCAACACTGCAAAAACAATTCAGAATCCTTAAAAAAATAATGGGTAATTTATAGACCTATATTCTACCAGTAACGTTTCTGGAACTGACAGGGAGGTTTCCAGCTAAAATTCAGTCACTTTAATTTAAAAAAATCTGGAATCTTTCTAAAGGAATTTATAAACCTTCTGAAATTCCATTCGATTCCAGAAGAATTTCTTCATTTTCTAGAATATTTACTAAGAAAGCTCCTAAACCATTTCAGAAAACATGGATAAAGCTATTGCAGTACTGCAAGAAAACATGTAGCCTCTTAAGTTACCTGCACATTTTGCAAAGCAACAGTAGACTGTTAGTCAATCAGGATGGACTGTCATGAATCTAAAACTGAAACGTTTAAAAATGCTGATTATGTTTTGAAACTGGTATCTTGAATTATTTTTCACAGCAGTAAGAAGTCCATAATCATGCATTTATCAGCAATCCAGGAAACGTTTTCGAAAAGATTCTTGACTTTTACAGGGAAGAGATAGGAATCCATGAAATCCCAGAAAGTTTCCGAGATATTATGTAACACGTTTCGGAATTTTCTTATAGTAAATATCTTTAGCGTGATGCTAAGGATATATTGGAAAATTATACATTGGTACATTGGTACCAAGGTATACATTGGACAATTTCTGTGTCTAATTTTTTCGTACAGCGGGCCGTCTCTGTGTTACTTTCTTCACTCAATGTTAGTCTAGCAGCAACACACAAACCAGTATAGAAATCATTCGCTATTGCGCAAATTTCTAAATGCATCCAGTAAATATTTGTTTTTTTAAAGGTCAGTTAAGTTCCGTTGCATTATCAGATTCAATCAAAATGGGTAACTGGTATTGTAAAAATATTACATTTCTTCCTTTTCACTTGGAGAAACAGGCAAAAACACACTATTAGAGTAATGATAATTTGAATTGCATGCTTAATCAGGCTATAATCGTTTACATTGATGTGCTAAAAAAGTAATAACAAGAGAGAAAAAAATGCGTAACGTTATACTCGTGGCGAAAACATGCATTAATCACGACTCAAATCGCTTTGATATGACTAACTTGCGTTATAAGTATAGACATCGATTAAAATACAGCGTGTCTCCTTTTGACTTGCAATACCTTTATTTTTGGAATCATTGGTCCTAAATCCGTGCTTCGAACTGTAAAAGTGGATAAAGTAAGATGCAGAGTTGAGATATTAACAGTTTGACGCAAAAAAGAAAATTTGGGGAAAAATACGAAAAAATTTATCTTTTATAAGGTTTTGAATTCGTCATAATTATTTTTAGGGAAAGATTGTCCAGTGAAAAAAAAAAGTATCCAACGCGAATAAATTCAAACAGTTGTGACCAAATGAGCGCGCATAGTAGGAACCATGCAGTCGATGAGATAAGATGATATAACATTTTTAAAAGAATGACATGTTACTGAAGGAAAGCGACAAGAAGTTTTTCATTTTCATTTCTACTGAAAAAAAAAGCACAAATGTTACGTGTTATAACACGTTAAAACACACTACAGAAGCTTTAATTATTTGAAAACACTATGATTTCATATTCTTGTTACTGACTATACTTTACCCTAAAAGATGTAATTGACTGGGAGTGTAAAGTTGTATAAGTCGCAAAACGCTGCTCTTCATATCTCGGATAATATCGATCAAAATAATGTTAAATATGGATAAATAATGTATAATATGTATAATAATATAATGCTGGTATCACTTTTCAACTGAAATTATTTTCCTTTATCATAACTATGAGGACATTTCAGTTTTCTGCAAAATTGGACTTCGTATTTTGTCACTGATATTCTTTTTCGCTTTAAAATTTTCAAATTTACCTCTGCATTTTATTTGAATGATTTTTTGTATCGGAATTAAGCATCTAGAACTAAAGGTTTGCGAAAATAAAAGGTTAGACGGAAGAACGCTTGAAAGTAACGAGCATTCACAAAGTGCAAATACAATAAAAAGCAGCGCAATACACTAACACTTGGCTTCAGAACGGTGAAAAACAAGTTATTCAACAACGTTACGTGTGACAAACCTCACATTACGATTCCAATAGCTTCAGCATTGCCCTCTATAGAAAAAGATTACAAAATAGTAAACGGGTATAAGCTAGTGCATTTTTAATAAAATGCAGATATGTATAATAATGCTAGGCTTGGAAACACATATAAAAAGCTAATTATCATAAGCGCGTATGATACACTTACAAAATCTGCTAAAACATTTCTAAGGTTCAAACAATCTAATGTAAAATTATTAGCCATATGCCTTTATAAAAGAGTGATACAACAAGTCTGAAATTAATTCCTTAACATTAAACTAATCGTCCACATCATGCAAACGCTAGATCTGGTTATAATTCAGTATGATTTAAAAACGTAAATCAAAGAAATTTAAAGTAAGAAATTTGCGATAAATTCAACAGAGGAACGAATGAAACTAAATGAAATTCAATGTGATACTATTTCTTTGCGAACAGATTCCACATAGAGTTATTTGCATAGAAATGTTACTATATGCAGTAGAAGTACAAAAGGAATTCTACATGATGCTCAAGTTAATAACCTCTCGAGAATTGCTTTTGCTTCAATAACGAGAGGTTTGCCTATTAACTCGAAATACCTTCGGATCTAATAAAGAATTATTTATTGCATTAGCGAAAGGTACACGCGTTAATTGGTTGCAGTTACTTATAATATCATTAACTTAAAAGGTTGTTCCCTATAAGTAATTTAATTACAATTACATTAGTAATGAGTATCGGTAAGACATTTCACTTAGAGGTTATTAGTTTGAGTATAGTTAAATAATTACCAAGTATAGTATAATTTCAAAAATACTTCGTTATATTAATAGTTTAGTTAAAATCTTAATACTTAATTTGTTAGAAAATGGTTTTTACGTAGATCATGTAACGTAAAGTAGAAACGCATTCTAATTTTCCTTTAATTATGAGATATGAAAAATGTGTGCCAATACGCTTCAGAAGAAGGTAAAAGAGTCACAACAACAATATCATGAAGAGAAAATAAACAAAAATATCATCATGAAAGTGTGTAATAAAGAGTAAACACATTACCCTGCAAAAAAAAAAAAAACAGTTTTACACCAAATAAATTTAACAATGATATAAATTAAATAAATTCAACTAATTTTAATATTAAGGTAAAAGAAGCAAGAAAAAGAAGATGTTCGAATAAAGATTTAAAACAAAACATATGAGGCAGTAAGAAGCAAACTGATTAAAGTGGCAAAATTAAAAATTTGGAGATAACCAGTACACTGTCTTGGGACAAGAGATTATACTAGTAGCCCTGGTAGTTGCTGCTATACACCATAATTTAGAAAAAAAATGTCAATGAAAGTCTACCTAGGATGTTATCTTTAAACACGTTTTACGCAAAACTTGAAAGTGTTCACTTACGTATCTTTGCTTCTCACCCCCTCATATTTCGTTGCACATCAAGTTAAATGAAGACAAAAAGAAATTATATTGCCGAAGTTTAAAAAAAAAAAGAAATAAAATGTCTCCGTTGCAACTAGGATTTTTTTTTTTCAAATAGTGTTCTTGTTATATGTAAAAAGTTGTGCTTTTCGATTCGCAAGGCCAGTAAACTACAGGAGGTGTTTCAGTCTGTGACCAATGGCTGCTGAAAGAGGTAAAATAAATACACATCCACTTAAACTGCCCAGTAAGACATCTGCTTTGTCTACGTAAAATGGAAATATGTTTTTTCTTTGGCTATAATTTCCTAAATCACCGTAAGGTGGCGTATCCAGGTTACAGAATTGCGAATTATTGTCTGTCAATGTGTTTATTGCGCAATGTTTTCTATTAATTTGGAATACTTAGTTCAATTGTCGTCTGATATGTTTGCTGTTTTTTTTTTCAATTTCATTAAATCGTAAAATAGCAATTAAAATTATCCGCGAACAATTGTGAAGAAAAACGATTAAACTATTAAGTTTTTTTCAATCCTATTATCAAACTGGAACAACAATCTGAAAGTCCAAACTTCTAAAGCGAAGAATTAATGATGATCAGGTGTACTTAGAGCAAAATAACTACAATTTTAAAAGTGATAATAACACTCACTTTTTATTTTTGATATGCGATTTTGAAAATTCACGTTCGCTTCAGTACTTTGGTTTAAACAATGCTTGCTGTGTATCTCTCTTTAAATACAGTTGTTTAGAAATGAAAAAACCGATAATATTCAACTTTTTCAAATAATTAGATTTTTATGGAAATTATAAACATGCAATTTTCAATAAAAACTGCAAATGGGAAAGAGAAAAAACATGTAACTTCTTTGTATGGGAATTATTGCCGACAGACTTAACCATGAATAATTTAACATTTCTATTCCATAAACCAAAGATGCTGAAAAAGTGCAATCACGGAATTTGACTATAGGCAATACTGCGGATGGCATCTTTCTAGGAATAAATTTAGACATTAGAATAATTTCCTAGGCAACTATACGAAAAATTCAATCAGTAACATAAATAAGAGAATATTTCTGTTTTCAAATTTAAAAATGTTATAAAATTCAGCAGATATTCGAAAACAAAAGACTCCAAAATATATAGCATAAAATACGAAAATTCGGAGAAAGAAGAAGTGAGTTACGGAATAGAAAATAGAACATGTTTCAGTTTTATTACATTCTGATAAAAGTTTAAAATTTCATGCGATGGAATAAATATTGTTATATCTAGATTTAAAAATTTTGATCATAATGAAACCATAAATATGCTTCGTACATTAGGAATTGTTCTTGTCGTTATTGCTACTCTATTTGTATTACGGAACCATTGTCAATTTCTAATGAAACGTTAATACCACGTAGGCCGCTCTAATAAACAAAACAAATCATGCAGTTTCTTTTTTTATTATTATTTACGTCAGCTGCATATAAGAATTTATTGCGGTGTTATGTTATTAAAATTTATTTTTTTAATAAATCGTAAAACATAAAATAATTAGCGGTCCCTGACATTGCGTTCCTCGCGGTAAAAATATGAAATAAGTCGCTAATTGGTTCAACATTATGTGCATGTGCAGCTTTTTTTCTGTAATAACAGCTCTAAAAGTTCCAGAAAACTATAACTCACCTACGGATAACAGTCAAATTGTCTAAAAAAGTTAATTTTGCTTTCTAAACTTATGAATTAATATGTATAGATTGTTAATTGTTTTATTACTTAATCTTTCAATTTAAAGTTTGAACAAGAAAAATGTTCTGTTTTATTTTATTTTATCCCTTTAATAATTAGTTTTCCTTTTTTGTTTGGTTTTAAATACTTAACGAAATATGGCATCTCGGTCATGCATAATAATAATGATGATAAATCTAAAAATAATAGTAAAAATTAAAATGTAATACAACAATGTATGGTTCTTCTCTCTCTCTCTCTATATATATATATATATATATATATATAAGAGTCGTTGTTTCTTTGTTTGTTTACTTTTTTTTTTGTACTTGATGGTCAGAAGCCCTTATAACACCTACAGCTCTAAAACTTTGCAGAAAATTCAAACATACCCCAGGGGTTAAGGTGAAAAAACAACGTAAATAAAGCACAAATATTCGAGAAAATGCAGCATATAGCTATTTCAAGGCTACAATGGAGCCTCTTCATCAGTGCAAAAAGCTCACCAACACAACCAGAAGTTGCGAGAGAACTGACAAAAAACCAGGTGGACACCGGTATTTATACCAAAGAGAGCCAACCAATAAGAATACAGGAACATGACAACAAACAACCAATCAGCGAACAGCATGTACGCTCCGGGCTCAAAGCAAGGCAAGAGACAACCAATCAGAAGCCAGGAGACAAAAAGAGTGCGAGACACCAAAGAAACAGGAAAGGCAATTATAGAAATTGCTTCCAAATATCATGAAAAAATGGAGTGCTGGAAAAATCATTGACAAGAGAATGAGAATTTTTCCAAATATGGTAAGCTTCCCAGAAATCGAGGTCATAAACCGAAGAACATTTACAAATAATCTTTGCAGATGAAAAATCAAAACAGTGACCAGAAGTCCAGCAATGCTGAGCGATGGAAGAACAATGTTCCTGTATTCTTATTGGTTGGCTCTCTTTGGTATAAATACCGGTGTCCACCTGGTTTTTTGTCAGTTCTCTCGCAACTTCTGGTTGTGTTGGTGAGCTTTTTGCACTGATGAAGAGGCTCCATTGTAGCCTTGAAATAGCTATATGCTGCATTTTCTCGAATATTTGTGCTTTATTTACGTTGTTTTTTCACCTTAATCATATTGTAGCACAAAGCTTATATGATAATTTTTCATTTATACCCCAGAGAATTGCATCTAGAAGTCGAAATTCTAAATTTCTAGTTAGTTTTTTTCTTAATTAAACCTTTTTTATGTGATTTTTTATTATTGGGGTTAGGGGTATTTCGTTGCACACCCCCAACCAATTGCGCCAGGAAAAAAAAATTGTACTGTAGTGTAGGGAATTTAATTTCAACTATGATGACCAAAAACATTTTGAAGATTGACCAATTTTTGTTTTTTTTATTAATTTTTGAAAAAACCTTTAGTTTGCTTTTTTTTACAATGGTTTATAACACATCGTATTTCTAGCATTGGCCCACGGGGGAAAAAGCTTTCTTCGTTGTCAAGCTGTGACGTCATGATAGGGCGAAAAGGTCCTTCCGAATTGTTGCAATGGGGATACCTGGATTTCAATTTGCTTCTTTTGTTTTGCTATTGCTAACGGTAGCACATGCTTTTTTCCTTTACTTCTTTTTAAATTTAGAAATGCTTTCTTTTTTCAATCCCCCCTCTCCCGCCGGACGCTTCGCTGTATATATTTTACGTTACATATTTGAGTATTTAATTTAATTAAAATAGTTAGGTGTTTTTTTTTTTTTTTCTTTTTTGCAAACGCTACTTTTTGCACACTTTGGGGAACAAGGAGGGAGCTTTTTTTGCGCTATTCAATTAAATGAATAAAGCGCAGTTTTTTGAATGATCTTTGTTTAGGTTAAGAAATGGGTGGGAAAAAGAGACGGATAAAAAAAAGAGATAGATTGTATAGGTTGATAGCCGCCGAAGGTAGCAATTCTGGCGATAAAAGGTGAATAGCACAAAACGCAACTGGAAATAGGTATAGAAAATACGAAAAAGTTAGATATAGCTTGATTATTACCGCTGCCAAATTTGTTTAAACAGCCACCGGAAGCAGCAAACTTGGTATAAAAACGGGGGGGGGGGATTTAACGGACTTCCTTAAAATTCTTAGCACGGGTATCACCGCGCGGGTACTGCTAATAATACATAAAAATACTTTTTTTTAGAAAGGAAAAAAACACTCTTCAGGGGTTATTTTGCATTCAATGTTTGAAACTTCTCTACTTCTTCACAGTATAATTGGAATGAAAATAAATGACTTAAAAAAAGGTATGTAAAATCATACTCTTATCTACAACGCATTGTAGTGATATTTTTAATCAACTTCTTATTTTAACGTGTCTATGGATAAAATTTTATTTTTCACGTATTTTGTTTTAATTCAGTCCGTAGTTAATACCTTGAAAATTGTCTGACACGAATTTCTCAAAAACGCTTGATTGGTACCTTTAATTGTTCCATATAATAAAAACCTAACAATACACTTAAATTACGAGGGTATGAAAAGTTGCTTTTAGTTTACTCGGTACTTACTTTTCAACTTTAACTTTTCTCTTAACTATTTAGTTTGTGAAAAAAGATAATGCTTTTTTTTTTCACTAAAAACTATATAAAAAAGCACATTACAATTTGTAACACAGTAAAAACATTTGTGTTACCAAATAAAGAAATGTTATCAATTTTTTTCCCAATACTTAAACATAGTTTATCGGTATCATTACTGTTCGTAGTGCACGTTTATAAAAAGTTTCCTCTCAACAATTTCAAAGTCTCTCTTAAGCAACTCGAAAGAATTCAATAAATAATTTAACAGCAAATCTCTAACCGAATAAATGACATAAAATTTCTTTTAAAACAGCTGAATTATGTTTAAAAATACAAAGGTTAATAAACGACAAAACTGAAAGAAAAAAAGAAACAAAATTGCCGACCCGTCTTGCTTTAAAAATTGAAATGTAAAATAAAATAAATAAAGAGTTGGAGGAACGCGGGGCATGAATGTGCGGGCAAAAAGCAAAAGCAAACAATGTTAGATATACACTCTACTTTTGGATATATTTTTCATTTTGAACATCTGGTAACCCGCTGCAACTTGGTTAAACTAAATTCGAAAGGAGATTTGTTTTATTAAAGTATTTTACCGATCGCTAAGAACTCACTTAAGGTTTGAACATAAAGAAATATAGATAAGAGATGAAGCAGTTTTAGATGTGAAATGAAATTTTATTTCCATTTCGCGCACACGTGTTTACTTTATGTTAAAATGTTAGTATTTTAAAATATTCAACTGATGCATAAAGTCGAGGAAAAAATGGAGTGCTTGCCGTGGAATGAATATAAAAAAATATGCAGGAGTTAACATATAAAAACATTTTTATAGTTACTAATACTGAAAATAAATTAACGTATTTTCGTTTTAAAAAGAGATAAAACAATTACTGAAAATTTGTATTTACACCTTAAATTCATCGGGTTAGTCTTTATAAACCCCTTCAGTCGGAATTATGAAATACTTAACCAATAATGTTTACATTTGGTACGCAGTTAATAAAAGGAGATAGACAAAATTTCAAGTTTGTAGGAGAAAAATTAAAAGAGTTATGGCATGTCTAATATTCCGTATTTATACTTTTGAAATTAATATTTCATATCAAAAAACAATAAAATACTTAACAAACATTATTATAAAATGTTCTTCAAACAATTATAAAACATAATATAAGCAATTAAAACGATTGTTTAAATATTATATATTTAAAAGAAAAGGAAAAATCCTCGCTTTTCAGACGAGAATCCATGGTTGGAAAAATGAGCCATTCTTTTTCTCGCAATGCTTATATGTCAGTATTGTTAATCCCAAAACGAAAAATTATTTCACAGATTATAATAAGCAGAATGTAAAGGGGTCAACTACCAAAAAAAAAAAAAAATCAAGTAATTTAATCCATTATTAAATGATTAGCAGCTGTTTAAAGTGTATGTTCGGGATACTAGACACCAGGTCTGAAGATAATGTGCGAACAAATTGAAACTGTGTAGTTGCCAATAATCAAGAAAACATTCACCGAAGATGCTATAAAATCAGTTTTAAACTTGTAAATGCACCAATTCGATGGAAAAGAAAAATATATTTCTTTTTTCAAAATTCACATTTGTAAAAAGTTTTATTTTGTGAGCTAAACGCGCTTGAAAATGCTTATCTCTTGTAATTCTACGATGAAAATATTTTACTGCTACTTAAATAGTAAGGCATTTTTGCAATTTTGTTCAATGTTTTCGGACATTGGATATTAAGTTATACATTGGTTTTTCTGTTTAAAACCAATGTTGCCAAGCTGTTGTTAAGCCATGAAACATCCTTAATTTAAGCAAGATTAAAAAAAAAAATTCTCAGCCAAAGAATATATTTAAAAGTGTTTTTAAAAAATCATACATTTAAATATTAAAGCCGGCGAGAAAAAAAATACTGTTACATTCCTCATACAGTTTTTTAGCAATAAGATTGAAATCATAAAGTAATTTTGTTCATTGATTTGTATTCTTTGATGTTATAAGGTAGATATGCGAATGGTGGCAGTGTTCCTATGGTAGATCACCCCCTAAAAATGAGATATATTTTTGCATCACAAAATGGCAGTACTGCATTTTCATAACGTGTGTCTGCTGTGGAAAATGCTAAATTTTGAAGTGAAAACGTTAACATTGTATGCAGTGATTTAACTCATGAGGGAAAGTAACTCCAACATAGAGGTTTTTACTCATTATTTTCTTTTACTTATTTATTTAATCAAAAATATTTTAGTTATCATATAGGAATCATTTTCTTGGAAAAATATTTCATTTTCCTTTTGCACTATGAAAAAACAAACAAGTCATTGTTTATGTTCTTGTTTCTAAGGTACAACTCAACTGCCAAATAATAATAAGAAAAATAATAATAGTGTTTGAATGTAATTTTTATTGTAAAATACTTTGTTCGTTCTTAACGTGCTGTATTTTTCGAAAAAAAATTCCAATCTGTTCACTTTGAACAAGCTAGTTCATTTTAACTATTTCACTTTCCTCTACATTCCCTATTTAAGCTTCACATGCCTACGAAACGATCGAAAATGTTTTTTGCAGAAAGGTATCTCCAAAAGGTACAGATTAGCTTCCAACAAACGCCACACAATCAGTAAAAAGTGCATTTCGAACGAGACCCCCCAAAATTCTCAGGAAGGAAAATGAAACGCCACTCAGAAGGAAAATTCGAGATTTGGTTGAAGAGTTCTTAATGTTCTTTTTTAACTTTTGAAGTCTCCGGAAATTGCGAAGAAATGATGAATCAGGTTTCGCATCATTACAATTCAGAAATGTATCGTTATATCTTAATATCGATTGAAAAAGAAGGTATACGCTTATGGAAACAGTCTGGAATGAAGGTTTAAAAGGGTTTTTATACTGTATTACTTTAAAAATAATAATCAGACTGTTCAAATGCTAGTGTTTATTAATAATATATATGTATGTCTATTACATTTACTAGTTCATTTACACATTTACTTTATTATTTATTTGTTCATTCATTTAGTTATTCAAAAAACTGGTTTTAATAATAAAGTAGGAAATATTTATTTTAATTTTTTTTTAAAAATTCTGACTTTGCTCTGCTATGGAGTAAAATGATACTTCCCCACATGTTTTACTTTGAACATAAATGCACAGCCGAACACAGAAAAAAAAACATTTAAATATACATTATACCATTAAATATCATTCAATGTGTATGTACTGTAGTTTTCAAATAAATTTTGTATTTATTGGATTTAAAAATTAATTTATCGCAGCTACTTCACATTTTTACACGCTCCATTTTATGCTGCGTGTTTTTTTTTCCTTACTTTGATATCCTTTAAGTACATTTTGAAAACATGGTTCACAATAAGCCTAATTATTCAAATTCATACATTTTTTCTTGAATCGAATTGCTAAAAATGTATGCTACTCCATAGTTTATCTAAACATTAATTTAATTATTCATTCATTCATTTATTTAGTAAAAAGTTCCTGTGTTTCTGCGTTTTTTTTTTTCTGTGTTTGTATATTTATTTATCCATTAGGTTTTTCAGAGAAAAATATTTTTCATCTCCCTTAATGATAAAGCTGAAAGTATGGATAACTCTCTCTCTGTCTGGATATCTGGATCTTTGGATCTCTGTCTGGATGTCTGAATCTCTGTGATGCGCATGTCACCTAGACCGTTCTGTGGATTATCATGAAATTTGTTTGCATCATGGGGTGTGCATCAGAAGGCGATTTTTCGAAAAATTGCTTCTGTTCTATTTTTATTCCAATTTCAGGCCATTTTTCTGATTAATTTGAATGGAGGAGAAACATTTCATTTACATTTTTAAGTTTTGAATCATTCGAAAGCTTGAAGTTTTCTACATCCGATGAAGTTTGTTCGAAGTTTCTACGAACATTCGGAGAACTGAAGGAATCGCTTAAGAAAACCAAACTCCAAGGCTTACCCATAGCACGCCAAACAAATCTTAATGACTAACCCTGCTGCAGTGTTCGTTCCGAATGTACGTAGACTGTGCTCGGGTCCAAATGGACCTAACGTATCTAATTTCAATCGCTAAAGCCCCATTGATTTTCTGTTTTCAAGTCTGATTATTACAAGAAGCTGTTTGATCTTGTTAGAAACTTTTAAACATAAAACACGCTCTTTACATGTTTCGTTTTATGAATTTAATTCAAGAAAACATAAAAATAAACCAGCAAAATAGTAACTCCAGTTTTCTTCCAAATGACAACTAACATAAAATTATGTAAGCTAACATTTTAAGAAATTTACAAGAAACTTAGAAGTTTGAAAAGAAGAAGTTGAAAATTGAAACGCTGTACAACAATATAACATTTATATTTGTATGAAATACATAAAAAGACAGTTACCTGTTCATGAAACCATTTTCAATGAAAGAGAATGATCATCGTTGAGTAACTGTATCAATGCATTTTGTACATATTTGATTCAAATGTGACTTACATATGTATTTGCCACACTTCATACATGCATTTTGTTCTTTATTGTCTGATTTGCACAAATAGCAACGACCTTTTTTCCTACTCGTGCCTGCCGTGTCCATTGTTTCGGGAGTAGAACTGGCATCGTCTTTTGATTGTCTTTGCATGCTTTTCACTAACTTTGCAGCTGCTTCTTGCCATGGGAGCACGTCTCTTCTATAAACATGATTTCTTACTAAAGCCATACCTAAAGTCTCTATAAAAAATATCCGCCGTGTGTAGGATTTTTCTTTCATACAGGCATCAAGATTTGCTGCACATTTGCTGAACGCATTCACAACTGAAATATCAAGAACATTTGAAAACACTACAATCGGCCACCTATTCGTCTTTCTTTTGCAGGTGAAAGAAGAAATCATCTTGTCCAAGGTGTCTATAGCAGCTTTTGTGGAGTTGTAATCAAGGATTGCTTGTGGAATTTTGGATTCGGAAGAGTCAACCTTTTTTCCAGAATGGAGTGTGCTTTGAATAATAACACATTTACTTCTCTTGAACATATAGAAGAGAAGCATAGTATCATTCGTGAAAACAAATGTCGAAGAATCAAGTTTCTTGTTATTAGTTTAAAGCAATTCTGGGTTAATAGATGGTTTATTTCTCCTCATTGTTCCAATCATAGTTATATTTCTTTTCAATAGGAGCTGTCCAAGTGTATAGGAGGAAAAAAATGTTGTCGCACGTTATATTATGTCCTTTCAGACCATACGATAAATCTAAGACCTTGATTTGTCTCGCGAGGTTGGTTTGTTGGTTTTCCAAGATGTGGTTGGATGTTCCACACATAGCCAGTTTCATTGTCACACAGAACGCAAAGCTTGATGCCGTACTTGACTGGTTTCTTGGGCATGTATTGCCTAAAAGGGAAGTTTCCTCTGAAAGCAACCAATTGTTCATTAACAGTAACATATGCACTGGGGTTCACAATTTTTGGTAATATCTCTATCCATAAATCCCATAATGCATGAATAACTTCATTACCTAAAAACGAAAAAATGGTATTTAAAGTTAAAACAAAAAAGGCGGGGGTGGGGAATCATACATAAATAAATATAGATTAATATTATTTTATATCAATAAATATATGATTTATTTATCATTATGTAATTTAGACATAATATAAGCAAGAATAACGTATGTTGTTTCTCTATATGTTTTAAATCATATGGGTCCAAAAGGACCAGAACACAGTATACGTAAACTCTTTTCTGACAACCAGGGTTATGTTTCAATGAAAACAAAAAAATAACTTGAATTGTAAAATAAGAAAAGAAACAAATTCATGAAGTTACAACGTTATACCAATGTTATTCGAAATTTTATTGCAGTATTAAATCTCCTTTAGGTCGAAATGGACCCGAACACTTCAGCAGGGCTAAGCTCGATAATAAAGTCGAAAATTAAAGATTGTTTCTGTTTTGAAAGTAAATTCCATTTAACTTTTGTTTGTTACCATGGTTAAGTCTTTTACTCACTTTGATTATTTTTTTTACGTATTCATTTTGGCAATCTAAATCCTTTTCTTGTGTTGAAAAAAAAATTAAAATATTTTAACTGTTAAGAAAAAGTCGTCTGCTTTTCATTTCTTAGTTTTAATGGAATTATTTTCAGTAAATTATTGAAATATTGCTATTACACTGCTCTTTCTATAACGCTAAATTTTGGAAAAATGGTCTTATTTTGCGTTTTAAGCAAGGAAGAGAAACTTCCTTCCCCCTTTAAAAATATTTCTGAGGCTGGTTTCTGTTAAGATATATTTAAATCTGCCAAAAAATGAAGATAACTTGAAAAAAAAAAAACATAGTAGACGTAAACTACCACATGACCTTATGAATGTCTACTACGAGCAAAGCCGTGCGGGTACCGCTAGTAAAAAATATAAAATATTATCACTTCGCACTATGTATGGGGATAAATGTCTGAAAATAAATGTGCCACAAAGAGCAAGAACAAACATATCAATATTCGCAACTCCAGAGCTCGAATATGCTACCTTGTGGTGATTACCGAATTACTACCGAAAAAGGTCAAACATTCCATTCTACGTGTTTTCTTTGGGGCAAATTACAGGCTTCAGACAGTTTATGGTGTAATGTAATTTTAGAAGAATAGAAAAGAAAGTTCTCCTTAAACACGATGAAAAATTACAGTCATTCACTAAGCGTCAGAGCAAGTTATAAGTTACGGCTTTTGTTTGTTTTACCTTTTTCATCCGCCATTAGACAGTAGTTGCAGCGCCCCCTATAGTTCATTGGAGTTGCGAATAAATTATGCCATCAAATACAATGTTCAGTCTGTATGTAATTTAATTTTTGAAATAACTTTCCAATTTATTCAGTTTCAAAACTGTCACTTCACCTTATCTCACACTCCAGTAAATGTTGAGTGTTTTTTCTTAGTCTGACATTCCTTAAGTACATTTCGAATACATGACTCACAATAACCCTAACTATTAAATCACATTTTAAAAAGTTTGCGTCGCAATGTAGATTAAAAAAAATTGTTTTGAATTGAGTTATTTTGTTTTAAAACTGTATTTGTTTACTGTTATTTATTACTCTTTACTTCTCGCCTTTTTATGACCCTTTTTCTCGTGTTTTATGGCAGTATTATTTTAAAACTTTCAGTAGGTAGATTGCCAGGAGAACGAAAGTTTTAAAAACTTTATTTAATGTTCATATACCCTTTCTTTTTGCATCAAAACAAGATTAAGGCATCAAAAGAAGATTAGTAATGTCTAAATAAAGTTCCTAAAAAAACGAAAAACAGTTTTTGAATATGAAGATTTTATTTTTCTCTCAGTTCTAAATGCTGACTTTGCGTGAGTTTGTCACAGATGTCAAGATTAAGCCTAACTAAAGAAGTAAATGCTTTTGTTGGTTTTTGTATAAAGCACCATAGTTATTTTCACTTCACTAGAAGTTTTAAATTCCTAAGAGAATTTATGTTTTTCTTTATAAGAGTTTTTGTAAAGTGAATACTTTTAATAAATACCGTTCGTATAGAAATGTTTCAAAAGTAATGTTACGTTATTTATAAAATAGCGTTGCCAAAACAATGCATTTGTTCTTGATGTTAATTGACTTTGAATAAGGTAATGCAAAACTGCAACATTCATGTAAATTCTTCCCAAAAAATGACAAATTAACTTGTATAAAACGTAAACAGATGGTAGAATGCTTTAATAACATGTTTTGATTTTTGTAAACTTGGTTTGAAACCAACTTTCTATTATTATTATTCCTACCCCCAGCTTAAAGCAAAGTTACTTCCAAAATGTCAGAAGATCATATAAATTTGTAAAGAAATTATTGTTCAATCTACAACAACTTTTGTGCAATGCTGTAAAACATATAAATAAAGATTTTTCAAAATTTTCACTGTTCTGAAAAAACATTACAAACAATGTCCTTTGATTTTGTTGACATTCCCCTACCGAAAAATGGAACCAATTGCTCTAACATGTGGAGATAGTTACATTAACCTACCATTTTGTCTGAGTTTTGGATTATTTATAGAAATAATCGTAATTGGTTCTACTTGCTAAAAACAAAAGATTTAAGTTTAGTTGGGTGGTCATCGTAGGTGGGGTGTTAAATCGTGTTATGTATTTTTAATGACTGTCATTACCCTGTCCCTTATAATTAAATTAAATTTGTAATATGCACTCAATGAGTGAGTGGTTCTTGTTTGTATGGGGTTTTCTTACCTTCCTTTAAGTGATACTGATTTTTGTTGTATTTTAGTCTTAACTTTTGTCAGTCCCCTGTAAGGGGAAGAAAAATACAACGATGTACAGTTTGAAAATCACCACATTGAATAATTTTTATTTCGTTAAAATAGCGTTATCTTTTCCCAGAGAGATTACAGTACGTAGTGAAATGTATTATTTCTCCTAAGTGTGATTCCCCTGTAGCAGTGTGTGCTATTCCCTGCGTTGTTCGAACTCGCAGTTTAGGGAAAATGAACCAAATATTGTTAATTCAAGTTGTGTATTTTTAGTATTTTCAGGAAAATAAATACAAAATATCGAGTGCATGAATATAGATGGAATAGAGAAGGAAAAACAAAACAAAACAATGTATCTCCAATATATACAATGAAGTAAGCAGTGTGTGTGTGTGTGTGTGTGTGTGTGTAAGGCACATCTTTCAAAAAAAAGTTATGCCAATAGATATGAAAATTGGTGTACATGTAACTTTTGTCGAAGATGTGCAACTCGTCCATCGATGTTTCAAAAACTAACTAGAAAAACTTATTTAATGTTTTATGTGTTTTGCGCACTACTGGTTTAAGCACACTTTTTGTCTACTCGAGCTAATTGTTCGAATGTATTGTTGCAAATATCTAAACTCAAATTAAGTACTTTCTAGTTATTAAGAGTTTGTATCAATGAAGTTTTCTTAAAGAATTCAGTTCATTGCAAAAAAATAAACATTGTTGTGAGTTGTGCAATGTATCTAGCGGTACAACAATGTGAAATATGCGCACTTACTTATTAAATAATTTTTGTACTTGTTTTACTACAAATAGAAGTTGTGCGAGTTTCAGAATGACGGTAAGGCTCCTTTTTCTAAATCTAGGTATGTGTCTATTTAGTTATTAGTTGCTTATGTGGTGCTAAAATATTAATTCTAAATTGAAACGTGGTTTTGGTCTTATTTCATAAGCAAACTAAACTAAAATAGTATCACTAAACTCATGTATTCATCCTAAAAAGTGTCATTCTAATAGTTTAGCGGTAAGATTAGAGAAAGATATAACAAAGCATGCTGTAATAATCATCATCATTCTTGGCACTCTGCGGAAAGGAGTAAAGAAGAAGCTGTTTGATCTTGTTAGAAACTTTTAAACATAAAACACGCTCTTTACATGTTTCGTTTTATGAATTTAATTCAAGAAAACATAAAAATAAGCTAGCAAAATAGTAACTCCAGTTTTCTTCCAAATGACAACTAACATAAAATTATGTAAGCTAACATTTTAAGAAATTTACAAGAAACTTAAAAGTTTGAAAAGAAGAAGTTGAAAATTGAAACGCTGTACAACAATATAACATTTATATTTGTATGAAATACATAAAAAGACAGTTACCTGTTCATGAAACCATTTTCAATGAAAGAAAATGATCATCGTTGAGTAACTGTATCAATGCATTTTGTACATATTTGATTCAAATGTGACTTACATATGTATTTGCCACACTTCATACATGCATTTTGTTCTTTATTGTCTGATTTGCACAAATAGCAACGACCTTTTTTCCTACTCGTGCCTGCCGTGTCCATTGTTTCGGGAGTAGAACTGGCATCGTCTTTTGATTGTCTTTGCATGCTTTTCACTAACTTTGCAGCTGCTTCTTGTCATGGGATCACGTCTCTTCTATAAACATGATTTCTTACTAAAGCCATACCTAAAGTCTCTATAAAAAATATCCGCCGTGTGTAGGATTTTTCTTTCATACAGGCATCAAGATTTGCTGCACATTTGCTGAACGCATTCACAACTGAAATATCAAGAACATTTGAAAACACTACAATCGGCCACCTATTCGTCTTTCTTTTGCAGGTGAAAGAAGAAATCATCTTGTCCAAGGTGTCTATAGCAGCTTTTGTGGAGTTGTAATCAAGGATTGCTTGTGGAATTTTGGATTCGGAAGAGTCAACCTTTTATTCAGAATGGAGTGTGCTTTGAATAATAACACATTTACTTCTCTTGGACATGTAGAAGAGAAGCATAGTATCATTCGTGAAGACAAATGTCGAAGAATCAAGTTTCTTGTTATTAGTTTAAAGCAATTCTGGGTTAATAGATGGTTTATTTCTCCTCATTGTTCCAATCATAGTTATATTTCTTTTCAATAGGAGCTGTCCAAGTGTATAGGAGGAAAAAAATGTTGTCGCACGTTATATTATGTCCTTTCAGACCATACGATAAATCTAAGACCTTGATTTGTCTCGCGAGGTTGGTTTGTTGGTTTTCCAAGATGTGGTTGGATGTTCCACAATTAGCCAGTTTCATTGTCACACAGAACGCAGAGCTTGATGCCGTACTTGACTGGTTTCTTGGGCATGTATTGCCTAAAAGGGAAGTTTCCTCTGAAAGCAACCAATTGTTCATTAACAGTAACATATGCACTGGGGTTCACAATTTTTGGTAATATCTCTATCCATAAATCCCATAATGCATGAATAACTTCATTACCTAAAAACGAAAAAAGGGTATTTAAAGTTAAAACAAAAAAGGCGGGGGTGGGGAATCCTACATAAATAAATATTGATTAATATTATTTTATATCAATAAATATATGATTTATTTATCATTATGTAATTTAGACATAATATAAGCAAGAATAACGTATGTTGTTTCTCTATATGTTTTAAATCATATGGGTCCAAAAGGACCAGAACACAGTATACGTAAACTTTTTTCTGACAACCAGGGTTATGTTTCAATTAAAACAAAAAAATAACTTGAATTGTAAAATAAGAAAAGAAACAAATTCATGAAGTTACAACGTTATACCAATGTTATTCGAAATTTTATTGCAGTATTAAATCTCTTTTAGGTCGAAATGGACCCGAACACTTCAGCAGGGCTAAGCTCGATAATAAAGTCGAAAATTAAAGATTGTTTCTGTTTTGAAAGTAAATTCCATTTAACTTTTGTTTGTTACCATGGTTAAGGGTTTTACTCACTTTGATTATTTTTTTTACGTATTCATTTTGGCAATCTAAATCCTTTTCTTGTGTTGAAAAAAAAATTAAAATATTTTAACTGTTAAGAAAAAGTCGTCTGCTTTTCATTTCTTAGTTTTAATGGAATTATTTTCAGTAAATTATTGAAATATTGCTATTACACTGCTCTTTCTATAACGCTAAATTTTGGAAAAATGGTCTTATTTTGCGTTTTAAGCAAGGAAGAGAAACTTCCTTCCCCCTTTAAAAATATTTCTGAGGCTGGTTTCTGTTAAGATATATTTAAATCTGCCAAAAACTGAAGATAACTTGAAAAAAAAAAAAAAACATAGTAGACGTAAACTACCACATGACCTTATGAATGTCTACTACGAGCAAAGCCGTGCGGGTACCGCTAGTAAAAAATATAAAATATTATCATTTCGCACTATGTATGGGGATAAATGTCTGAAAATAAATGTGCCACAAAGAGCAAGAACAAACATATCAATATTCGCAACTCCAGAGCTCGAATATGCTACCTTGTGGTGATTACCGAATTACTACCGAAAAAGGTCAAACATTCCATTCTACGTGTTTTCTTTGGGGCAAATTACAGGCTTCAGACAGTTTATGGTGTAATGTAATTTTAGAAGAATAGAAAAGAAAGTTCTCCTTAAACACGATGAAAAATTACAGTCATTCACTAAGCGTCAGAGCAAGTTATAAGTTACGGCTTTTGTTTGTTTTACCTTTTTCATCCGCCATTAGACAGTAGTTGCAGCGCCCCCTATAGTTCATTGGAGTTGCGAATAAATTATGCCATCAAATACAATGTTCAGTCTGTATGTAATTTAATTTTTGAAATAACTTTCCAATTTATTCAGTTTCAAAACTGTCACTTCACCTTGTCTCACACTCCAGTAGATGTTGAGTGTTTTTTCTTAGTCTGACATTCCTTAAGTACATTTCGAATACATGACTCACAATAACCCTAACTATTAAATCACATTTTAAAAAGTTTGCGTCGCAATGTAGATTAAAAAAAATTGTTTTGAATTGAGTTATTTTGTTTTAAAACTGTATTTGTTTACTGTTATTTATTACTCTTTACTTCTCGCCTTTTTATGACCCTTTTTCTCGTGTTTTATGGCAGTATTATTTTAAAACTTTCAGTAGGTAGATTGCCAGGAGAACGAAAGTTTTAAAAACTTTATTTAATGTTCATATACCCTTTCTTTTTGCATCAAAACAAGATTAAGGCATCAAAAGAAGCTTAGTAATGTCTAAATAAAGTTCCTAAAAAAACGAAAAACAGTTTTTGAATATGAAGATTTTATTTTTCTCTCAGTCCTAAATGCTGACTTTGCGTGAGTTTCTCACAGATGTCAAGATTAAGCTTAACTAAAGAAGTAAATGCTTTGTTGGTTTTTGTATAAAGCACCATAGTTATTTTCACTTCACTAGACGTTTTAAATTCCTAAGAGAATTTATGTTTTTCTTTATAAGAGTTTTTGTAAAGTGAATACTTTTAATAAATACCGTTCGTATAGAAATGTTTCAAAAGTAATGTTACGTTATTTATAAAATAGCGTTGCTAAAACAATGCATTTTTTCTTGATGTTAATTGACTTCGAATAAGGTAATGCAAAACTGCAACATTCATGTAAATTCTTCCCAAAAAATGACAAATTAACTTGCATAAAACGTAAACAGATGGTAGAATGCTTTAATAACATGTTTTGATTTTTGTAAACTTGGTTTGAAACCAACTTTCTATTATTATTATTCCTACCCCCAGCTTAAAGCCAAGTTACTTCCAAAATGTCAGAAGATCATATAAATTTGTAAAGAAATCATTGTTCAATCTACAACAACTTTTGTGCAATGCTGTAAAACATATAAATAAAGATTTTTCAAAATTTTCACTGTTCTGAAAAAACATTACAAACAATGTCCTTTGATTTTGTTGACATTCCCCTACCGAAAAATGGAACCAATTGCTCTAACCTGTGGAGATAGTTATATTAACCCACCATTTTGTCTGAGTTTTGGATTATTTATAGAAATAATCGTAATTGGTTCTACTTGCCAAAAACAAAAGATTCAAGTTTAGTTGGGTGGTCATTGTAGGTGGGGTGTTAAATCGTGTTATGTATTTTTAATGACTGTCATTACCCTGTCCCTTATAATTAAATTAAATTTGTAATATGCACTCAATGAGTGAGTGGTTCTTGTTTGTATGGGGTTTTCTTACCTTCCTTTAAGTGATACTGATTTTTGTTGTATTTTAGTCTTAACTTTTGTCAGTCCCCTGTAAGGGGAAGAAAAATACAACGATGTACAGTTTGCAAATCACCACATTGAATAATTTTTATTTCGTTAAAATAGCGTTATCTTTTCCCAGAGAGATTACAGTACGTAGTGAAATGTATTATTTCTCCTAAGTGTGATTCCCCTGTAGCAGTGTGTGCTATTCCCTGCGTTGTTCGAACTCGCAGTTTAGGGAAAATGAACCAAATATTGTTAATTCAAGTTGTGTATTTTTAGTATTTTCAGGAAAATAAATACAAAATATCGAGTGCATGAATATAGATGGAATAGAGAAGGAAAAACAAAACAAAACAATGTATGTCCAATATATACAATGAAGTAAGCTGTGTGTGTGTGTAAGGCACATCTTTCAAAAAAAATGTTATGCCAATAGATATGAAAATTGGTGTACATGTGACTTTTGTCGAAGATGTGCAACTCGTCCATCGATGTTTCAAAAACTAAAAAGAAAAACTTATTTAATGTTTTATGTGTTTTGCGCACTACTGGTTTAAGCACACTTTTTGTCTAATCGAGCTAATTGTTCGAATGTATTGTTGCAAATATCTAAACTCAAATTAAGTACTTTCTAGTTATTAAGAGTTTGTATCAATGAAGTTTTCTTAAAGAATTCAGTTCATTGCAAAAAAATAAACATTGTTGTGAGTTGTGCAATGTATCTAGCGGTACAACAATGTGAAATATGCGCACTTACTTATTAAATAATTTTTGTACTTGTTTTACTACAAATAGAAGTTGTGCGAGTTTCAGAATGACGGTAAGGCTCATTTTTCTAAATCTAGGTATGTGTCTATTTAGTTATTAGTTGCTTATGTGGTGCTAAAATATTAATTCTAAATTGAAACGTGGTTTTGGTCTTATTTCATAAGCAAACTAAACTAAAATAGTATCACTAAACTCATGTATTCATCCTAAAAAGTGTCATTCTAATAGTTTAGCGGGAAGAGTAGAGAAAGATATAACAAAGCATGCTGTAATAATCATCATCATACTTGGCACTCTGCGGAAAGGAGTAAATAAACACGCAAGCAAATAAAAACTTCCACAATGTGTATATAAACGCGGATTTTAGAGAGAGTTTTCTACGGATTTTGGAGAGAGTTTTCTACGGAAAATGTATTTCTAATTTTTAACAAACAGCATCACTTCACAAAACAGAAATTGCTTGCCAACGCTTTATTATCGCAACTCGCAACCCACGCTTATCTTCTTTTCGATTGGTTTTCGAACGCTAACAATCCTAAGATGCAATACAAATTGCTCAAATATATTTTTAAGGAAGATATAATACTATCATATTTAAGGATCTACGTTTATTACTCCGATCTGTTCACGCATATTATTTTTCTTAAAATACCTTTGATGGAAAAAGAATCATGTCCGTCATCAGTGTCCAAATAATCTTCCTTGTTTATTTTATTTAAAGGAAAAATTATGTAAAGTAAAAAAAAAAACCTGTCGAGCAAATCTTTATGACAGGATTTAAAGTTAAAAGATATCTTTTAAGGAGTAAAGTTATAGCGAAGGCATGTAATCATTTTTTGAAAATGGCAAATGTGTATTTTTATGCAAATTAGAAATATCTTGCTTTTTTTCCAATGAGAAAGGAAAATGTGAAGTGCAATCACAAATGAAAAAAAAAAAAAAAAACTTAAAAGTAGAGCCCAGAAGGAAAAAAAACATTTTGTCATAATACGAAATGAGTAAATTTGAACGTTTTAATCTGCTAGCTGTTTGAATTTAATTAAATCCGATGTATTTTTGAAAGCCTGTTAGGCGATTAATGTGAAAAAATTTAAAAAAAAACTGAAACGAAAATAAAGCATGCCAAACAAATATTTTTGACAGTAATTTATGTAGAAAAAATCCTTTTATGGAATAAAATATAATGACGAATGTATGTAATAATTTCAAGCAAATTAAAATTTGTACTAGTATGGAGATAAGAAATACAGGGTTGTTTTTTTATGAAAGAGAACATAACGTTTAATTAAAAACGAAAAATAAAAGTAGAGCCTGGAAGGCAGAAACCTTTTGTCATAATACCGAGTTAGAAAAAAATATGGACGTTTAATTTGCTATCTGTTTGAGTTTAATTATATCGATAACATTTTTGCAAGGCCCGTTAGATGATTTGCTAGAACACAATAGAAAATCGATTCTTTATCCAAATCTGACTTTGTTATTTTCGGTTCAAGCTTTAGACAAATTTCGATTTCTGTTAACGTGTATTTAAAACAGGCACTGGTTCTCTCTCTGCTCTGTGTTACAAAGAGGAAGGAAAACAAAGCAAAATAAATTTCTTATCAAACCTGCTTAATACACATCCAATAGAAAGCAGAACGGTTTCGTTTTTCTTTGTATTTAGTTTCAGGAGAACACCGGAGCTTTTTAAACCAGATAAAAGACCAATACTTTTTCTCACACCAATAAATCGATATGATAACGTCAGTTTTTCACCACTCAGGATTATCGATACATTTCGGAGTTTTCTCAATCGGTTATTATTCTTAGACTTTATTTTACCATTTTAAATCCATTAGAAACTGTACAAAAATATTTATTAAATATTTAGAGCTCACCTTCGAAATTAAATTAAAAAACCCAGCAAAATGAAATTTATCGAACAGAAAATCTATAAGTAGGTAGCAGAGCCAGTAAATATAAAATATCGATTTAGCCTGTTATTTCTCCAAGAATTGCATTCTCAATCATAAGAAGGCAACATCATAAATGGGAAAAGATGTTTCATATACATCACAATAAAAATAAATGGTTAGTAATTCTAACTTCAAATTTATATTTTTATACCGCGAAGATCCCATAAACTTTGCTGAAGAGGGATCATTTAGCCAAAGGTTGACTATTCCACAAAGTAAGGGCGGCAGTGCTGCATATGAAAAATAAAATGCTGAAACACAACTCGGGGTTCGGGGAGACTCACCAAAAGAAAACATTACATTTGCATTATTGTACAATAGAAAACATATTATTTCGGGGGTGACGTTCACTCGCATCCCCCCTCTCCGAACTGCAACACTGCATGTGTGGCAAATTAGATAACATTTACCGTAGTCTCTTATAAATAATTTAGGACTAAAAGTTTAAAAAAATGAGGCCTTGTTTCAGTATATGTACATTGCTTGGATGATTTTTAAGCAGATTTTTTTCAAATAATTTTATTACTAACTAGTGGCATCCGCACGGCTTTGCCCGTAATAGAAAAACTAAAAGGTCTTTTGGTTCGCCTGTATATTTACAAATAATGTATGGTGAATTTTCTCGCCAATTGACTTGTACCCATGTTACGGTTCCACGTTATGATAATTTCGTAATTTACTCGTCCATCCTATGATAGTTTTGTTCTTAAAATTAGAATAGAAAAAGAACTACCTCGAATTTTCGAAAAATCGCTTCGAGGTGCACACCCCCATGCTACAAACTAACTTTGTGCCAAATTTGATCGAAATCGGCCGAACGGTCTAGGCGCTATGCGCGTCACAGAGATACTGACAGACAAAGATCCGGACAGAGAGACATTCAGCTTTATTGTTAGTAAAGATCATAGCTTTCCTGAATGAACTGCAATTCACTTTTTAAAAATTCGAAAGACAATAATGTAGTCCTTTTTAAAGCAAAAGTTTTAAAACAACAAAAAATACTACAAAGAAAACACGTATTTTTGTTATGTTGACAAAGTTATAATATCTTTTTTTTAATGTTTGTTTCAGCTTAAAAACAAGTTGCTCCAACATTGTTTAAATTTTCTCATATAATCCAACAAAGCATAAGTTACTGTTTAGAAACTAGATAAATTTAAAACTTAATTTAAATATCGATTTTTAAAAGTTCTTGAATTTTTCGTCTAACATTGTGATATTTTAATAAGGAAACCACACAATGGTATAGTAATGAAAAAATGTAAAGAAATATCAATTAGTGAAGCATAGTAAAACATGATTCCAGATGTATAAATTACTGGTTCTCTTATCTCTGTTATTGACATATGAGCTCTTAAGTCTGCCGAAAGTTTAATGAAAGTCACCAAATTTAGAGGGTTTTGTTGTATAATAGAAGGTATCTTTTACACGTTTTGTGTATGGCCTGTCACATGCAGACGGTGACATTGCATATTATCTTCCTTTTTGTCGCCAACTTGGCGTCTTTCGTAAAACTTCGGCGGACTTATATCTCGATAACGGGGGACGAGGGTAAATAGTTTGTTGCGTCAAAAAATGGCCTCAGCTGTTCTCTCTTCAGCTACCTATTTTGAGTTTTCTTCATTATCACTTTTCATGAGATTTCCTTGTACGGAAAATAATAACTTAGAGACATCTTATGAGATGTTATGAAGCAAAAATGAAAGGGTTTCAGAAACTTAGATTTTTGTGTTCAAGTTTCAAAATGTTTGTTAAACAAGATTTTTTTTTTTTTTTTTTTGCATTATAATTCTTGCACGGTTCACAGTTACCCTGAGAGAGATGACAACTTAGGAACAAACACATCATTCATTAAAATATATTTTTATATCTATTATTTCTTACATTTGGTTAAGGATAAATAGTGCAGGAGTTTTTCTATAGCTTTATGCCATTAGATGCAATAACATCTTTAAAATAATAGGGTTCTGTTAAAAGTAGAAAACAGCGGATCAGAGTTACCCTTAATGACTAATTCAAAGGCAATAGCAGTTGTCATCAGATGAAGTTAGGGAGGGCTGCATCGATTTCTTCACGGAAGATTCTTTCTCTGCTTGGGAGGAATGATTAAGGCTTAGTCGTACCTCGCAGGCGAAGAAGAAAACAAAACAAGGAACAGAAATCACTGTTTCTTGTGACAGCCGAAATGAAACTATAAATGAAAAGAAATCGTCCTTCCCCGTGTTGCTTTTATTTCTCGGTTAGTGACTCGAACTTAATTTTCCGAGTTACCTCTTTGTCACTCAACCCCTAGCTCACAAGATATTGAGTAACTATATCAGACATTGGAATGGTGTCCAATATCAATGAATACCTGCAGAGGAATTTCTACAAGATTTTTGGATTATTTGTATGGGAACTGCTTCTATTTTTGAAACGATTATTATGCGAGTTTATGTCTATATGTATATTTGATTTTATTTTAGATTTTAATGATTTTTTGTGTTTTGACAGCATAATTTAGTTAAGAAAAAAAAAGAAATAAAAAAATGTTAAATTTTCACTATTACTAAGAATGTCATCCAAATCATAACGTAAGTGTTCATCTTTTTTAACGTTTACACCGTTTGCAAAACTGTCTTTTAAGCTAAGGTCTTTTTTTTAAATCTAAAGCTAAGGACACAGAAAGTAAACGGAGCATCGTCAACAGATGTAAATTTTCCTCAAAACAATATCATATAGTACATATTAGAGAAAAGTGTGCAAAATAAGAAACCACTTTCCTTTTGGTTCCTACCAATTTACTTATTTACTAAAAACGGATAATTTTAGTGTGATTTGCATCTAAAAACATTCTTCAATATTATATAATGGTTCAAAATTCACAGCACTGGTTTTATTTTCTACAATAAAGGCCAAATGACGGTTTTTCAAAGGGTACAAATATGGTCAACCTTAGGGAATGATAGATACCAATTGAAATTAATTCGTCTCAGAGAATGAATGCATACTACACTGTCGTCATCGGTTTATCTCCAAGAGGAGCCATCAACTCGTCATCCTCCTTATAGCTATCAATAGGAGGTTCTGCATGGTCTCCTTCTGAGTCCGACTACTTTCGCTGAACTTTTCTCGATGACTTTTTGTCTTGACTTAAAGATTTTGGATGATTTCTCTTTACGCAGGCAGCTGATTCCACGCTCACAATTTTCCGAATGTTGTTCACTACACTTTTTTTCCCAGTTCTTCTTTATAAGGCAATCCAGTTATGCAGTTTTGGCACTCTTTCAATCACGACTGCTCTTTTTCCGTGCAATAGTGGGGACTGAAGATATTAAATATATACTAACTTATTTGAACGTCGAATCTACACCATTTGGTAGTTGGTTCGGGGTTTTGAATATCCCAAATCCAAAATACGGTTAGTCCGTTTTTGTACCACCGTTGGTAACACGTTTTTAGGTCATCCAGTACTTCTAGTTTATGACGTACTAACAGGCATATAAATTATTTTGAAACAAGAAGCCCTGCCATAAAGCCCGTATAATGTACTTTGTTTTAAGCTAGAAATCACTTACTCAACTGAATAACTTATAAAGGTAACTTGTACAAACTTCGAAATGTTTTGAGTTTTTCAGAAGCAAGTTTTTCTTATATAAAATGGTTTCTACAAAGCAAAGGCATCATCAGACCAGGCCATTTGCTCACTACTATTTTTCCATGTCCTGTTGATCCTTTTGGTACCATTCGTGCGACTACTTACAAGCTCTTTCCCCATTCTCAACAAGAATCCCGTATTTAGACCGTGTCCCCTTTTTGCAACACTTCCTCTAGCTATTAATGTAACGGTTTCTAAGATTAAGCATATATTTGCAAAAAAAAAATAAGTAAACAAATAAACTTCCTTTATCTAAAAAATAATAATAATTTACTAAATATTTTTAGCATTTTTGCTTTCAAAATCAAGATGACTCGCGAACAACAAATGTATCTGTTACACCAAAAAAAAAAACTTGTGTTTGTATTTTTAATTATTATTTCAGTGTACTACATCAAATAAATGTATCAATTCAATGCATCATCGCTCGTTTGAAAAAAGAGTGCCTCAATACGAAATGTTTCATTTTTTCTTTCTTTTTTTTGCTTAAAGAACTTCAAAGGACATTATCTTCTTTGGAAAACAATGAAAATTTTTTTGTTCGAATATCAACCACTGGAAAGCACAGAAAACTTACTTTTCTTAATGCAAATTGCCGGACGAGTTCAACTTCAAACGCCTCTCCTATAAAATTTCATTTCTTTGTATTGTGTCACCCTTCTTCTAAATGAGCGACATATTTCCCACTGAATCTCACCCCTCCCTATAAATTTTTACACTCTCAGAGCTTTTATCGGGCAAAAAACGGTATTGCAAAGGTTAAAATTCGCTTTCCAAAAATATCTGACATGAAAATAAGGAAACAAATGAATTTCAGCATGAGAAAAAAGAGCAAGGTATTATTTATTTATTATCTTTAAAAAATGCTTTTTTTTGTGGTGGTGGTGGGGCTTTTACTATAACGTTTCATTCTTCAATTCAAATTCATATTTAACCACTTTTAAATATAAAAATTTTCAAAGTAATAAAAAATATCTAATAGTTTTGAAGATATACTCATCTAAAGCTTTCTAATTCAGCCCGTATAACCATAAGTATTATGAACACCAAGAAGCTTAGACAAAATCTAATTATTATGAAACTCAAAAGAACCTAATCAAGGGTTAATTACTCTGATGAAAGTGCTTCTGCTTTTTGAGAGCAGCTGTTTCAAGCTTGACATCTGCACAAATGTGCTCGCCTTCGCTTCATTAACCACTTTAATGAGAATGATTCTTTTTGACTGAGTTGCTACTTTGAGCACAAGTGACTCACTTAACCGCACATGAAGAAAGAACAAAAAAGCAAGAGGATGTGGTTGAAATATCGCAATGGTTTCCAATCTAGCGCCTTGCAGAAGCAAACTCATATATTTTCTGCTGTATATCGTTTATTTTCTGTGATATCTATAAGATGAAACAAATTCAAAGTTATGAAAAAAAAAACATTGTTAAATTTCCAAAGTTTAAACAAAGCGGGAAAAAAAAACCTTTTAGAAACAATAATTTTAATAACAACCGAACATCAATAATAACAATAATCATGTAAAGAATATGAGAAATAATAACGATGATGGCAGTAATAATAACCATAGTTATAATAAAAACATCCTCGCATGCATAATAGAGCTTTAACGGATCTACTCTTTGACCACGGATTGTATGGAATTGGCAAACGTCCAATTAAGATGAGTCTATCTGAATGAGGGGGAAAAGTAAAAATTTGATGCGCGTGTTCTGCTCATTTGAATATGACTCTGCTTAATTTATAGGTTTACATACATCTGCAAAAGCTGACATCCCTAAAAACAAATAGATGCGTCCATTTCCGCCTGTAAACCGGATGTTTACCTTTCCATACAATCCATGGTCAGACAGTAGAGAAAAGCTCCTGACGTCACCAACAATGAAACTCCTGCCATAGCATGGTAATTTGATAATATTTTTTGGTAATGTTTGACACGCTGGAGAATGCTTTAATTTGACAAGGCTGAACTGGATCCGGTAACTTCTCTGTTTTACAGGTAAGATTCATTAAGGAGAATGAAGAAACATAAAAGTGGTCAACAAATGAACGCTATCTATTGGATTTTAGGGTTAATCCTTTGGAGTTTCAACCATCAAAATATCACCACAAACGCAATTGCTTCGTTCAAATGTAGAAGCAGTTTTCTCGCGTCATACCTTGAGGGGCCATTTTCTAGCAATATTCACAGCAACCAAATAACAATAACCTTTATATATTAATAGGCAAGGCTCTTTATATATGCGTGAAACATTAAGTTTTAATTCATCTTTTAAACCGCTTTTTCTACACGAAAAATGCATTTTAATGCTTCGAGCTTGGTATGGTTGGAAAGCTCGTGCAAAATACTATAAAACACGTTCTACCCGGTTTACCTTTCGAAAATGCCAATCCGCTAAAATTGCTAGAAAACGCGCTAGAAGCAATTAAAAGTTAGTGAATATTTATTTTTATTTGCTTTTTCACGCGACATAGTTAGCTTGAAGGAATTGCTGGATAATATTATGTGTTGCCATTTCTCACTTGAGGGTAAAGAAATGAAATACTTGCATTTGTTTTTATTATTGAGGCTTTTTGAATTCTCAATGACTTTTTGGGTAACTACGGGCATTTAAAATATTTTCATTTTGATTATGTTTTAGCGATTTTAATAGTATTTAAATAAATTATTTTACGGAGTGAGGGACGACTTTCAGTTCCAGCTCCCAATTATACCTGCATTTGCTATCACCAAAAACAGATCGCAAGGTGAAACGTTTGATAAAATTGGCGTATTATTACGACGTCCAGTGCTTTCTCATGGACAATTATATGTTGCCGTGAGTAGAGTTCGTTCAATTGACTGTTGGAAACTTTATATTTAACGGCAAGATCATGCCTACTTTTACAAAAAATATTGTTTGTACAGACGTTTTACGTATTAAGGGAGTTTTGCGGCATCATTTCATTCAGAACGACTTCCATAATTGTGAAAATGGCGAACTTTATCCATTTTGGCACCAATGCCAGGACGAGTAATATTTTTCTTTTGGATTCGTAAAAAACAAGTTCAGAAATGTATATTTGCAAGGAACTGACTACAAATGAAGTCCCTCTTTAAGGTGGGATTCATTAAATTGTAACCGTTCGTGACAAGGCTTAGGAAATAAATGACACGAGGAACATACAATAGGGAGAATGGGACATCAAGCATTTTTTTGATAAGAACGTTTATGAAAAACAGTGTGATCTGTGGCAAAGGGAAGAGGGGTTATGTTGAAGTGTGAAACATTGCGACAAAGGTGAAAGAGATCAAAAATTTTGAAAAGTGCATCTGTCAGTTTTCCCCTAAACTGTAACCAAATTACAAACACGATTTTTTAAAAAATTACACTATCATTGCGACGTCCTGAATGGACATTTTTTAATGTAGCAAGTAGGATTCGTTCATTTGACTGTTTGGAATTTAATAATTCTAACGGCAGAGGTCAAGGCAACTTACTCAATATTAATCTTATTAAAAGAAGCATTGTTCAAGCAGAAGTGTTACGTATAATCTGAGTTTTGCAGGATCATTTGATTCGGGAAGATGTCGATAACTGTTTAATTGGCGGGGGCTCTTCATCTATTGGCGTCAAATTTTTAGCACCAATTGCAGCTCGAGAAATGTTTTTACTTTGCATACGAAAACAAAGAGTAGGAAAATGTATATTTGCTTACGGTTGCCACAAATATTGCAGCTCGAGAAATGTTTTTACTTTGCATACGAAAACAAAGAGTAGGGAAATGTAAATTTGCTTACGGTTGCAGACGAATGAAGTTCCGCTTTAAGGTGAGGTTCATGAAATAGTAACAGTTTGTGAAAAGGGAGAGGAAAGACATGACAAGAGGGGCATACAATGGGAAGAACGTGACAACACGCCTTTTTTCTACATAGGAGAGCTTATGAAAAACAGCGTGACATGTGACAGAAGGAAGAGGGGTATAATGAAGTGCAAAACATTGTGACAAAGGGGGGAGAAAGTCGAACCATAAACAAATCACAAAGTCGACCTTTTTTAAAAATTGTACTATTATTACGACGCCCAGTGTTTTTGAATGGACAGTTATATGTTGACACGAGTAGAGTTCGTTCATATGATACTTGGAAAGTTCTATTTCTAATGACAAAGAAGCAACTTACTCAATAATAGCAGACGTTTTATAAGTAACATTGTTCACACAGAAGTTTTACGCATAAATTGAGTTTTGTGATGCTTCATTTCATACGGGAAGATTTTGAAAATTGCATAATTGGTGATTTTTATCCATTGGCGTCATTTTTTTTGTTTCCAATGCGAGCGCGAAAACTGTTTTCCCTTTGCATGCTTAAACAAAGCGTAGGGAAATATTTATTTGCCAAGGGTTAGCACAAAGCAACATGATATCCAAAATAAAATTATTCAATCTAGCAATTTGTTGACCACACCAATTTCTCAATAGGGTTGTTTCCTTCAATCAAAAGTACTACTTTTATTCACTAAAATAGATAGAATAAGAAAAAAAAATGTTGAGCCAGAAAAAACTTTTATTTTCTCAACAGTTTTTTTAAAAAACTTTTTTGAATGTCCGATTTTTGAAATAAGGCGTGGTCTTTATGACGTTATAAGTGATGTACTTTGGCGCGCGACTTCATTGCCGCGCTAAATATTTACGGTTTGCTCTCAACCGCGTTTTCGGATTATGATAATTTGCGCTGTGCACTAATGGCATCAATGAGTGGCATGTTACCGCTTTTGATGACAAAAATTAAATTCAATCTGCGCACCGATTAAAATAGTTGTTAAACAACATTA
This sequence comes from Uloborus diversus, assembly GCF_026930045.1. Classification (NCBI taxonomy): domain Eukaryota; kingdom Metazoa; phylum Arthropoda; class Arachnida; order Araneae; family Uloboridae; genus Uloborus; species Uloborus diversus. The sequence goes on along the minus strand of NC_072734.1, from coordinate 34,775,337 downwards.
AATTTTTTCATATTATTTAAAAAATGGGTAAAACCTTTGTTTTTAAGCATCTTCTTTCAGTAAAAATACTTTGAAAATTTCGGAAACGACCCCATTACCGAAATATCCCCTTTCATCCATATTTTTTGAGATTAAGAGACAAAAAGTAAAACTGGAATGAATTACTGCTGTTTGGTATTGTATGTACATATAACAATTTTACGTTTCCCCCGATATGCAGTAAACATGAGTAAGAGTAGAAATAAAAATGTTGAAAATAGTTAAATTCATACAAGTTCTCAAATATTCATTTATGAATATGGTCCAATTTCGACCACTGAGCGAACACTAGTAATAATAATCATGTTAAGAATAAGAATAATAAAAATGAGCATGATAGTAAAAGTCACAATAGTTATGTTAAAAATATTAATAATAATGCCCCTAGTAATAATAATTAATAAAAACAGAACACAACAAGGACCAATTGCATTGTTAAAAATTCAGGAAACGTTTATGGTAAATATTACTGTAAAATAAAGTTACGTACATAAAAAAATTACAGTTCATTGTACTAAAAAAAAAAGAAAAAAAAAAAGAAAAAAAAAACACCACCACCTGACTTACAGTGCAAAGCAGGTAGCAGCGTATTTCCCTTCAGTTCATGTGGCCCGACAGATATGGTGGTCAGCAAAGTCGCCTGCCAATGCGAAGGTCCCGAGTTAAATCGCTGTCATTTTTGCTTTGCATTGCTCGAATTTTGCGTTTTTTAACTCGCGTTTATTCCACTGTAAAATTTTATTGCAATACAGGATTTTACTGTAAAAGTTCATTATTTTTTTAACAGTGTTGAAAAGAGGAAGAAGCTGTCCCCCTTAAAAAATACCAGATTCCACCCTTTTAAAATATTTAAACAAAGCTACAGATTCGTTAGAGCAAGAATAAAATTGCTCAAAAAAATGAATAAAATTAAACATAAAAAAGTGAATAAATACAAAAAAAAAAAAAAGAATACAAAAATCGAAAAAAAAAAGCTGTAAAAAGAACTTAAAACATATAATGTGATGGTGTGAAAATGCGCAAATTGCGGTGAGTTGTACTCAAAGTCAGTTAAAGGTTTGATCGCTCGTTTTATGTACAAAACGAGGGCTCGCAATTTCTGTACAAAAATCGAGAGTGAAGATGTACGAAAATCGAGAGTGAAGACGAGGAAGTTTTTTCTTATTTCTGCCTTTTGAAAATAAGCTTATGAAAAGCACCCAATCAAAGAAAGCTTTAAAAACAAAGTCACCTAATACTAAATAAGTAGAATGAAAGTTTCTACCTTTGCACTCATTTAACATTTGCACGTTTGGTTTTCCTTACTACTCCGTTTGACCCCATTACCAGAAGATACTGGGGAAAATCTGCATCTCGAAGCCAAACTAACTTAAATCAAATTACCACTTATTTTTAAGCACGTTTGTTCGTGTAACAGAGGTTGAAACTTGCGTTCCTGCATCACTTAGCAATATGATGAAGATTTAAAAAAAATATTGTTAAGTTGCTGTGGCTCATTGCGAAAGAAGATTTTACATACAACGCATAAAATACCTAAAGAACACCATTTTTGGACACGTTAATCTGGCCCCGAGGTACAGTAATGACAAACCTGACATTATGTTTTTAAAAACTACAACATAATTGTATTATTTTCTTTACAATATCCTGCTTTTTTTAAATTACTAAATTTAAATTGACGAACAGATTTTTTTTTATTTAATGTATTTGTGAAATATATATTTGACTAAGTACTCAGTTATATCCAGATTCCCCCCAACCTTATTTATTTATTTTTTAAGATAAAAATAAATGAATACGAAATACAATTTGTCATTGTTTGAATTAATGTTTATTTATGAAAGATATAAAATATCAAAATATAAAAGCTCGAAAAGTAAAAACTATTGAGAAAAAAATCAACTTATTTCACTTTTATCATTTCATTTCCTTATTTAGAGGGAAATAATGCATGACGGACGCATTAAGAACTGAGAACAAGTGCGAAAGACAGACGGGATTTCAAAAATACGAATTAATTGCTTAATTTTTCAAAACTGCTGTCATCTGCTTTGGAATGCGAGAAAATTCACACTGCGATAGGAAGAAATTTTTATTCCGCCATCTTTTACAGAACAGGGTGGTAATTACTGATCTGGGGAAGAAGCGACTATTTGGTGTGATCAATAGCAGCTGCGAATGTTGTTCCAGATATTGTTAAGTCACAAGTTTCTTCGTTTGAGAGATAAAAAGAGCTCTTTATTAAAAGTTTGACGGTGTTAAATTTTGACATAATTTATCTGGAGCGAACATTTTTAATTAGAACAGCAATTTCTTTTCAAATTTTATGTTGGAGACATGATTTATCGACGTACTTGCGAACATCTGGAGTTTTATCTGCGACTCAGTGACGATGGGAATACTTAAATGTATCGTGTATAGTAGCAGTAAATTTACTTAAGTATTACATTTTCTTATAAAAATTACTATTTGGGATATTGGAACAAAAGTGATAATGTCTATTAAAGGTGTAAAATAATATTGGGGAAAAATTTTAAATATAAAATTGCAAAGTGTTTTATTTGTTCGAATACCAAATAACTATATCGTGAAAAAGAAGTTTTGACAACAGCCATTTTAAAATGGGTTCTCTCTTCTATGCGCAAAAAAATAAATAAATACTGATAAAAATTCATGTAAGATATTAAGAGAACAAAATTGCCCGTTAAAGAGCAATTTTCTCCGAATGCTTTTCAAAATATTTAAAATTTATGCATATAATAATTATAATCAGAGGAATAAACAGGTTAAAAAAGAAGAACAATAGCTGCAAAACTCGAAACCCTATACCAATAAAAATGAAAGAAGGTTTCGAGAAGCTACATTCATATTCGAACTTTGAACGATTTGTACATAATCAATAATTAACGCAAGTATCAATAATCAAGAACAACGTTTTTGTTCCTTTAAAAGTTTGACAGTATAACTGGTATATTGTATGTACTTTTGAAAGTGTTATATGGCTTTCTATCAAAATTATTATTTTTTAAAATTGGTTTTAAAATGACATCTATTTATTTATTTTTATTTTTTTTATTTAAATACTTATATACATATAAAAACATGACACATGGGCTCACAGTGTAACAAGTAAAAGGTAAGAACTTGCAATACCAAAAATTAAAGTGAAAGATGTATAATTAATACACTGATGACCAAAATTGTGGACACTAAGTTTTTAAACACTTAAACAAGTATTGAAACTAATTTGTTTAGTGAAATGGAAACTCATACGTATACTTTAAAGATTCTAATCTGAAATCATCACATAAAATAAATTTAAAGTGTTAATTAAAAAATATTACGTGGCAATAATTTTTTCTTTTTTTTTTTCTTTCTGTACATTTTTCCATTTTTCTTTTTTTTTTGCTATCTTGTTATGTATTGTACGTTAGCTTTATTGTTTCTAATTTGGTTTCCGCTGTTTTTTTTTTTTTTAAAGAAGAAAAAAAACATCATTTTTCCCACTGTTTGTATTGAATACCAAACACATCTCCATAGATCATTACTGCAAATACTGCCGTTTACTAGTGCACGGCAGCATACTTGTCAGCATAATAAAAGAACCAAATACATTTAGCTATATTTGTAGTAATATGATAAAAGTAAGTAACTATCAAACCATATACAAGAAAAAAAGGCATTTAAACTGCCTAGAATGTAACTTAATGTTTCCGAACAGCATCTTTATATCATTATATGAACAGAATCTTTTCAATGTACTAAAATCTAACAGAAGTTGAGGGATTGATATTAGCTGTACACAAAGAAATGCGTAGAGGCCTAATATTTCGTACCGACAGTCGAAATGGAGAACTCCGGAATAAAGGAACTATTCTCCTTTGGGTTCTTTTTTTTCCAGGTGACTGGTTTGGACCTCATTCAGGGGAATTTCGCTCCACAGCTAAGCAAACGAAATACTAGGACTACTTGAAAAGATGGGGCACAAAGGGAGGAAGTAAGACACCAGTTTCTTACTACATTAGTACTGTGTTTTTTCTTTCCTTTTTTTTTTTTTGCTTTTTTTCCTCTGTTGTAGAAATGTCACATTATCAGACATATTACATCATTTTCTAAGGGCATATGTCACTTCTTTAGTAATAATATAGCTGAAAGTCTCTCTGTCTGGATCTCTGTCTGTCAGGATCTCTGTGACGTCCATAGCGCCTAGATTTTTCGGCCTATTTTCATGAAATTTAGCACAAAATTAGTTTATAGCATGGTGGTGTGCACCTCGAAGAGATTTTTTTAAAATTTGATTTTGTTCTTTTTCTATTCCGATTTTACGAACATTTTACCGATCAAATTATTATAACGTGGACGAGTAAATTATCGAATTATCATGACGTGGAACCGCAACATGGGCGAACGAATTGGCGAGAAATTCACCATCCATTATTTGTAAGTAAGTACAGAGGCGAACCAAATGACCTTTCAATTTTGCTACTACAGGCAAAGCTGTGTGGGTACCACTAGTTTTATATAAACAAGAATAACGTTGTCGGATACTAATGTTTGCTGACTATAAAATTACGTTCAGGATTGTCTATGAATTTGTCAGGATTGAAATGTTTTGAAAAACCCAAAAATGAGTTCATAAAATCCCCACGATCTAGGCTAAAAGTCCAGCATCATCCAACGAATTTTTTTTTAAGTTCATTCATTTCTGGGGACAATGTTACTATTGGATGATTCTCCAAAAAGATTTAAATTTTCCAATCACAAATGTCTTAAAAATGAAAATGCTTGAAAAAAATCTTTGAAAAAAAAATTAAGAAAAAAAAAAACTTACTCTTGGTAAGGAACTTATTAAGGGAAAAATAGTAGGTTCCTACTATTTTACTCTGACACTAACTCTGTTACACCCCTCTAAATAGGGGGCCAAATTTTCACGCACCAGGTGAGGGACAAGCAGTAAGTTTCATCGAATGTTACCAAAAAATTTAATTATAGTGATAAATAAATAACTGTAGCCTTAACTAAAAAGTATATTTTTGCATGACAAAACAAAATCTGTGTAAAACATCCCTTAATGGACACTCCCTAATAACGAACATTTCTCAGAAGAATTTTAATGATTAAAATAATTCTCTCTACCCCTCCAAATAAGAATAATGACAAAGAAATTGATAAAAACTGAAAAACAAAATGAGAGCGGGGGGGGGGGGGGTGCACGATTTTCAAAAAAATTGGACGTGATGGAGGAAATTGGTGGTCATATTTATATTAAGGGGCTCATTTAAAATCATCAGGAATGGTGTCAGAAGTTTTTTTCAAGATTTGTTATTATTTTATTGTTATTATTATCTAGCTATTCTACCAGGCAATGAAATCTCAATATGATACTGCTAAACCTTTTGCGACAAGGAATCTCTAGCGGTTAATGTTGAAAACGCCGTCAAAAGGGATGGGGGGTTTCCTCGTCGAAGATTGTCCATTCTTGCTTGGTTGACAGTTACCGAGCAAGGACGACGTAAAGCTAACATCAAAAACTAGTGGTAAAAACAAAGAAGTGTTTGTGTGTGCTGTAAAAAGTGCTCCAAATGGTGTGATACAAATTGTTTTAAAAGAAGAGGTTTGTCTTCGTGTTTAAAAAAAAATGTTATAAAATACGTCCTTGAAAGTATTAAGTGTGTTGAAGGACATTATTGTTCTCAGTAGTGCTTTGAAAACTACTTCAAAAAATGTGTTTCAGTGTTCTAAAACAGGGAACGAGTGACCGTGTTCATAAAATAGTATGCTACAAAGTGTTCTAAAAGAAGATTGATGTTTCCATGTTCAAAAAATGTTATCAAATGCGTTCCCAAAAGTGTAAGTGTGTTAAATGCAATAGTGTTATCCGCGTGTTATCAGTAGTGTTTTGAAAAGCATTTCAAAAAAATGTGCATCAGAGTCTTCTAAAAAAGGAAACAAGTGACTGTGTTCATGATTTGTCCAAAGCGTGCTCAAACATTTTTTGAAGATTTGCATTGACAAATACAAGTTACATGTGAATTTAAATCATAGCTTGTAGTAAGGAGTTATCATTCAAAGTCAATGCAATTTACACACGGTTACAATAACAGTTTTTTTTTTTCAAATACGACCATTTGATAACTTAGAATTTTGTTAACTTAAGCAAGGTTTATTTAAGTAAAACGCAATTCAGATTATTTACCTCGATAATTCCCTTATATTTCCGCTGAATGCAGTTGTTTCAAGCTCGACTTAGCAACAAAATTGTCTTTCGACGCTCCACTTGCTACGTTAATGATGGCTTTTCATTTGTTGTTTTGTTTTTTATTTCCTTTTTGATGAAACTCTATCCGACATCAAGTTTCTGTATCAAGTAAAGTCGGCTAATAATGAAATGTAAGTGTGTTATTCTTTTCTTCGTTGTTAATATCACTGAAATTAACTTTTTTAAAGTCCCTTTTTTCTGTTGCTCAAAATGAGAACTTCTTATCTTCTTATTTTAACAGTATGAAAAAAGTTACCGTTAAGTGTTAAATCCGAAGTTTCATAGAATAGCAAGGTATTTCGTGAAATTGCTCGACAACATGAAATTAATGAATTGCACGATTAAACTAGGTAGTCTACATAATAACGATTATTTGTTCATTAAAGTATGAAATGCGGTACTCGAAAATTATTTGAACCGGTTCTAGCTGCGTTTAGTCAGTTTTAAACCTTTTAATGCTGGTTTTCAATGACGTGTGTGTATGCTTTGTCTCGTTTCTTTTAGACGCAGAATTTGTTTAACCATGCCTATTTCAAAGAGCGACTAAACTTTATTAACTTTAAATAATAAAAGCAATTATTTAGTAAATGGAAAAGCATAAAAAATCTAATTATAAAAAACACAGGGTAAGTATGATTAAAAATATGTCATTTTGTTACTAAAAATGCAAAACAAAGTTGAATGATGAGTTAAAAACAATTATATGTGTGCATTCCTCTTTTTCTGGTTCTCCGTATGAAATTGGGTTGGACCTTTAAAGCTCATTCGTGATCCTAGAGTTTGGATGCGTCAACTTGTAGTGGTTCTCTTTGAGTTCATTTGAATTGCTTATTAACAATTTCGTTTTTAAAATTGTAGCGGACGATTTAAAAAAAAATGATTAAAAATTTGATTTTAAAGTAATCCTAATAAGACAGACATTTACCATTAAAAGTTCACAATTTTTCTGTAAAAAAAAATCCATGACGCATTTAAATATTTCGCCACAACAGCCTCAAGAGATAGAGAGAGAAAGGAAAAAAAGAAAGCTTCTTTAGCGAATTATTTTGATTTCCAGGTGGCTGGTTCTGTTCGTCCCAATAGACGGTCCTTCTTTATCTTATTTTTCCTCCGGAAGCAATATAGCGTCTTGGGACTGTCTTTCAGCCTGTGTTTGATATCGTCTGAAAGAATAATTGCGTTTGAGTTCGGTCGGGCTGATGTGGCGTCTTTTTTCAGCAGACGAGATCACTTTTACGTAATCGGATGACTTGACCGCTTCTAATTGGGTATTACAATGTTTTTAATTATTTAGATTATAATCGTTTACTGTAAGTGGTATGAAATTTAATTCAACCCATGCCGAACAGAACAATTATATTGCGTAAATTATTAATACGCCGGGGCGTCATTTCAAAATTTTCCAAGTAACAGGCAAAGGGTATACAAGATGCACATTAGTTATTTATATCCTATAACAGGAACCACATCCATGTACAATGTAAAAAAAAAAAAAAAAAAACTCGTGCATTTCCGTCTCAGTTTCTCTGGCGCTAATGGTGGGACGTTACTTATTGTTATGGCCTTGAGTAAGGTATAGTTTACCTTTTTGATTCCTGCCTTTTGAAATGGAATTTACATTATGGAATGCCTGTACTATGGTTCTCATGGTCCTATGGCACCGTTAATCCATAGCCCTATAGTCGCGCAGCCGAGCCGCTCGCATATTATCACTGCTCCATATCCCTATATAGCCTCATAGCCCCTTAGGATAACATTGTTTTCATTTAGTATTAGTGACTAGTTTTTACATTGCTTATCCGGCATTTTTATAATTGTAATCACCATGCATTTTTAATACATTGTATAGTACTTCATATTGTATTTTGCAACAATAACTCATCTTTTGTTATTCAACTATCATTATATAATAGACTTACAAACCCTTATGAAACAATTTATTTTGGAAGATCAATGTATGTTTTATTCTGAAGCAATTTCAGATAAAATTACTGCCTCCTACCCTACGTGGTAAAATTATTCATACGTCACATGTATGTCATTCAAATATATTGTAACAATGTATTGCAACAGTCCAATTGGACATTTTGGATTTGTTTTTTGTTTACTTACCATAATGCGTTCATCCTACCCAGCGTGATAGAACTATTCTTATGTTTTGTATAAACCTCCAACTTTTTAAAATCTTTATACAGACTCATCAAACCATTTAACTCCTAACCGTGACAGATAACAGGATTTTCTGGGGTGACAGTAATTAAAGCACTGTAGTTTTCTGGGGTGGCTATGTGATACAGCCACATTACTGTCAAGTGATGAAGAACATTTGAAGGCTTTGCCAGCAAAAACAAAATTTTCGAATCTGGGCCGAAATAAGCCTTCCATAGGTACATAAATGACCTATATTCAGCTAAAACATGTTACTCTCTGTGTTGTTGCTGATTTCGGAACCATCATGTGTTAACTGTTACTTGGGCACTTGATTTCATGGGCTCCTATTTTGTTTTTTAAATTTTTTCTCTGTGTGATTTTTCCTTAGTAGTTTTTCGAAGTAATATGTTAAACAATTACTTTCCTTAACTATATTAGTCTTGGTGTATAAGAAAAGGTGTTAATTTTTGTTTTGTTCTGAACTGTAATTTTGGAGTTAATTTTTGTTTTGTTCTGAACAGTAATTTTGGAGTAAAAGCAATATTGCAAGAGTAAAAATCTGTTACACGCACAGAAAGAACTATCTGTGTAGTTTTGCCTGTTGAAAATAAGATTTCGTAAAGCACTGTAGTTAAATTTAGAGCAATACACTCTAAAAATGCTAAATAAATTTATAAAAATACAATAAACTTTTTTAAATTAATGATTTTATTAAAAAAGTACCATGATTCAAATCGATGGATTGAAATCAATTTCAAAATTTTCACTTGGTTTAAATCATGATTTAAATCAACGAACCCCGAGAAAGAATAAGTTTGTTTAGTAATTATCGAACATTTAAATGTGTTTACTATTCCGTTGCAGAACATTGAAGTATTCGGCCGAGCTGAATACTTTTCGGTTTGTCTGACAAATATGCAGTATACCGAATACCAACTAAATATTCGATTCATCTCTTAAAGCATTTTTAAATAAGGGCACGTCAATTTTAAATTGGAAGTTTAACATCTGCCGTGAGCTCAGTTGTAATTAACATGTACAAAATCATTGAAAAGAGATAAGTTGCCATTTTTTTCTCGACTGTAAAAATAAAATTATTTCTTTTGTTATGAGGCTTTTCTCGTAATCGGGAGCTTTAAGAAATTTTTCTTTTCGTTGTTTTTACGCGATTCGTCGAAGTTTTTACATTTTTTTTCCTTTAGTTAAAGCCTGACAGTTGAACACACGTCAGTTGACATAACTTTTATTTTTGAGGTAGACTATGCAAAGCTGGGCGACTTTATGTATTTAAACAATTGGCATATTTTATCTGCACGTGTCATTTCTCTATTGGCTTTTTGGCTGCATCATATCAAAGATTCTCAACCACTAGTGTGGAGGACCAACACCGGTCCACAAAATAATTGACTGCTTCTCAGAGATTTTTGCTTACCCATGTTAGTAAAACTGGCAAACGAAAAAAAAGCGCATAATAATAATAAACATCTTGTAAAACATATTTCTAGATAAATTTTAGGACTAATTTTTGGTCTACGTTTGTTTTCCTTGAATTACTTATGTATAATACTCATTTTTGCATTAAAATATTTTTCGTGGCAACTCACGTGTTCGTTTTTTTTTTTTTTTTTTTTTAAATGTTTCATAGGTTTTTAATGATCCGCAAGTCAATTTTTCTTCTTTTTTTACACAAGAAAAGTAAAGAAAAAAGTTTTTTCCGGTCCGTGGGTTAAAAACAGTTGCGAAATGCTGTATTAGGGTAAGGTGAGGCATTTGTGACTAAAAAATCCATTGTTGATCTTTGATTATTTTTAACTGGAAAACTATTTACAGCAAAGTATTAAAATAGAAACTGTCAGGTGATGTACTTTATATTTATGTACATAATATGCTATTTGTGAATGCACGTTTGAATTATGGTGAAAAATGTGTTACTTTTTAAAAAGTATCTAAAAAGTCACATTTGCCCCGGGACTGGGGCATTAATGATTTTTTGAGGGGCATTTGTGATGACTGCCAATTATAGGTACTTATTTTAATGCTTTATCATACAGGGTAATTGTGATGAAAAATTTATATTCTGAACTGTAAGTAGTTACATTCTTCGTTTTAATATGACAATATATTCTTGAGAAATTAAATTTTATTATGACCCACAAATTAGAACATTTTTCAAAATTAAAAATTGATAAATGAAAACAGATGTTATAAGCTACAATTTATAAAGGAAACGGTGCAGAAATGTGATTTTTGAATATTTTAAGTTTTTTGTACATTAAAGAAATCATAGCATTTGTTTTGAGTCCAACGTGAATGGTCCAATTCCTATAATATTTAGTGAACCAGCAAATATAAATGGCTTATTAATTTCTGAGATATCATCCCTTCTTGGCCATTGGAAAGTTTGGTTTTCAGCCTTGTGAAGAAACTTAAACATGTATCCAGTTCCAGTTTTATTCTCTGACAAAACTCTCCCCAATATAATAACACTTTTCAAAATATACAGCATAATATTTCTCTAATTCGATATGACACTGAACTTGATTCAGTTGTTGTTTGAGTCCATCTAAAGTCCATTCTTTTAAATCACCTAGTAAATTTAGTTGAGTTCCATGAATTTTGCCTTCATCTTTATCAACAGAACTATTTTTATTTTGACTCTTTATCTCTTTTTTGAGTGTTATATAAGACATTTTAAGGTATAAGACTGAGGTAATTTCATACAGTAAATAATAATATCACAGGAGTAATAAACCCTGGTCACATTTGCCCCAAATCACAATTGCCCCACCTTACCCTATATTGTATATATATATACTTATGAAGTATTATTTTATTCGATGTATTTAAATGTTTTGCTTTTATATTTCTAGGTACTTTGCCAATACTAACCCAGGCCGAGGGTTAAAAAAAAAAAGACCAAAGAAAAGAAAGAAGTCAACGGTCGACTACTATGGAGTGGAAAAATGGTGCTTAAAAAAGGCTTAAGTTTTTAGTGCTAAGGTAAAAGAGCTGCAGAATCCTAGAGATTGCGGTGCATTTCAACGTAAAGTTATTGGTACATTTAGAGTAGAAGATATTATATAGAAATAAATGTTCAAAATATGTACCATGCAACTATGATAAAATCTACTATAATTAAGTAAATTTTATTATAAAATCTTCAGTAATAAGAACTATATATTGTACAGTAGATGCCTATAAATAAAAGTGAAAACGTTGTAAAAGTTACTTTTTACCATTGAATTTGTGCAAAAATGGACTAATTTAGTCAATGGAACTGTAAAATCTTTAATTAGTACAACGAATTTTCTAGTAGAAACCTTCAAATTAGAGAAGTTACTGTAAAATACCCGAGCAATTTAATGTAGAATTTGCAGCAAAATCTGCTGTAGATCAGTCAATGTTACTATAAAATATTCAGTAACAAGTACCATATATTTTACAGTAGAAACCCACATACGTTTTACCATAGAATTTACAGTCGAATATGCTTTAAATCATTAATGTTACTGTAAAATTTAAGGTACATTAAAACAAAAAATTGACAGTAAAATAAGCTTTTACTGTAAAAAATACCGTAAAATTTACAGTGGAATATGATTTAAATCATAAATGTTACTGCTAAATTTACAGTACATTAAAAAAGTTACAGTAAAATATTACAGTAAAATAAGCTGTTACGGTAAAAACTAACTTAAAATTTACTGTATCATTTTTTGTACCGTAAAATTTTACGATAACATTTGATTTTTACGGTAATAATTACTGGCAATATGGATGCGAATAACAATTACCGTAAATTTTCCGGAAAATTTTTAACAGTGTACGAACGTAAGGCGAGAACATTGCAAGAGGTCAAAGTTTCCATCGGACAAGATATCGCAGCAATATCATTTGAATTTTTTAAGAAGGTGGAGCCTAACGCGAAAGAACTTCATAAATGTATAGGATGTGAAGATGAGAGTTTGGAAGACTTCGTTATCAAAAAATTGAATTCAGGTTATGTGACATAAGCAGTGAACATTATTGTTTAAGAATACAAAAACAAATAGGTTAACTTATCTTAGTCGAACGGCGTGAGATGGGGGGGGGAGGGAGGAGGAGCGATTTTGCTGCCTCCTGACCCTCTGATATTTTTGAGGTAAAAAGGTATATTTCGAAATAAAACACTTAAGATAGTATGACCAGCTTCATGTCGTGTCAAACACAAACAATGTAGTAGGTCAGGGCTCATGCATGCGTCAAACAAATAAACTACTGGTTGAAACCGTCTTCAAACAATACGAATTTTTCGATCATTTGTTTTTCCTGAAAAGTATCGCTTTGTTCCTGAGTTTGATTTTTAGAAGATCGTAACGTTTAATTTCAGTTCTTAGTCAGTTCTGCAGTATATTAGTCAATTCTAAAATTATCTACGAGTGTCACTAACCTAGGCGGCAGCTGGACATTTTTCGCCAAATTTGGCGTTCATAATGAGCTTAACGGTCAGTTAAAACAATGTTGCCAACTTGATGCTAGATCTTCAATATTTCTCTCCATGTTAAAACTGGTAAACCATGCATAATCCGCAAAAATGTATTGATTTAAAAAGTAAAATAATTTTTGAATATGGCTTGAAGGAAGTCAAATTTAAAAAAACTATATTACATTAATCACATAAAAACAAGAAAATGACAACTTTATAAAAAAATGTACCATTATTATTATGCAATAGATAACAACTAATAACTGCCTTTGAAATTATTTTAAATAAGATTGTCATAACTTAGGATGAAACCATGTAATTTCCAGGTGCCTTTGACGAAGAGTTTACTTTATATAATACTTAAAATTTTCCCGAAATACATTTCCCCTTTCACTTTTTTACGATTCGCTTCCACCAGCAATGCAATAGATTTTGGCTAAACTTTTATTTAAGGTGTCGAAAAGTACCGCTCAAGCGACATCGTGAAAAATGGATAAACTCATTGAAATATACGAGCGGGATAAACCTATCATTTCCACGAAAATCGCGCTTTACATATGCCGCTAAATTATCCGAAAAAGTCCATTTTGTGCACAAAGAGGCTTTAAAAGGAATCGTTTGTTGTAGCAACGTGCTTTTATTTTCAAATATGTATCGGTTAATTCTTAAGAGCACTTTAATAACGTGACTAAGATTTGAATTTAACTTTTTTTCAAGACAAATTAATATTTGTAGAGGCTGTGAATATTTATATAGGCCAACCAATGAAAAGACACATATGCGCAATTTCATTTTCAAAAATACAAAACATAACAAAAACGCGCATATGGCACATGACAGTATTCAGCACATTTTAAATGATGCATAAAATTATCTCAATATTTTAAAAACAAGTAACGTCAAAGAAATTGTGAAATTCTTTATGTGCAGACCTGCGTCTAGGAGACCCTATAGCCTCTACAGTCTTAAAATGTTGTACAAAATTACTTCGAGCCCCGGAAGTTGGCACCTGGGTTTTTTTATTTTGAATTTCGAATTAGTTGCTTTGCAATTACTTTTTTAAGCTAAAAGTTTACCTAAATTGCCTTTTAAAGAGATGAAAGATTTCTCACACCCCTTATCATTCTATGTCGTTCGAAAAAGATTTTTTTTTAACGTACAAAATTGACGTTTTACAATGCTCAAGAGCCCCTTAACACCAATAGCTCTGAAAATTAGTACAAGTTGGTTTGGAATTTGGGAAAGGGGTGCTTTCCAATGCGCTTTTCTTTTTTTTTTAAATATCATGGTTAAATATATTTCTAACAAGTGCTTTTTGCCTTTAGAAATAAGCAGGATTGTGTTCTAATTATGAGCTCTTTATTTAAATTGTATTTTTTACGGGAAGGATAGTGGGATTTTCTTTTTATTCCAAACGGAACTCGTAACGCGTTTTTTAATCTGGTTCTTTCGAATAGGTAGTTTGAATCTTTGCGAATCAAATAACATTGCGAAGTAATCTTCGGGGGCTGGTGAGTGCTAATGAGCAGGGGGCGAAGCCCCCTGTTTTTTAGAAAAAAGGTAGCACTCTTTTGGTTTTATATTATGTTTTTTGAGATAATTGTAATCAAATACGGGCAGTATAACATTGAATAAATAAGTGTAACTAGTGGGCGAACAAAACACCTACTATAGTTGGAGCAAACGTAACCTGGAACCCATGGTGAAGGCTACGCAGCTTCTAATTACATCATCACGACGCCGTCAGGTTAGGTTTGCCCCAACTATTGTTCTTATAGCTTTTTGAAATCCAAAGTGAGAAAGTGACTATTACCAACTTATCATACGAGGAAACGGTATGAATTTGTTTTTCCAAAAATCAAAATTGAGACATGGTTCTTATGTATATCGAGAGATCTGAATCCGTAGGTGGAAGTGCAACTTTTTGCAACTTTCCCTTTATTGAGATACAGTGGTGGTAAAAAAAAAATTGCATCACCCGCGCCGAAAAGGAGAGGAATATTATCCCGACACACAGTCAAGAATCCCGTATCATAGATGATTTGGGGATGCATTTCTAATCAAGGAGTTGGTGGGCTTCACTTTGTGCAAGGAACAGTAAACGCTCAGGTGTATATTGGCATTTTGGAGGAGAAATTGCTTCCTATACTATCCCGGATCACTTTACTTCAGTTCCAAACGTCATTTTCCAGGATGATTCTGCTCCTTGCCATAGGGCAAAACTGGTAAGTAACAATTTAAAAACCTTTTTCCTCCCATTAGACTAAAATTGACATGGGGTAAGTAATTTTTTTCTCTAAACTCACACGCAGGTTCGGAAATGGAAAAATGAGCATGGTGTCAGCAATTTGCCTAAGCCCAGAAACAGCCCCGATCTACGTAAACAACTATTGGATTCCTGCAATTAAATGTTTATTTCATAAGTTTTGCAGAATTTCACATATATTCATCGTTAATCGGTCGACCAAAACTTCTCACATAATCCTATTGTTGTAAAAATGCGAGGGTGATGCATTTATTTTTACCATCACTGTACCTGCGCTTGAAATAAAACAAGTAAAGGCGTAGGGTTGTCAAGGTTTCAACGGCGTAGGGCTCGGTATATTGGACGGAGTTCGGAAACTGTTCATGCACCGCTAAAATATTAAGACCAAAATTGCTAGTACTTCATGCGTGGACACCGAATTTAATATATGGTAACTGAAAACTAATTCGTTTTCTACGATAATGACTAATGACTACCGGACAGTCTGAGAAGCGTTGCATACTTAACTACGGAGAAGTATGGGAGTGTAATACACCATTATATGTTTTTTTTTTTTTTTGTCACGTATATCTCGAGAACGAAAAAGACCCTCACTATCGCTTTTTACCTTTGATATATATATAAGAACTGTGTTTTGTTATGTTTTCCATAAAGTAAGGTTATGCTGACCCCGATGTAAGTAGATCACTTCCGAAACTTTTTTTAAACTACTTTTTTTAAAGCAAGTAGGGTTAGGTTACCAGTAAGAGACAAGGGAAAAGTAACAATAAATTTGGATTTAAATAATAAGCCTTTGAGGTGGGAAAACTGATGTTACTGTGGTCCATGAATACGTTGCAGACATCTAGAGACAACAGAGTAAATTTTCTGAACTGGTTGGTATTTACAAGGCAGTGGTAGAAGATGATGAACAGCTACCATGAGGTCAGTCGGTGTTTTATGTTCAGTTAAATTTAGTTGTCTTTAGTTCTAAAAATAGAGAACTTTTGCTCTTTTTGAAGAGAAAAAATGAATTTTGTCTTATACTCATCTTTCCTCATCCTGTATGTTATTGTATTTCATCAGAGTTTTCATGGCGTTGGACCTTTTTTTTTACAAAATTGAGCAAATAAAAATAGAATTATCTAATTCAAAGGATCCAGAAGCAGTCATTCGTTGGATGAGAGAAAAATAGTTAAAAAGTCTAAATACCTTAAAAAATTGATTTAACCTGAGAACGATATCTTAAGCATGTGTTTGACTGGTGCCGTTGCCTTATTAATTCAAAATTATTCGCTCGATGAGGTATGTTTATTTCCTAGTAGGTCTACCCTGTATTTATTTTATATCTTGTGTTTTTAAATGATACATTTTTAAAAGTTTGTTTGAAAACTATGTAAAATATCATTTAAATTTTATTATTATTATTATTACTATAATTATTATTTTAATTTTATTTCTTTTAAATGTCAGATTTCTGAAATAAGTTTTTTTCACTGGGTCGTTGAGGTAAATCCGGAATTTGTTTATTAACTGCCCTCTAGCGGTTGTTGAGTGCATATTTGCGAATAGGTTATCTAATGTGTAGTTCATATCGTCACGAGGCGCTCTCATATAGACAGGTTGTAACAAGCAACAACATGAGCCGGGAACAAGACAGAAGAGCAGCGATCCTTGAATCCCTTCGTGCCGGTAAATCACCAAAGGAGATTATTGAGTGGTTATCTTCAGGTCAGTTGAGTGGATGCTTCAGAAGAGCCCACCGTCATGCACACCAAATTTCCAGCAGCGGTCATGGTCCTTGGGGTTATCAGCAGCGAAGGGGATGTTATGCCACCTCATTTCTTTGAAGAAGGTCTCAGAATCAACGCCGATTGATACATTCACGTATTGGAAACGGTAGTCAAGCCCTGGATGGACATGGTGACCGCCGGAAGAGAATTTGTCTTTCAGCAGGACTCAGCGCCAGCCCACAAGTCGATAAAAATCCAAGCGTGGCTTCACAGTAATGTGCCCTACCACTGGACACCCGACTTGTGGCCACCCTCCAGCCTGGACTGCAATCCTCTCGATTACTACTTTTGGGGCGTAGTTGAGGAAAAGGTTAATGCAAAATTTCACAATACCAAGGACGCGCTGAAAGCCACCCTGACTGAGGTGGTGCCCAACGTGGACAGGAAGGAGGTGAAACATGCATGCGGTCGGTTCCGGTCACGTCTTGAGCGAGTGGTGGCAGCTAACGGCGGCTATATAGAATAATTTCTTTTTATAACATATTTTCTATAATATTGCAAAGTTGTGTACAAAATAAATCCTTTTTGTTTGTGCGTTATAAGAGTTTTAATGCTTGTGTCCCATTTTCCGGATTTACCTCAACGGCCCTGTATTGCTCAACATCACAAGTGTGAAGAAAGCCATTTTTAAAAGGTGCTCGTGGTTGTCTTTTCCAGCAACATATCGCCTTTTTGGTGATTTTTCGCTAAGTGCAATTATTAGCAAAACGAGAATTGTTAGTTACATAAAATACTCATCTTTCGAAGTTTGGCAATGTCCTGAAGCTTTATTCTCATAACCCTAGCGACTTTCTCACTTATGACATCAGCAGGGAAAATGAAAACAGCGACTAACGTGTTTTAAGACTATTTTTAGGAGAGAAAAAAAGTCAAAATTAGGAAAAACTAAGAAAGCACCCCATGTTTTTGACCATGGCCTTTCAAAATAATAATAATAATAATGACAATAATAATAATAATAATGGGAAAAAAACAGATTCATTGCAAAAGTAAGTTCAATAAAAAATATTTTTATTCAATTTTACATAAATATTTATAAAGTTTATGACGCTCAGACACTTATTTCATGTACTTCTTCTTAAAAGTAACATTTTCTTATACGCAGTTAACCTAAACACATTATCCGTCATATTAGCAGATAATCAAGTTTGTGGCCTCGTAATGCTGCGGACGATGGGTATATCTCGTCACAAAATTAAGTATGGTCGCTTCATTTACTCTGATAATGAGGTTTTCCTTCCTGGAGTTTCTTCAGGAGACTAATGAAAAAGAAGCGGGAATACTTGTTGTTGAAATCTAACTGTTTCAAAAGTGAGCAAGTAAGTTCTGAAGTACTTGTTCTAGTGTAAACATTAAATTTGGTTTCAAATTATTTTTTTCGGTTTGTTAATTTATATTTGCTTAACCTATCTAGTTTCTACTTATACGTACATCAGTTATTGCTTTTTTGGAATAAATTATTAAATTTTTTCTAAGCTGATTATTAAACTTATGTGATAGTGTCTTTGGATAAAATACAATTCGGTTTTCACGCAATTAGATTGTTCTACACACTGTCACAAACACCAGGTTCACATTTCTGTACTTCAGAACCAGACTTGCGCAAGTGCAAACATTTCTGTTTTCCGTGTTTATCAGTGCATTATAATATTCCTCAAGACCACCTACAAGAAAGACCACCTTGTTGAAAGGAGATAGAAGAAGATCATCAACAAGATGGATGGATAATATTGAAAATGACTTAAAAACTTCAAATACAGTCGATCCCGCTTAATGGAATAGGCAATTTGCCAGGAAAAATTATTCTAATAATCGAGATATTCCATTATCCGGGAGAAAAATAATACACATCAATGGTGTAGTACATGGGAATTTTATTACATTAAGCGGGATATTCTATTATCCGATATTCCATAAGGTGGGCTCGACTGTATTGAAAACTGGCGACGAGTTGCTGTGTATCGTTTGAGTTGGAGGAATCGAACTGTCGAGGCAGCCAAGATCTACATTTACATGTGTTTACATTTACACAAGATCTGTGTTTACATTTGAAAACTCAAATGTTTTGTTTTATTTCTACGTATTACGATTTCACAGCAAAACATTTTTCTTTCAAGAAATAAACTCTCTCTCTCTCTCGACTGAATATTTTTTTTCCTAATCAAAAATCAAATTGAAATAAATACTCCATTTCACTTTAGTATTTCAATTTCACCAAAATACAAAAATGTCTTCAGCAGAACAATGATTACTTCCAATTCAAGAGTTTACTGAATTGAATTGATACCATAATAATAATCCCTACTAAGAATGGCTGCCGAAATAACTTTAATACGATGTTGAAGTATTTCGGACTTTCCCCTCGTTCCACCAGACTTATAGATTCTTAGCAATGTTCAACTTACTTCAGAGGAAATGAACTTATTTTTCAGAAACTTTTGCAAGATTTCAACCTCCTCTCTCGAATCTATGGAAGAACAAAACACGACTTACTTGAATCTTAATGATGCGAAACTTGATTCATCATTTCTTCGTAATTTCCGTTTCCGCGAAAAGTTCGTGGAACAAATGGAAATGTTCTTCAACCCTTTACTGCAGCTTTCGATTCATTGCGTTTTCAAAAGCTGAGATGAAAGTTTTACTCTTTTGAACAAAATTCTAACTGATTGCAATGATTTGAGAAAGAAATTGTAATTTGTGGGTAATTAAAGTCTAACTTTTTTTTCTTTTTTTCAGTCTATACTTCGAACGTTGGGCTACACCGAGAGGTTGAGAAAAAATCATCGAGATGAAAATGAAGATATGTTGATGCCTTAAACGTTAATCCAAAAAAATGTTAGTTTTTTACCTTCCTCATTTATAACATTATTTCCATTAAAAAAGAGAGTTTAAAAAAGAAAGTTTTTTTCTAAAATAAGACATAATGCATGTCCTGAATTAATACAATTTTTATGATATAAATTAGTTTATAAGCTTAAAATAGTTGTAAAAAAATCAATGAGCTTCTTCTTACTCTACGCTATTGGATTCAGAAAAAAAATCATCACGGCTAAAATCGTTATGATCAATTAGGATATATCCTAACATCCATTCAATCATAAGTGTAGTTAAATGAGTGATGGAGGGAAAAATAGATATTGTTGGAGCAAGCCTAACCATGCAGGGTCGTAATGTTTAATGGTCTGTGTAGCCTTTTCAATGCTGACAGGTTAAGTTTATCCAAGAACTCTGTAAAGATGAAAGGGCATCTCGCGGATTTTTTCGTTTAATTACTCGAATAATACACTATATGACCAAAAGTATTGGGGCACTTTCAAAAATTCGCATTTTGAAAGGTTTCTCAAGAAATAAAAGACCAATTGCTTTTTAACTTTTGTCACAAAAAAGGTATGTTCTAGCTGTCATTTTCCATTGAAAATTATATCACACATACGTTTAGGGGACCAGCAACAAATTGAAGGAAACAAAAATGTTTTTTGACCATCAGTCATCTTACATAGCTGAGAAAGGGCTGTAACTTTTAGAAATTTGTTGTCTTAGTATGTACAATTATTTTGCGTACTTTCGAGAAAATATTGCTGATATTCATGAAGATATAAGCATTTTTTTCAGAATTACGAATTTTATTTGAAGCGTTTTGGCTCAAAACACGTAACCTTTTACATCAAAACTTGCCAAACTTTCAGAAAACTTGATAGCATACAAGATAAGTATAAAACTAAAATTTGAAATTCAAAAGTTAAAAATTGGTTAAAGTATTAACGTTTAAAGCAATTATTTTTTCTCTGCGCATGCGCGAAAGATAGCAATTTACAGTTAAACCCCTTTAATGCGGGCACTAACAGGACAATTTTTTTGTCCGCAATAGAGGGGTGTCCGTACCACAGGGGTTTAGTAACTCTATTAGCCTTAGAGTCGGGGAATCAAATATTGTCTACTTAGGAGGGGTGTCCGTTAGAAGGGGTTTTGCTGTATAACATTCATAACCTAAACCCCAACTAGAATTTCCAACTCAAAATAAAATTTCAGTTCAATATCTTAAAAATTCAAAAAGTTATCAGCGTTCTAATAAGCAGAATTTGAATAGATCTTGGGCTGACTATGAATTGTGAGGGATCATTTGCTAATAAGTTGTTTTATCATGAATCACTCCGAGCGGTTGCAAGCAAATGTTGCAAAATTGCGAACGACCCCTAACTAGCCGTCGCCTATCCAAGATCTATTCAGATTCGGCTCATTATATTGCTGATAATTTTTGGAATTTTTAAGGTATTGAAGTGGTATTTTTTAATGAGAAGGAGTATCTAGTTGGGGTTTTGATTATGAAAGTTATAAATGGCTATCTTTCGCGCATGCGCAGTGAAGAATTAATTGCTTTAAATATCCGTATTTTATCACGTTTTCAACATTTTAAAAAGAAATGTTAATATAATATTCTCTTGTGTGCTGTCAAGTTCTCTGAAAGTTTGGTAAGTTTTGATGAAAAACTTTACCCGTTATGAGCCAAAAGTCTTCAAATAAAATTCATAGTTCTGAAAGAAATGCTTATATCTTCATAAATATCAGCGATACTTTCTCGAAGGTACGTAAAAGAATTGTACATACTAAGACAACTAATTTCTGAAATTTACAGTTTATTCTCAGCTATTTACGATGACTGATGATCAAAAAACATTTTTGTTTTCTTCAATTCATTTCTAGTCCCCTAAATGCATGGGTGATAAAACTTTTAATGGAAAATGACAGCTAAAACATACTTTTTATGCGACAGAAGTTACAATGCAATTGGTCTTTCATTTCTCGAGAAATGTGAATTTTTGAAAGTGTCTCAATACTTTTGGTCATATAGTGTATATAACATCGCTTATGGAACTGTCCGCCTTTCATTGTATGATACTATATTAATGCTTAATGAATCATTTAGTCATTCGCTTCACAAAAATGTCAATATTGATCCTTATACCTTGAAAGACAGAAGGGGCTGCAATGAGTCTCAGCTATTTTACACCGAAAACAAAAACATTTTTCTTCTTCCTCTCCTAGAACTGTTGTAGAATACAAAAAGTGATATTCACTTTAGTTTTACTTGTAAGTTCATTTTTATGGAGCCGGTTTCCAAATGCTATGAACTAACCAGCCAAGCGGTAGCCATTGCTCTTCGAAAGAAAAACTAATTCTGCTGCCGTTTTGTATGTTAAGATAGAAAACTAAAAATGATTATGTACTGAGTTTTTAGTTGTAATACATGACGATACTTCGGGTATGTGGATTAACTGTGAATTTTTTTTTTTTTTAAATCTCCCCCCCCCCAAAAAAAAAAAAGCGTAGTGGCCACACTGGCCCATTCAGTTTCTCTAAAAATGTGGAAATTTTAAATAGTTCTAGTGCTAAGATTGTTTTTTAAAAATTAAAACAGAGGAATGATACATACGGCTCTTCCATGCCTACTGAATACTTTGTCAAAATACGCAATAAGTATTTTTTAAAAAAATGTTGTCAACTCTTTCTGTGCTTTTGATTAGTTGCATTTGCAGCTGAGAGTAGAATTTTCTTCTTTTGAGATTGATTCAAAATTGATTCTAATTGCGATGATTGGACGTGGATATTGTGATTTAGAAGTAATTATACGATTTTTTTTTTTTTTACTAGACTATTAGAAAATTTAGTTATGCTACGATGAGAGATTAAGAATTAAATCTCCAGGATATCTAGCAAGGGGCGATCCACAAGTGATGTCACCTTTTCTAGATATTTGACCCTCTTTTGTCACAAAGCATCACATTTTCCTTTACATCCTTTTCTCTCCTTGTCACATGTAACGCTAAATTAGTTAGCAGTACTGTTATACGAAATGTTTTTCTTTTAGCGTGATGTCACACTTCTTGCTACTCCCTCTGTCCCCCTGGTCACAATTTCACAAACTTCTCTCCTACTCAAAGCGGGACGCCTTTTATGTACGACCCCAAACATATGAAACCTTAAACATAAATCCAAAGAATAAAGTATTCACAATTCTCTTGTTCTATTTAAGGAAAAAAATAAGGCAAAAGAAGAAGTTTATTGATATTAAAAAATAAAATTTAAATACTATTTTTCACGAATGCAGTTTTGAGATTAAACAATTCGCTACTTTAAACATTGAAAAAATAGTTTGATAAGCAACTGACTAGCGTCTTACTGTGGTTTACTAGGATATTAAGGAAAAAATCGGGACTGAGATAAATAGGATTAACCAGGATATATTCTATCACCCATTCAATTTGCTAGTTATTGAACACAGGTGATGGTGTTTTATTATTATTATTTTATTTTAGCCAAGCATGATGATGATGTCATGTATATGATAAAGTGCATTTATATGGCTCCGAAGCTGTCGTAGACAGCCTTTGCAATTTCGACAGCCTTTTCTGTATAAAGTAGGTCCATTGGGTCTTCTAAGCCGATGTTCAAAAATTTGGCCTGGATTGCTAGATAGCTGAAGATGTGTTGACGAGACAGTGAGATGCCATCTGGTCAATGAGGGCAAAAGTTGGTGTGACTATGCTGTCCGTCCGCAGAAATCCTCACCCCCTTTAAGTGATATGTCCAAAGTCGGGTTATAGCAGTCGATATGGCTCTGTCACAGTTCAAATCCGGAATGGAGTTTCTTTTCGCTTGTTGATAGATTAGTCTTTGGACAGCAGCAGCTTTGGCGTTTTTGCATGGACAGCATGTTTCTGGAAAATTAAATCATAGAACTAATACATATGTGAGTTTTGTAGTTCTCATCAAAATGTTTTTTCTGAAGTTGTCAATTTGTTGCATTTTCGAAAGCTGTGATGAAAGTTTTACTCTTCTTTAACTAAGTATCATACTGATTGTGATGATTTGGGGCGAGACATTGCGATTTGGGACAAATTGCCTGGTCATCAATTTATTTTAAATACATACTAAGAAAGTTATGTACGCTAAGAGAAACAAAAATAATCGGGATGAAAATGAAGATATTGAAAAAACATCGTAGCATGTATGTAATTGCAAGGATATTTACTAATTTTCTTAAATACATACTTCAAATTAGGCTGCACGAAGATAGTAAGAAAACACATCGTTGAAAAGAAAATAAAAATTTAAAACCAAAAATGTTAGTTTTAATACACATTAAATGATTACATTTTTCGTTCTAGAATTATAAAAAAAATCCCAAAGACAAAAGATGTTTCTTGTTATTTGATAAGAAAATATTAATTACTTGTTTTTCTTAAAATAAAAAAGATGTTATGACATAAGTTTACAATTTAAAGTAATTTAGATAATAGTGAAAATAAAAACTGATTAGTTTTTAATATATTAAGCTTATTTATTGTCATTTTGTTTTACTGCCATAAGAGATTAAGAAAAAATGTCCAGGAAGAAACCAAAATAAGGAACCATAATCATAAGTGCTAACAAATATTAAGTCATTTTATTTGGTTACACGAACCATGAAAAAATAACTAATTTTTAAACAACAAATGAGGACTTATTAATAAGGTGATGAATGCCAATGATAAACATGTTTAGCACAAATAAAGTTGTTATGAGATTAACCCATTTTATCCCACTGTCATTTTTGAAGGACAGCTGAAGATTTAATCCATCTTTAAAAATAACATTCTTCTTAAATTTAAGAAAAATAAATAAATTGGGTTAAAACGCGTTAAGTAGACTATTTTTTTTTTAAACACGGTATAAAGATAACTGATAAGTTAACTTTTCTCTCCAATTGGGCTGCGTTAGAGGCATTAGCCGTTTGCAGACCTAGTACAATCCTCTCATATGGGCTCTAGTCTTTCATAACATAATTACGGCGCGGATGTTGATGGTACAGATAGTTTAGACACCCAGTTTCCCACCATATGGAGCTAAACTGTGCATCAAAGTTTTTAATGCTAAACGAATATCCAAGGGATCTTTTGTTGTTGTTGTCGTGTCTAATGACGTGCGGAGTGCGAAAGGTTTAGATGCCTCCAAAAGTCTTGATAACAAGATCTGCTAATTCTGGAGCCCGATGGCTATACAGAATTTCAACTGGTGGTGCTCCAAGTTGGAGGAGGGAGCTAATAATGACCTGACAATTTAAAACATGACCAGGGGTGAGTTGTAAATGGGGACAGTGCTTGCTGGTGGGATAGGATTTATTATTAGTTGGTAATATCTTCATGTAATTGAAATGTCCAGTGCGTAGCCTAGCTATTGTAGAAGAGAGGTTTCTTGGGCAGTGAAGGTCGGGAATTGTTGCCTTGCTGAAAAACTGATCGTAGATCCTTTGCCTGGCAACAGCATTCACGCCCGTGAATGTGGCTGTTAGAGGTTGATCTTGGTTACGTGCTTCCTTTGCAAGGCCATCTGCACACTCATTTCCCTTGATTCCGACATGAGCGGGGATCCAGTGGAGAACACATGTTATCTTGATTGAGTGGAGAAGAAAATTAATTTCTTGCGTCAGTCTTGTCACACCGTTACGTATGCTGATTCGAGTGCTGATTTTGAGTCGGAAAAGATCACAATTTCTTCCGTTTGGTCTTTAGGAGTAAGGGAAGAGAGACAATAGGACAGAGTGCAATATTTTAAGTGCTGCATAATTCATTAAAGTAAAATAACATGAAAGTGTAAGCAATGAAAAAGCAAAATATTTATATCTAATTAAAACAAGAACATTCATTTTAAACGCAGTTAATGTTAAACTTAAATAACTTAATAAAATTGCAGAACAAAGAAAGATAATAATACAATTTATGGGTGAAAAGACATCCAAATATCTTTTATATGAAGCAGCTTATGTAATTGATTAGTCAAGAAAAAATGCATCACATCATATTTTACTTATCGACAAAATCATATTCGAGTCTGAATTTTTTTGCTTCATCTCGAAAATACCAATAAAATAAAACACATCTCGATGAAAACTATCATTTCTCGGCAGCAGTGGAGTATTTTAGTGCTGGAAATCCCCAAATGTGCCTGCCAAACGACAATCGCCACTTTTCGACCAAATAGTACAAGCTATCAAAACTAGTGCTTTAAAGACGGACGAAAAAAGTGAAAATTGCGAATTTCCTGCGGTGCAAAATTTTGATCACACAAAAAGGATCCTAAGTAGATTTCCTACCGTCCTACCCATTATATCTGAATTATTGAACAGAGAGAATCACTGTTACGGCAAGGTGAACCCAGCGCTGCTGTAAATGTTTTAGCGAAGTGATTTTCTTGGAAACGAGTGAAAAGACGGGAAGAAAAAACTTACCATTGTCGTTACAGAGCATTAAGGTTTGTAGGCTCTTATTATCTTGCTTCAGATTTAGAGAAAATATTTCTTTATGTGTTTCTTCAATTGTAAAAAATAATAGGAATATCATTGAAAATTTTGTATCTATCAATCAATTAAATATGTGCTGAAATTTAATTTAGTGTTTTAGAACTTAAACAATGCCTGCTTTTTCTAAAATAAGAAACTATATGTCATTACGGTAACTTTACAAACAAATATTTTTAAAAAAAGAAAAGAAAAACATTTGTTTTTCTTCGTATTTTGAAATAAATTTAAAGTGTGACAAAAGGCTAGTGTGAAAATTAAATATTTGTTACGTACAAAAGAAGCCTGACTTCACTGACGATGTATTTTATCATATAAATAAAGATTGTGTGGTTATTATCACGGAAATCAGTCAGTAAAATTGAGATGAAACGATATCAATAAACCACCTTCATTGTTTAAAACCTAAGTTAAAATAATCATTATATTTAAGAAAACATGCTTTCAGAAAAATAATGGAAACTCATTTCAAAATGATTTTTCGGTAAGTTTTCGTATTGTTGTGGTTTATAAAGGCATTGATATGTTAAAATTTGTTACTGTATTTTGTACGGAAAATTGTCTTTTTTTATTGTTTTATTTCTCGTAAAACGAAAAACATGCAATGGTAAATAGATTGTAACCGTAAAAATACTGTAGACATATTAAAAATATTTTTAATGAAATTGAATAACACTCATTAAAGCATTGCTCGCTTAATAAAGCATAATAATAAATTTCAATGAATTTTTTTAGCATTTTGAAAGTATTTTCGTCAATGTTTATGTTTTACGTTTTTAAGAAACCGAGAGAGAATTGATTTTATAGAAATTAATTGAGACAGGGAGAAGAAAACGTCCGTAAGTGGCAATATTAAAAATTTGGTGATAAACAGTACAAATGGCAGGGGAATCTCTACTCTGTTTTTGAACAAGATATAATACTAGTAGTCCTGGTAGATGCATGATTTAGAAAAACAAAATCTTTGAAAAGCTACCTAAGACGTTATCCTTCATCGCGTTTTATTCAACCCTTAAAAATGTCCATTTACATCCCTTTCCTTCTGACTGCCTCAATTCAAATGCCTTTTTATTATTATACTGCCGTGTGCAGGTAAAGAGCAGTAACTGAAAATTTTTTATTTCTTTTTTTTTTTTTTTTGTATTTTTGTCATGTATTGTACATTATCTTTATTTTACAAGCTCGCTTATTTGGTTTACGTCGAAAAAAAAGGTATAATTCAAACATTTTCTTATTGTTAGTGTTGGATCCACCACGTATTTCTTCAAATAGCTAGAAAACTCATTTCTTTAGATACTGCCCTTTACCTGCACACGGCAGTATAGTTACACGTATAGAAAATCAACTTTCATTTAGAAAACCAAAAGTCTAAATGTTATCTATAAAATAAAATAAATAAACACTTGAGCGACATTAAAGAACATAAATATATCATACGCATATAATAGTGTGCAAAGTTTTTTATCGGTTGCTGCCGAGGCATGGACAATGTCGTTATTTTCAATGATCCGTTAATCAAAGGATCGTTCAGTTCTTTTACTCGTTCAGTTGAACGACTTCGTGCATTTAAAAAGTTAATTACCATTTAAAAAATACATTAAAAATTATCAAATATAAATAGAAAAACACTATGAATTAATTAAACTATAAAAAGTTAAAGGACCCAGAAGATAGGAAAAATAATAAAACCGAAGAGGCGCGCGACAAAAAGCTAAAGAGCAAGTAATGCCGATTGCGTTATTATAAACTAGCGGTACCCGCACAGTTTTGCCCGTAGTATAAAATTAAAAGGTCATTTGGTTCGCCTGTATATTTACAAGTAATGGATGATGAATTTCTCGCCAATTTGCTATGTTCATCGCCCATAATATCTTAATTTACTTTCACACGTTATGATAATTTACTCGACCACGTTACGATAATTTGCTCGTCCATGTTATGGTAATTTGCTCGATAAAATTTCTTAAAATTGGAATAGAAAAAGAACAAAATCGAATTTTCGAAATCGCTTCAAAAGATGCTCACCCCTATCCTACGAACTAATTTTGTGCAAAATTTCATTCAAATCGGCCGAACGGTCTAGACGCTATGCGCGTAACAGACACCCATCGAGATTTTCAGCTATATTATTAATAAAGAATATAGAGGAGAAATAAAATTATGTTTACTTGTGTAGTGTAATTTAAAGACTAATATAAGTCAAAATGTACGAAAGAACGAACTGAAACAAACGTATTTCCAGTGCAAATGTTCAAAACCGCTGGCCGTTCAAAAGAACGGTTTTTCATTTTTTGGAGATCGTATTGTGCCGTTCAAGGAGTCGTTCTTTTTGACCCGTTGGTTCATGAACGACACATCCGTACTGCTGCCGTAACCATGACCATAAATAACCATCTTTTCCACCATTATCTCAAATGACATAATTCTTTCTCTTGCTCCAGAAAAAAAAGTTATTATTATTTGAGATAATGGTGCGCATCATTATTGAAAGAACGCGTCGATGCATTTGGCTTGCAACTATTTTAATTAAGCCAATAGCAGACAATGCATTAGATTATCTGTACTTTGAACGCATGTGTAATTGTCACGCAATTTGCTTGGGAAATATCTGCTGATAGGCAGAAAAGTTTGTTTCCAATGAATGAATTAAATTACAGATAATTGGAATATCTTTTGGGCATTTCATTATGTTTCAGTAATAATCTAATAAAGAAATAGTTTCCCAAAAAAGTATATTTCATTTCATTTTAATGCAATAACCGTATTTTTAAAAGATACTTTCATCCAGTGCTGCGGAGTGGGAGGGAAAAGACAGACTCTGACTAAGGAAATTTTAAAGCCCTCAACTCCGACTCCGACTCCGACTTCTTCTAACTCCCAAGCACTGGATGAGTTGCGCCATAAAACTAAAATGCTTCACGACTTCGGCTAACTTGCTAGATTACCGCAAGATAGCGTATACAAACCCCTGGAACTGTTAATGAAATCAGGCGAATTTCATTCAACAGTAAAAATGTTTCAGTTGAATTCATTTTTAAAGATACCGAAATATTTGGATTGCAGTAGAATAAAGCACTTTTAAAAAATGATTTTGAAAACGAAACGAACACTGTGGCTAAAACGCGTAACCTCGAAACCTCAACAGAAAAAAAAAAAAAAAAACAATTGAGGCAGTGAGAAGCAATGAGATGTAATTGAATGCTTTAAAGTTTTAAGAAAAATGCATTTACATTTCAGAGCTTTGTTAGGCTTTCATTGAAATTTCTTTACAAAAACAAAAAATGCAGTATATCAGCAAATAAAAGTGCTACAAGTACTGTCTCTTGCCCCATTACAGGAGAGGTTCGCTATCATTTTTACTGGTTATCTTCAAATTTTAAATTTGGCACTAGCATCCTTTTTTTTCTCACTACCTCAATTGCATTTGCGAAAATGAATTGCATTCACCTTCGTTTTATAATTCCATTATCCATAACGAACATTTGTAATCTCTCGTCTTGCTTAAGATAAGCCTCAGATTCGGGTTTTTGAAAGCAATTTTTATCTTCTATGGCTCGTAAAAAGTGAACAATTTTTTTATAGTGCATATGTGTCAACCTTTAAAATGAATAAAACTTCAGAAAATAAGATACTATGGCTAAGAGCAATGGGACATTTTACAGCTGTTACGACACATGCAGTTATTTATTTTCGAGCTTCTAAAAATGTATGGATCCTCCGTCTAACATAGTTCACCGTCAGTTCCGGGATCGCCAAACCTCTTGACGGCTAAATAATGTCCTAAATAACCTTTAAAATAGTCCTATTATTTGATTCAGAAAACATACATTGCTCGTAATTGAGAAATTAGAAATGATTGCAAACCTGAAATCTTCTGTTAGTTTTAATCCTGCATAAAAACAAGTGGGACAGCATTAAAATGGAAATCACACATATTAGGCTGGAAATATCTAATATTCTATTACCTTGCAGCGTTTCCGTGCTCATATCATATATCAAATTTAATTCCTCAGCAGCTTTCTCAAAGCATAGTTTAAAAGCACTCTTAGTTTGTATTGTCTCATTGCTTGTGCTTTTAACTTTGGCATAACGATAACCTTGAAAACATCATTTTTTAGATTTTTTTACGAGATCTTGTTTTTGCCATAATTAAATAATGAAAATTAGATAAAAATAATAAAAGAAGAAAAATTGTGGCACAAAATACAGCACATTTTTAGTGTTATATAAGTTGAAAGCAAAGATACAGAAAGCAAAGAACAACGATCTAGGTAACAACAATGTACACATCAAACTTTGTTGTCACTCAATAATAATTTCTTTCAAAAACAAAAAAATAAATGGTTGGCAACGTGTATTCTGTAAGTATTAACATTATTTTATACTTATTTATTCAAAATAAAACGAGGAAAACATGCTATAACTGCATTGCTTACACTTGTTTTGACATTTTCAGCTGACTTCCGGTACATCTGAATCTCACTTCCGGTTTTCTTAGTTGGCTGTAACTTTTCTTCTAATGGACGAAAAAAAATAAAAGGATCACATTTTGGAATCCCAAGAGTTTACTCTTTTCAAATATGTAATAAAAAAAATCGATTTTGTTTTTTGAAATCTGTCATTTTAAGTAGGCAAGTTACCTTAACTACAATTAAGACAAACCTAGCCTGGCAGCTTTGTAATGCTACAACTACAATCTTGGAAACCTTCACCATGCTGTCAAGTTAGCAGGTTAGATTTTCCTTAACAATAGAAGTGCAATAAAATATAAGAGAACAAGAGTTCGGAAAACTAATAAAATGCTTTTTCTATGTGTGTGACATTGATGAAAATATTTCGGAAAACCACCCGATGTAGTATCGATGATAAAATCATAATAACAGGAAATAAAATACAACACTGCTTCATCCAAAGCAATATCTAATAAAAACAAGCTACTGGTTGTTTTGTTTCCGAGTAAGCAGCCAGCAGTGATAAATTGCGTTTCTTTTTCCTGTGATAAAGCAATGGGAGATCGATAATTACTTTTATCTATAATATGTTAAAGCATCGAATATTTTAACTTACCATACTGAGTTTACGGATCTATACATAAATATCGCGTTGCAGTTAATAAAAGTACACCTTCAAAAATTGATATTTCTTACCAGTTGAGCTTGATCTATTTGAGATTAATCTTTAAAGATTACTCTAAGCAAAACAAAAAAAAAAAAAAAAAAACTCCATTCTAACAAATGTATTGTGTCAATTTTTCTAGTTGCACCAAAATACCAACGTGTTGATAACTGAAAATCCAAGTAAGTGCTTCATTGATTAAAAATTAGGGCAAAAATGTAGTTTATCTATCATATTGTAAAATTAATATTTATGTGACTATAAAACTTTTAAAAACTCTACAAGTTTTATCCGAGTTATCCAGAGATTCCAATAAATGAGGGTCGGATAAACGAGGTTTTATTGTATATGAAAATTATCCCTACTGATTATGGAAGTCAAATCATAAGTGCTACACTCCTCAGACAACTAAATCGAGTTCAATCATTCAAACAGGCGGAGGAATGCCTCACAAAAGATCCGAAACTCATTTCTCCCTGACTTCTAACTTGAAACTTTTCGCGAAAAATTCGATCCGAAAGCTTTCTTTTAATTTCGTTCTTTTCTCCTCTCTTCACTACTCGCTTAAATTCAAAAGAGAAATTTGTTCGACGTTCGAAAGAGAGAAAAAAAAAGTTCCAGTCCCTCATTCACTCTTTCGCATTATAAATTCTGTAGTTCAGAGGCGACTTTTACCCGCTACACGCGGTTAATAGGGGTAGTGGAACGTACCACAGGATCATCTGAGAAGCGACGAGGCGTGCTATAAATCACCGAAAACGGATATTCTTCCAACCGGGTAGCGTTCGAAATTGCAACATCTTTCCTCGGAGAGATTACTCTTGCTCCCTACTCATCCAGCTCCTCCCATTTTCCACCCCTCCTTCGGGGATCGTGTGAGGCTTAGATTTAGACCAGGAGATGTATTAACATTAATATGTTTGAAAAAAGTAGTATTGGAAGGAGCTTTTAATACTCTCCGGGAAAAATTTGCTTTCTATTTTTTTTCTTTTTTTTCTGGGCATAAATTTAACATTTTTCAAATAAATTAGACTATGATGCTGCTTCTGAAAAATCAAAATACGGTATGCAGCTATGCATACCATTTTTCTGGAATGATTATTACCATTGCTATAATCATTATTAGTAGAAGTAGTAGGATTAATCTTAATAATCTTATTATTATTACTATTGTTATTATTATTATTATTATTCTGCGTTGGGCAGGTAAACGGCAGTATCTGCAGGAAGGGGTTTTCGAGATATTTGAAGAAACGCGTTTGGGATTCAATACTAGCGATAGGGAAATGTTGGAAATAGACGTTTTTTTTTCGTGTTTTTTTCCAGCGGATATCAAATAAGCAACCTTGTACACTAAAAAAAAAAAAAAAAGAAAGAAAAAGAAAAATCTTCAGTTACTGCCCTTTATCTGCCCACGGCAGTAGTAATATTATTTAACTCTTGATAGAGTTATTATTAGTAATATTTTTATTCTTATCATTATCATTATTGTTATTATTATTAACGTTTCTGTTATTATTGTTAATTTTATTAGTATTATTGTTATTATTAGTAATTTGGCCGTGTATAACGAGACAACAGTTCTCAGAATAGCAACTCGCACAACAGTATCGGCGCATGAGCAGTTATCTGTTGTTCGAATAACAAGTAGGACAACTATTGTCTGAATAATACAGTACGACGCCCGCGTATAACCAGACAACAGTTGCCAGAATGAGCAGCTCACATAACAGTTTCGGCGCATGCGCAGTTATCTGTTGTTCGAATAACAAGTCAGACAATTGTTGTCTGATTAATACAGAAGCACAGGCGAAAAAAAATGAGTCGTATGAACATGCGATTTGCAATAAAGCATATTGAATGTGCGTTGTAGTCTAATCACCTACGAAGGCCCGTTCTTTCTCATTCGCGCGCGCGCGTTTGTGTGTGTGTGTGTGATGCACACAACGCATGTATATTTGCAATACAAGACTCATCACTTGACAGATTGGAATAAAACTTCGAACGTTAACTATTCATCACTGTGACGAGATAATGTGCCAGGACCCACTTGAAAATTCCAACCAGTTTCTCTTTTTTTCCTTTTCATTTTCCTTTTAAGGTTCTTCTGAGACTAGCTGAAGTTTATTGAAAATCACCAGATGATTAAATGATGACCTTAAACACTATTTGTTCACAGCAGTTGTACCATGAAGCACTTCCAAAATAATCTGCTACTGTGCATTCTTCCTATTTTTTTTTTTTTTTTACTTGAGTTGAAATAATTGCATTCCTTTACCCATTTCGGAATTGCTGCTGATATTGCATGTTGGTGTCTGCCTAATAAGTGCAATTTTCCTGCATTGATACTGCTAAAGCAGAAAAGAGACTTTTACAGCAATTGTCCACAGAAATCACGACAGTAATTAAGCATTGTGTTCTATCGTATTTTTGTAAAAATCCTTCAACTAAAGCGCTACTCATCGCTTGAAGAGAAGTACCACTTCAAAAATGAGGTTAAAAAATAAACAAACTAATTTAAAAAAAAAGCATTAGTTCATTGAAATGCTTATGGATACATGTGGTGTATGCAGGTGTTCAATTTTAGTACAGTAAAATTAGGCCAAAAAATGGCCAAACCCAAACATCCAAAAAAAAAAGTTGAAACCTGTTGCAAATTACTTCTTACCCTTCCAGCAAAAAGGGGTAAAAAGTCCCAGCATTATGCGCGTCAGGTTTTGGGGGAAAGGGGGGTGCGAAATTTTTTAATAAAAAAACATTTCTATTACTTAAAAAAAAAAAAAATACTCAGTGAGACGGGCAATGCTGCAATTCTGCACCCTCCAAGTCGGTGGGGGTTCTCGTTTGCAAACACCTAGCCGCCTCCTTTTTACGCAGCCGATTATGTGAATTATTCTAAATATGCGAACATATACTTGCAACACTATCTGAAACTTTCGAGTACATTAAGCAATTTTAAAAGAAAATGATAAATATGTCACATCAGCTACTCAACGATCCAACGCAGTGATAAATTTAGGTGGTCCAGAACCTGTAGTGATTCAACGATGGTAGAAGTCTTGATGAGAGCAATGAGCAATACAACAGTAGAATGCTAAATACTGCTCTTCCCTCCCTACGGGTATTGACTCAAGTTGGTAGTGGTGTTGGTCGCCGATACTGGTCGGTCGCTGATAATAAGGTGAAATGTGATGAAGGGTAGTAACATAAAAGGATATGGAAGGAAAAAAAAATAGTGGCATTTCTTTGTAAAGGGGGTATGAAATTATGACTCTAGCTTCTGTTACAAGAGTAGTTACTATCTGTAGAGATGTGTAAGCCCAAACCATCTTTTACACCGAATAGTATGAACAGTAAAAAAGATGGAACAACAAATTGCTCAAAACTTCTACTACGAGTTGTGCGCTGATCCGTTATCAGTATTCAATTAATCTGGTTTCAGGTGTAAAGAAAACTTGTATAGTTAAGTGTTATTATCTGAAGCAAAAGATCCATCCGCGCCACCATCACAAAATAAACAGTTGGTGTCATATATGTTAAAGATGGAAGATACCTTCTCGATCATGTTTTTTCGTTTTTTTTTGGTAATGATCTGCAAGCCTCAAGAAAATATGCCAGCAATACAGTGTATATGTCACTTATAAGTATGGGAAAGCAAGTGTCATTTTTCAGGGGTAAAAAGAAGAAGAAAGCACCACAGAAATATCTGCGTCGTATTACAACAGCCAAGTCTTCCGCTCTAGAAGACTTCCTTCGCCTCATATCTTGTTCTTGTTCTAAGGGGTTCATTGGAAAAATGAATGTTTGAAAAGTCTCAAAGTGAACTGAAGTGCTCAACTACATGCGCAAGCTGTGTTAGATATAGCTGCAACAATAACGATTTTGCCGAGGATCTAGATTCCAAAAAAGAACTTGATAACGAAGACTTTTTGTTTCAAGCTTAGGAGAAATCATTTGAAAACTCCAGTTCTGATGAAGATTTTATCTCAATCTGATGACGTATTTGAGGCATGCATGTTATAACGCAAACTAAACATTTTGCTTTTAAGTACTGCAAAAAAGCAATATAGTAAAAGGGAAAAAAACAGTTCAGCACAATTTTTCTGACCATTTTAATCAAAAGTGCCTTCAGAGGGGGGAGAGGGTAATCTTTCGGTACATTGTTTCGTTTTGGGAGGTGAGCTACTGTTCTTGTGGGGTGGATAGTCCTGATTTAGTGCCTTTTAAATTTACATGCAAAAGTACATCTAGTTGAAATGAAAAGAAAGGGGGGGGGAATTGGCGTATTATCTTTTTATCGGGGGGGGGGGTGCAATAGGTTTGGAAGGAGGGGACCATCGCACTTGCAGGATGGACACACTTGATTACTAACTTTAACTTTGCATAAAATAATATTTCCACTTGAAATGTATGGAGGGGGGAACTTGGGTACTGCTTCGTTTTACGGGGATAGGGGGTTCTAGGTGGGTTGTGTCATCCCTCTTTGAGGTAAACGCCTTTATTTTAATGTTTTTAAATTTAGTATGACACAATATCCCCTCTTGAAATTTACTCTAAAAATTCCGAAAAATGCTCAAAACAGCAATTTTTAGATGCCCCCCATTCCGAAACCCGACGCACAATGGGGTGGGACTTTTTACCTGTTCTTATTGGGAGGGTAACAAGCAATTTGCACCAGGTTTAGCTTTTTTTTTTGGATGTTTGGGTCCGACCCCTATTTTTACTGTACTATTTTCCTGCATTGGGACTACTAATGTAAAAGATAGTTTTACAGAGATTATAAATTGAAATCTCGACAGTAATTAAGCATTGAGCTATATGGGAATCTCACAAATCCCTTCACTTAAAACAGTACTCTCAGCGCTCGAAAATAGATACAACTTCAGAAATAAAGTTAAAAAGTAAGCAAATTAAAAAAAAAACATTAATTAATTAAAATTGTACTGCATGGTGGTGTCTGAAGACGTGAAATTTTCCTGCGTAGATGCTACTAATTCAAAAAAGGAGAATTTTACGAGGATTATCCATAGAAATAACAACAGTAATGAAGCATTGGATTCTATGGAGATTACTTTAAAAGCCTTCAAATAAAGCACAACATCCGTCGCTCGAAGCTTCAAAAATAAAGATAAAAAATATAAATATACGTATATTAAAATGCTATCGTGCTCCTAATCATAGTTATTTCAAAACTTGTTTGATGTACGCCAACTTGATTTGAAAATAGGGCATAAGTGAAGAGATATTCATTAATGCGGGGATTGAAAGCAAATTATTACTTTATAATTCTATATTGATTGCAGTCAGATTCATTAGGCATAAATGCTCCGTTTACTCAAAAACTTATGACTAGTCTGATGTAGAAAAGAAAACCGGCAGTTATAATACATTGGATTTGAACTGCAGTCTAATTACTCTCGGTAGTAACAGAAACATTCTCGGAACTATTCGTTGAAATCCTATTAATTGAAATTCATTGAATGTTTAAGTTACTTTTCTTAGTGAGACTCAAGGATTTAATCAAAGTATCTATTCAAAATAAATTGTATCTGAATTCGGTAATACCTGAAACTTAATACATCTTATCTTGCCATGATCTAGTGCTGCGATTCTCAACTGGTGGTGGCAGGCCAGCACTAATCGTAAAAAAGTTTGACCGGTCTTCAAAGATTTTTGCTTGTCCAAAGTCAAAAAAAAAAAAAAAAACTAAATAAATAAATAAAATAAAAATAAAAATAAATAAATAAATAAAATAAAATAAAGAAAACACAATAATAATAATCATAATAATATAATTCATAAATGATAATTATATTATTTTCTTAACATCTTTTATGCGATTTCTTATGTGATTAATTTTCTCTTCGTACTTCTCTATAATTGTTCAGAAATATTTATTACTTATGTATAATTATTACATTAATTGCTTACCTTATTTTTAACGGATAAATATATTTTGCAACGGTTACTTAACGCTAAATAAAGTTTTAACAAAATGTTTATTAATTCATATTTTATGACTTCTTATTTGTAAAAAAAAAGAATGGGAAAATAAAAAATCAATCGTTCGCAAAACGTTTGACGGACGCCGAGTTCAAATATTTGTTTGTTTGTTTATTAGCCAATAGGAAGAGGTGAAAACCTCACCAGTCCGTAAAAAAAGTCACATATTTTAACGGTCCGCAAGGGCAAGTTTTTTTTTTTTTTTCCAAAACCAAAGAAAGAAAATAATGGACAAAAAAACATCAACGGTTTGCGCATTTTTTCCAAACGCACTTGCCATTTTTTGGATTAAAAACGGTAGAGAAACATTAAAATATTTGCGCAAACAATATAAAGCTGAGTAATGCTATCGATATAAAAAGACTCAAGCCTTCTTTTTTCGCACAGTCGTTATTTATTTATTTATTTATTTATTTTGAAAATACACCCGAATCTTCGTAAGATTATGCCACACTCTCGACTGTTTAAAGTTTGAAATTAAAGTTTTAATCCGACTTAGAGACATTGTTGTTTGACATTATTTGAATATTGTTATAAACTGATTATTTAAAATCTAATTGTCGATTTTCTCTGTTACTGAGCTGGATATTGCCTCTTCCGATCATTTTATTTTTACAAACGGTTTTCATTTTATAAACAATTTTGATTTTGTTTCTTATTCTTTGAGGTCGGGTATCGGGTGTATATAAATCAATATCGAATGCTACCAGATAAGCAGAGCTATGACATGCATTAATCTTAAGAAAATTCAGTTATGTGTCCACTACAGGGGAAATCTTGAAACCAAAGAAGTTTTTCTTGTGAACAAGAAACAAATTCAGTACAACTGAATTTCTTGTGAATGTGTATTTCTTTTAAGCTTTTAGAGAGAGAGAGAGAGAGAGAGAGAAAGAAAGAGTAGTTTTTGTCAAGCTTCAGAAGCATCCCATCTTAAAGTAAGGCGAATTTAATCAAGCGTCTCCTAAGTGTACTCGATGGAGTTAAAGTTCTCATATCAATCACATAAAGGACCCAAATCCGAAACATTCGTCCAGAAAGTTGACCAGTCACAATTGAATTAACAAACATTAATTGTGACACAAGTGCAACTCTAAGCATCTTTTACTCCCAGAAAATGGCAACAATTTCTACCCTGTCCCCTCGTGGTGGTGGTGGAGTCGTAAAAATGGGGAAAATATTTCCCCCAAGGAGTACTTAGGGAAGGAAACGCAGTCAGGGAGGCAAATAGCTAGTGGGACTGTAACATCTATCACCATTAGTGGGGAATTAACCCAACGCTCGTGTCAAAGCCATATGTTCGGCGTTCCTGCGGGTGTCTTATCAAGTCAAGGATTCGGAGACTCCCTTTCAGGGTTCCGGAGGAATGTGTTAGGATATTATGCAATTGAGTATAAATATCGTTACTCTCTGGGAATGGCTTGGTGTCATTGCCAAACAAAGCTGCAAATGTAAATTCAATGATATATCGTTAATTGCGGCTTAAGAAATTGTATGCTGGGATAAGCAATTTTGATGAAAAAACTGAAACAGAAAGAGGAGTAAAGCCATTAGGTTGGTTTAATGATAGAGTGCATTGTGTGTGAAGTTATTGTCAGATTTTTTTCGGATTTCGCAGTGAAATGATTTACAGGGCGGAATGAAGACTCTGTAGGGTCGTGATTTTGAGTTCCACGCTAGGAAAGCTGGTTTCGAGTGCAATATAGTTATACAAAAAAAATATTTAGTACATGATGAAAAGTTTTCTTCAGTTTAATGTTTATTTTGTTTTTTCTTCAGCTATACATGAATATACTGATTAGAGTAAATATCATTCTTTGAATATTATTTCATTCTTTGAATTTGGCACGGATTTTTAATGTAGCTTAGAAAAGTCGAAGTAGAATGCTAAAAATAAAAAAAAGTACAAAAAACAAGTAGAGGCATTTAGTTATTTAAAATCTGAGGAAGAGATTCGGGTTTTCTTCTTCTTTTTTTAAAAAGTTCGATTTGAAAAGATTGGGGTATATTTATGCAAATTACCTTTTTTCTCTCTCTTTTTTCGTGTTTGAATAAAATTAGTGCCTTACTTTTCCGTAGAAATTCTGAGTTATATTGTTTTTATTACAGTTTTCCTATGTTTTAAAAAAAGCTAAGCATAGATTGTGCATTGTCTTCATAGCCGATGAGAGGCCATATTAGTCTTGTCGGAAAATAGGAGCCCAGCCCATGAGAGATCCCAGATTGAAATTGGACTTGTATAAGTTTTATATGTTTTTGGGGGACGGATGCTTGGCGACCGAACTGAAAAGTGGTTCGGCGGACCTGCTTGTCTCTACTTATAATGAAGGTGCATGCAAAACTTTTGGTCGTAGCAATCTTGCAGAACAGCGTTCTTCAACACTCGGCGAAACAATTTCACGAAGCAAAATTTAGCACTGATATATTTTAAAGGAGAGAATATGCATCTTGACGCCCATCCTTTTTGAAAATTTAAATTGTTATTTTTCTTCATATTGTGTGTTAATGAGGGTTTTCATAATTATTCGCTACCACGGAAATGAAAATGTTCTTTCACACACATATATTTGTACCATTCGAAGTTAGAAACACCTAACTATGCTGAATTTTTCCTTATAATACGACATTT
The DNA here is from genome assembly GCF_026930045.1 of Uloborus diversus. Taxonomy (NCBI): domain Eukaryota; kingdom Metazoa; phylum Arthropoda; class Arachnida; order Araneae; family Uloboridae; genus Uloborus; species Uloborus diversus. Next base: position 34,735,307 of record NC_072734.1, on the reverse strand, counting down.
GCTTAAAAGTTATAAGTTATTTAGAAGATAATTTATATTTATTCAAAAATGAATTGAAGACTTAACTCTGCTCTCTATACGTGAAAGCATTGTTGACATCATGGAAAATAAATGCTTAGCGTACTGTTTACATTCTCCTCTTGTAATTTCTTATAACGCATAATATTTTCTTATAACTTTGCATTTTCTTATAACGTATCATAAAATTATGATTGCGCAAAAAAATCAGTTGCGATTTCTACAAGAAATATATATTTTTATTTGATGTGTAGTATTTAGCAAACTTGACTGAAACTTTAGATACTATAGCTTTTACCGGATGTCTTTACATCCAAAAGCTCACTATTTTACATTGAAAAAGGGGTTCGTTGAAACCCCGAAGACGTGTTATCTGTAATTTTGTGCAACAAAACGTTGATTATTTCATATTACTTCTCTGCACAAAGGTATTTGTTTATTTCTTTAAACTGCATATTTTCACAACCTATCTTAATCTTATCACAGTAAAAGACAGGAGGCATCAAGTTGCGTATGTAACGAAATGTTAAATTACTTTTGCTTGAATTACTCTGGAATGGAAAACCAAAACCTCAAGGTTATTCATCAGTATTAATTTACATTTTCCATCCTTCTTAAGGGCCTGAAAGAAGAAGGAAAAAAAATGCATCAGCGGAAGCAGAAGATGACAAAATGCTAGCTGATAATTTCAGCATGTCACTTTGTGCTTCATAAAGGTATTTATTCAAAAATTAATTAACGAAATCCGGAATTTTACACATGATCAATCACAAAAAATCTATAATTCTAATTACTTCCCTTGGCGACAGTGTCTCTAATTAAAAATGTCAGATTTGTGATATTAAAATTCTAATTAAAATCAATGGCTATATGAGTGTCTTTTGCAGGCAAGCCCATTAATTAACTGAATCAAAATTTGTTTGAATTTTCTCTTATACAGCAATAAATTCATCGACACTTTTCATTTCCCCATTCCCAGTGGACGATTTAATATCCTTTAATGAATAAATATTGGATTTGTAAGTTTTATCAATTATCAGAAATGTTTCCCTCGGAGTATCAAAATAATTTATCACGCTTTCTTGAGAAAACTATTTTTAGAGTCGCATTAGAGATATTTGCTTTGCAAAAAGAAAATTTCTAACAAAGAAATCAATTTGAAAGAATTTACGTTCTGTCTGAAGGGAAACGAAGCAGAAACTAGTAGTTTACATGAGGAAGTGGGGAAGCAAAGAGATGTAAGTATCATTTTTTTTAAATGGAGATAATCAGTAAAACTAATAGGAGAACCTGTCATCTGCGTCGGGGCAAGAGATGGCACTAGTGGCCTGGACAGGTGTAACTGTACAGCATGATTTAAAAAAAACTTTTCAATGAAAGTCTACCTAAGACCGGAACTTTAAAAGCTATCTACTCAAAACGTGAAACTATCACTTAAATCTCTTTGCTTCCCACTAGAGCCGTTCTGTAGATAGGCCGACGCATCAGCTTAAGTTTAGCCATTTTGGATCGGATTTTTCATTGTTGCACTGCTAGGGTTACCATAGCTAAGTTTCGGATTTCGCCAAATTCGCTAAAAATATTATTTATTTAACAAACAATTCAAGTCCCGCTATTAGTTTTTTATAGTAAACAATCACTAAACGCATTAACTCGCCAGAAAAGACAACCACTCAAACACACGCTCCGATCCAAAATGGCTAATCTTAAGCTGATGCGTCGGCTCGTATATATACATGGGCCTTATTTACCACTGCCTCATACATGGTTTGATGACGTACGTACAGCAGCGATGAATTGTGTGATGAGCCAGATTGTGGTATGTGAAAATGGATGCAAGAAAACATACGTTAAAAGGTAAAATAGTTTAAAGCTTGTAAGCCGTTTCAGTAACACTTTATTTTTAAAAATTCTGTAAATAAAAGGTATAAATGCACGTTGATTTATTTTTACTGTACCTATTTATCCGCACTTTCTAACTTTAAATACAGGGTGTTCAGCGAAGGACTCCCTGAATTTACAATTGAATATCTTAAAAAAAACAAAGGACTTTTTAACTATGAAATAAATAGTATGTTTATGCTTAAAGCCATAAAAATCTTGTACAGAAATTTGGAAATTTACCTAAAGGTGCCAGTAGGTGAACGCTGCACGCTGGAATTGTAATAGCAGCCCCTAAAAATAGTGCTGTGAAGGTTTGAGGACAATTTCTTGCGTTGAAACGTAAAACAGGTTTTGAACAACGAGTTTTAGCTGGTGCAGGAATTTCACAGGTTAGGCCACTGTCCGACGGCAACAAAGCGAAGCTTCCGAAAAGAGCACAATGTTCCAATAGGCTCTGATTTAAAACTATCCGTATGCTCAACGTCAAAGGACAAACTTACATTATATGTTTGTATTGATTTAGGAAACTCTGTACAGCGTGCTGCGCCACCTGTTTGAAGTTTTTGGAACTAAATTCCAAACTTTCGTACATGATTTTTACTGCTTCCATAATTAACATACCGTTTCTTTCAATCCAAAATCTTCCTTTGTTTTCGAGATATTTAATTTTGAAATCAGGGAATCCTTCGCTAGACACCCTGTAACAGCATGCCATCCAACTCTATGACATTTTATACAGTATTGAACCGAAATAAGAAACTCCGAAACAAGTTTTTGCTTAATATATCAAAAACCTGGATAAGGACCACGCTTATGGGAAGTTACAGGAGGTCGCTGTGACCTCGTAAAAAGTTCTTTATTTAACAGATTTGGTTTGACGATTCGGCAATTAAGAGGCAATGATTAAGTTATGAAAGAATGCTATTTTGATTAATAGTTATGTATTGAATATGACCCTGGCATACATAGCAGTTAGTCAAAATAGTTTTTTTTTGTTTTATTAAAAATCAGCTAGTAATACTAATTTTTGCTTTTAATCATTAATTTTTTTTTTTAAACATAGAGTAGCCTAATGTTACTACGCAATAGGTCTATTTATTAGTACAGGCTTGTCTATCATCATTCTGTAAAATTTGGAGTTCATTTGGTAAATTGAGGATTTCCTCCTCCCAAAAATTTTAATTGGGGTACCCCAAGCACGAAATTACATTTATGCATGAATCAACATATAGCATACTAGTTCAAAAACAAATTTCCTTTTCTTTTCTTACTATCGACTGGATAATAAATTTTTAAATCTTTATTTTATTATTTGCATAATATATTCTTTTGAGAATCCTATGCATTTTCTTTATGAAAAACGAGGAACGATGATAAGACTGAATACATTTATATTACTCATTATCTTGCTTTCTATCTAAACGCAAATTCATTTCCTTCAGGGTAAGGGAGATGCAAATTACCATTGAAATCTCGTTTCTAAAGTATTTCTACTGTGCTTCAAATTAAAAATCTAAAAAACGAAAGACAATGCACTAGATTATTTTTATCATGAAAATTATTTTAAGATAAAAGTTTAGTACTTATATGAATTTCCGTGAAATCTTCAGTTTTTTTTAAACTGACTGATTATAATATAATATAGTCACTGATAAAAAAAAAATTGAAAAATGTACGAAAGTATTTCATTTATTCATAAAAAAATTAAAGTTCGATGCCAGAAGATTCGATTTTTTATATTGCATATTTTTCTTTAAAAAACATATATCTATTCATAAAAGTACGTATTTCGACATCATTTTGAAGAATAACTTTTTCAGATCATTTGTTTTAGTAAAAAATTCATTTCAGGAAACAAGGCTGCCCCAAATAGCCGAACATGTGTTTCATCATTTTGAAACATTTCAGCGGAAAATCGAAACTATTTCCGTCAATAATAAAATAAATCTATTTTGGACGAACTTAAAATAGATCAACACTTGTTGAGGTTCTTTGTACTTTGTGAAGTAAGTTATTCAGGCCACACAACCATCCGGATTTTTTAGTTGCTTTTAAATGAATTAATAAAAATGTAGGCTGTCAAATCCTGTCTTAACATAATTAACTTTAATTGAGTTTTCTAATTTAATTGTAGGATCTGCCGAAATTTTACAATCAGGACAATTGGAGCAAAACGAGCTGATGTGTGCGTCACATGATTTCCTTTTACTCAAATTTAATGATAAAGTGCCTCGGAGTAAGCAAAGAAACACTTTAAATATTTTCACCCCAAGTTTGTTGCGAACCGAAGCAAAGAAAACGTTTTATGCAGATAAATTTTCCCAATCTTTGCAGTTTTAATGTGATTCAATGGTTAACTCTCTAAATAAGGCCAAATTAAAACCAGATAAAAAACGCATAATTTGTCGCCAAGTTGGTGACAAAATTTGGCGACCATGAGCTTGGCGATATATTGCCAAGCTGTTGGCCAAGTGTTTGCCAAATTATAACACCACTTATGTTTGCATTGAAATTAACTATGATTATACCCGGAAAAGGTGCAAAAGACCCCCATTTCGAACATCCGAATGCAACCAAAAGGAAAGGTGCACAACTAGACTCCACTAGGAGTCTACGTACCAAATTTGAGCTTTCTAGGACATACTGTTTTTGAGTTATACGAGATACATATACACATACGTACATACACACATACACATTCGTACATACACAAATACACATTTTCGTACATACGCACATACATGCGCACATACGGACGTCACGAAAAAAACTCGTTGTAATTAACTCGGAGATCGTCAAAAGGGATATTTCAGGTGTCTATACGTTCTTAGGCATATATCCTCGTGTGGGGTTGAAAAAAAAAAAAAAACTATTTCCTTTTTTTGTAAAAGGAAGTAAAAAGGAAAAAAAAAATATAGTTTGAATTTTGACATTTTGAATTCGAATTATGTTTTTCGCTAGCACGAGTTGTCGATAGTGCCCTACTTTTTCGGTTTTTCGCTTCTACAAACGATTTCTGTCCCCCAGAATCAACTTTATTTATACCCAACCTTCCCTACTTTACACAATCATCTTTAGACAAAAACAGCAACCAACACACAACTTACTCTTTCTGGGTAAAGCCCTAGATCGTAGCTTAAGTAGCGACAGGACTGCCATCTTGGGGCTAAATGATGCCTTCCTCTATCTCTGCTACGGTGAAGTAGCGTGTTTTGCTTCTTGAATGTGGTGTTTCTTGATTGTGAATAAACATGCAGTTAGAAATAAACCACGATTTAGAAGCAAAACACGCTTCTTCACAATAGCAGACATACAGTAGTGGCTAGAATGGATGACTCACCACCAAAAACTGCGATGTTTATGAATGCACAAGAATAACAGCATTTTACTAAATGTTTATATTATGGGAGTGATTAATTTTAGTCATATAAGCATATTATACATAAATAATTGAGAAAAGGTCCAATATTTGCAGTGGAAACATCTTTTTTTCAATACAGTTTGGATACGATTAGGTATGGAAATGCATAATTTTTGGCAATAGTCTGGTGTAATTTCTGTAATCCGCACTTGTTTTATAGTTTCTCTTTAGTCCAAAAGTGAGGTGGGGTTAGATTCAGCAACTTGGCGTTTTAAAGCTACCCAGCAGTTCTCGATTGGGTTTAGATCTGGGAAATTTCTTGGCCATAGCTTAAGGATCTGAAACCCCTTTTTTGCAATACATGTCGAAACGGTTTAGTCTAGTGGCAAGGTGCTCCATCATGTTGGAAGTGTGTGCACTGTTTAATATTTATAAAAGTTAGTAACTTCTCTTTTAGCAGATCGAGATAAACAATTCCATTAATTAATTGATATGCCTTCAGGCATGAACCACAACTCACATCTTCCCTTGGCACAAATGGCTCCTCAGATCATGAGTTTTGCAGCATTTTTAACGGTGTGAATACTGTAGAGTTGACAGTTTCTTGTATTGGGAGGTCGTCTTATGTTTTTACAAAATGCATAAAACTGCGACACTTGAGTCTCGTCATAAAACATCGCATGTTTCCATTGCTCCGCAGTCCACTTGTCCAACACCCCTGATATTTTTTACAAAATTTCAGTCGGTCAGCAATGTTTTTGAGAGACAGTTTAGGCTTCTTAGTAGGCTTGTAGGACTTTAAATTGGCATTGAATAGCCTCCTGCAGATTCTCTTTTGACTAGGGACATTATTATCTTTTGGTAAACCAGCTTGGGTTGCTTCCGCTGATTTTCTGGCTGACTTCTTCGGGGCCAGAATTATGGAATCATCAATGCGCTTGCTTGTGTTCTTGTGACGACTTTTTGGCTTTGAATATCCATAATTTCCATTTTAAAATTACTTATAGACTTGGAAACTGTCCTTTGTGCCAATTGTAATCGTGCAGCACTTCCAAGAACATTTACCATCTTCGATCAGAATCTTTACTTGTGCATGCATTTCGAGTAAAAGCCTTCTACTTGGCATTTCGGTATTATTTTACCCTTCTGCAAAAATTCATATGTCAATACACGGCGAGCACATCTAATAAACTAACCAAATGCCAAGCAAGAACACCATCACTTTCCCAGTCGGCCAAAACATACATCTGACGCCAATACGTTAGAGTGAATGGAAAAAAAAACATGTGAGTCATCCATTCTGGCCAGTACTGTATAAGAAAGCATCGTTTAGCCCCAAGATGGTGGCCGTGTCGCTACTTTAGCTACGATTCAGGGCTTATTTCTGGGAGGTGACACGTGTGTGATTATAGATGAGCGTGTTTAGGCTCATGTGCGTGTGTGAGTGTAGGCGTGAGTGTGTATAGGACAGAGTTTCCCAAACTTCAGCCCTCCGCTGACCCCCTCCGGATAAATTCAACTTCGTGGACCCCCCCCCCCCCACCCGACCACGGAGCGCGCATAAAAAATGACACGGTTAAATCTATTTTTTTAATAGTATATTTTTACGCAGTTTTATTTTTTCAGAACTCTTGTCTGGTTTTCATTTCTTACATTATTATTTTGAGTTATGGAAGTAAAATTCTATTTCAAATTCAATTGGAAAAAAAGATGCTATCATCAAATTTCTACATGTTTACTATTAAAAATGAACTTTGGAAGTAAGTGAACAAACACAGTTAGACTAGTTAAAGTGTGTTAAATCATACACACAAAATCAATTAATGTGTAGTGTGTTAGGATCCGAGGGAGGGGACGGGCGCTTCGTACTGCATGTACTTAAGAAAGAATTATTTTATTTCTCATAAATGTGCTTTCTTTTTGAATTAAAATATCGTTACTCGTCCTTCAATCACAATTATATTTCCCGTTTTAGCTGGACAGTACCACGGATCCCCCGGCATGGACTCGCGGACCACCGGGGGTCTGCGAACCAAAGTTTTTGAAACTCTGGTATTTATAGGACATGGACAAGACCACCAACGAGGAGCGGATTCCGGTGGACAGTGTTGCTGGTGAAGACCTGAGACCAGAGCCCCTGCAGGGGCCGGTGGACGGTGCTGCTCGCAAAAGACCCGAGTCCAAAAACCATAGAAACATCAACTTTGTTCGGATTATGTGAATAAGCAATTCGGTGATTGCTGAAAAAAAAGTCGACCCTATCTTAGTTTTTTAAAAAGAGATTTTAACATAAGTTTGTATTTTCATGTTTTCTTATCTATTTTAAATCTCAACTAGTGGTACCCGCACGGCTTTTCCCGTGGTTGAAAATTAAAAGGTCATTCGGTTGGCCTGTATGTTTACAAATAATGGATGCCGAATTTCTCGCCAATTGGCTATGTTCATTGCTCTCCCATTCCACGACATGATAATTTCGTAATTTACTCGTCCATCTTATAATAATTTTGCCCCGGAAAATGTTCTTAAAATTGAAATAGAAAAAGAATAAAATCGAATTTTTTAAAAATCACTTTGAGGTGCACGTTCCCATGCTACAAACTAACTTTGTGCAAAATTTCATGAAAATCACCAGAACGGTCTAGGTGCTATGCGCGTCACAGAGATCCTACAGACATCCTACAGGCATCCAGACAGAGAGACTTTCCGCTTTATTATTAGTAAAGATACGTTATTTTAAATTTCTAAAAATCTGGTGGAACTTCTATTCAAAAATACCTTTGTGACAAACATTAAGCCTTTACCTTTAAAGGAAAAGCTCCTGAAAAAATAATTACTTCAAATTATTTGAAGTAATTATTATTAAATTTTGATGTGAGTCTACTGAAAATGTAGTAGCACTGCGGCAAAACGATATACGTTCCTTAATCTCTTTTTTTCTTCTTACGTATTTTACCTCACGTAGCATTTTCGTATCAACACGTTGTTCAAAATCAATGAATCATTTGGTATTGAGCTTAAAATCTGAATACGATTCCATTTATGGTAATGTATTTGGACGTTAAGCTGATTCGGCTAATCGAGCTCATGCCGAGTCAACAAGACCTTGCAATTAAGTTTAAGTGTTATTAAATCAAGCCAGATTTAATAAACGGATTGGAGTCCGTTAATCGCAATCAGCTTTTACTAACAGAGAAATGCAAATCGTTCTAAGTTGCTACTTCAAAACATACGTATAATTTATGCTTTATTTTCAAACTAATACGTATTTAAAGAAATTATTTCGCTTAATTACTGTCGCATTTAGGTACTGTCGCATACGCTCAAAGCATCAAATCATTGATATTAAAATAAACATTAGTGCTCCATTTATTTGCACGGATGTCACGTTTTTACTTATATATGTGCTGTTATTTTATTAGAAAAAATCTTTTCTAATAAAATAACAGCATCCCTAATCCATTCGCACAGATGTCCCAGTTTTACGTATATATAAAATCTTTATTTCTGGAGTGTGAAAAATAATCATTTCAAATAAAATAACAGCATGCTCAATCCATGGACGAGGGCAGAAGAAACTATTAGGGCAATTCCACGAAAATGTCAACCTGAGCATCAAAAAATTTTCAATATTAGCAAAACTATAAGCATTGTATATTATTTAAAAGCTTGAAATATATATTTTTAAAGTGTACCAAACAAACATTTATAATTTTTCGTATTGAAACTAAGCCTAACAGATGCCTATATTTTTTCCGGATTTTTGGGGGAAAATTTACTTGTAGCAATCAAATTTTTTTCTAATATAAATTCTAACTAAAATTAAAGAATGTTAGTGTATTTTGTTGAACTCATAATACAGTTTTATACGGGAAGCTTACATCAATAAATATCTTTCTAATGTTTCGTTCAGAAACAATCTTAAAATCAGTTTATAAATTTAAGTCAGTTACCATAAAATATCAACTTTTTCCCCTAAGCATGCAACTTATTGGAGGAAATTTTCCAAAATTCTTATTCTCTGCGTACATCACAAGTATTTAAATGCTGAATAAGTTGAATTGGAATTTACATCTGGGACACCGAAAATTCCTTGGTAACTGACTGACACACTTGATACGGTAGCTGACATTCTGTTTTACTTTAAAATAGCTGCGATGTTTTTAATTTGATGCTCCAGAACACAGACTTATTTAATTTTTAGCCCTCTAAGTGATATCAGACAACCCACCTCTCTTAATTTTTAAGAATGATAATTTTTTTTACTGAGTTTATTCATTATTCATTCTTACATAATTTAGTGATGCTTGAGCATGAATTTCAAAAATAATTGTCTGAAATTCGAAAAATACATCTGTTCAAAACAAGAGAGCAAAACATTTTACAGTCAGTACAGCTAAATGATAAATTGACAATATCACAACTTTCGCAGTGAAGAATAAAATTCAGAAATATGAGAAGTGACTGCTAGTAAAGAACATTTCTATGGAGTTTCTTGTGATCTACAATATTTTGTAGAAAGAATGATAGATAGTTATAGGGGAACGGCTAAGGTGAAATTCTTGATAAAAGGACTTGTTCAATCATATGAGTGCTAAGATGATGTAGAGGAAATATAAATAGTTTACTTTTTAGAGCTGAATAATTTTACAAGAATGTGATCCATTTTAAAATACCGAAGTGACAAAAACAGATTTTCAAATCCTTTTGCACTTAAAAAAAAAAAAAAAAACTATGACTGAAAAGAGATTATCGATAGAAAAAAATGAAATCGTATTTTAAATGCTTTTCTTTTGCGTAGAGTTTCATTTACAAATTTTGAGGCTGTTAGATATTTGGTCAAACACATTTACAGATGCTTGTTTCGGACAAAACATTGATAGAGGGCGCTGAAGTCAACTAAGGGGTAAGAGAGATTATAAACTTTGTGTTGTTACTCAAATAAAACTTCGTAAATCCCGGGTATACAATTTATTGTAGACGACATGACATACACAGGATATAATTCTTAAACATATTGAGCAACTTAAAACGTATAATAATCGTATATAATTAGCTTAGAACCGCAGGACGTATAATAACGACAATTCAAAAGAAAGTAATTCTAAACATTTTCCGTTGCCAGGTTCACTAAACATAACTATAGTAAAAACAGTGTTGCCAAATTATCAAACGAGTTTCAACATACTCCCACCTTTTGTATTGCAAATAAAGCTGGTCGCAATACAAAACTACAATAAAATAAAATACATAATAAATAATTTCAAAATATAACAAAAATGAAAGACAGTAATGAATAATGCAAATAATATTTAACACAATTTTAAAGTCACAGTACGAAAAAAAACTAATTGATGTCTACAAGTCCAAACGTTGTGGAGGGAATATTCGTCGACCACTGCGGGTTTGTTTCACTGGTTGAGGTACCTCGGTCATGGGAATTAAAATCTCAGCGTTAGGGTTGAGGGTTTTTGGAATAGAAGCTGCTGTGGACTCCAAGTACCCTGAATCGATATTAGCTGCTACCTCCTTTCCATTTGCTGCTAGGTCTGATGGCAAATCACTGATTGACATTTCGAGAGGATACAGCCTCTGCAAAGGTCTAACGAGGTAGCCATTAGCAACTCGTAGTTTGGCAATTCTTTGGATACCATCCCTGCCAGGATACAGTTCAACAACACGACCTAATGGCCAGTTCAATCTCTTAGTGTCCTCACATCCTATGAGAATTATTTCTCCCACCGAAATTTCCTGCTGTTTTGATCTAGATTTTGGATTACGTACAAGTTCACCTAAATATTCCCTCTGGAAACGTTTTCGAAAATTATCGCGCAAACTTTGTACATAACGCACTCTTTTTAATAAATGCTGGGAGTCAATAATGTCCAAGTCATGTGTTTCTGATCCTCTTATGTCTTGTATGAAATGAGCTGGAGTTACAGGTGTCATTTCATTCGGATCGTCCGAGATGTAGGTGAGTGGTCTCTCATTAATGACACTTTCTGCTTCGCACAACACCGTGAGCATATCTTCGTATGTCACGCAAGCCTTTCCCAAGCACTTTCGTAAAATTTGTTTAATACTACGTACCATTCTCTCCCACCAACCACCATACCATGGCGCGGTGGGTGGGCTAAAATGCCATTTGATGTTTTGCAAGGCACATTCAGATTGTATTTCCTCCCAATTCACTGATTGAAGGGCTCGTGCTGTTCCGGTAAAATTTGACCCCATTGTCAGAATACATTACAGAGCATCTCCCTCTTGTAGCGAAGAATCTTCTCATTGCTTGCCGGAATGCTTCAGCTGACAATGACGTGACGAGCTCTAGGTGAATGGCTCTATATACAGCACATGTGAACAAAACAATCCATGCCTTGGTACCTTGACGTAAGTGTAAAGGTCCCGCCAAATCTACACCAGTGACTTGGAATGCAGAAATGCGTTTTGTTCTATCAATGGGCAGAAGCGCTGTATTCGGCTGTACTGGCTTGCTTGAATGTCGCTTGCAGATCACACACTTGCTTATAACCTCTCTAACAACCCTCCGACCGCGAGGAATCCAGTAGAGCTCTCGAATATGATTCAGAGTTGTCTGAACATTACTATGCATCAAAGCTTTATGAACGTATTCGATGTACAGTCTCACGATGGGATGATTTGGTAGTACGGTTGGTTTTTGAAAATCTTCTGGGTCTTCACCCAAAACTAACTTAGTTTCAACTTTTAAAACTCCAGACTCTTCGGAAAATCGTATAGACTTCGAGTATTTTTCCTTCAATTCAGCATGCAGTTCTGTTTGTACCAATTTAATGACGGCGAGTTCTGCCTTCTGTATTTCTTCACATGTTAACTCGGAGATAACTCGGGTGGACTTATACCTAGCATTATTTATAAATCTCAGCATCCAAGCTACCATTCTTATAACTTTGCTGTACTTAGAAAAGTATAGAAGCTTCTTGCTGAAGTTTTCCTGTAAGTTAATATTCGTGCTGCAGATAACACTTTTCTTTCTTTCAACTAAAGCTTCTTCAGGCATCGTAATCTCAGTATTTGGCCAGGTATTTTCTGTTTCTTGTAGCCAAGTGGGACCCTCCCACCATCGACTATCTATCAGCTCCTTCCAACTACAAGAACGCGAGGGCAAGTCGGCCGGATTCATAGATCCTGGTACAAATCTCCAACTATCGACATTTGTAAGTTGACGTATTTCTTTAACCCGGTTACCGACGAAAGTATTCCACGGTTCTCCTTTCGTTATCCAGCTTAGAACAACCATTGAATCGACCCAAAAGGAAATTTTTCAAGGTTGCTGTATTGCTTCTAAAACGGTACTTGCTATTCTTGCACCCATTGTAGCTCCAAGCAACTCTAAGCGTGGAATCGTCGGTCTTTTCATCGGAGCTACTCTGACTTTGGCAGTTATTAATTGGACAGAGGTTCCCGTTTCTTCTTCCGAGCGTAAGTATACACAACAAGCGTATGCATCTGCGGAAGCATCGGTAAAGACATGCAGGCTTGTATTCTCAAGAGTTCCTAGCATTAATCGACGAGGTATTCTGCACTGTTCTATGAGATCAATATGCTTCACCCAGTGTTGATATCTATGTTGAATATTTAGAGGCAGATCGTCGTCCCAGCCTATCTTGTTTTTCCAAGCTTCTTGAAGCAATAATTTTGGAAGAAGAGTTGCAGGTGACGTAAATCCAATAGGATCGTATATGCTGTTAACTACAGAGAGAAGCTTTCTCTTTGAAAGGACCTTTTCCGAAGTCGTTTTACAGCCAGCACAATAAAGTTTATCTGCATGAGTGTCCCATTTCAGGCCAAGTACATTCTGATCTATACTTTCTTCAATTCCACTGTAAGCCCAGCATCTCAATTCAAAGGAACCCTTTTGCATTACTTCTATAGCTTGCGATTTTAATTGTTCCAGTTCTTCGCTGGTATTCACACTCGTGACTAAGTTGTCTACATAAAATCCTTCTTTCATTCGATTGATCGTGTTTTGCAGGACTATTGATTGGAATTCCTGCGATTCAAGATGAAATTTAATCGTGGCATTTAATAAGAAGGGGCTTGATGAAACGCCGAAAACAACGCGACAATGCCTGTAAAATTTCATCTTAGTGTGTTCTTTGTCTTCCCACCAAAGGAATCATAGGTAGTCTCTATCTTTGGAAGCTAAAGAGAGTTGAAGAAATGCTTGTTTAATGTCTGCAATTACTCCAATGGCACCACAACGAAATTTACTTATGAGGCGAGGGATTTCACTTAATAAACTTGGTCCTGTACTAAGACAGTCATTTAAGGAGGCATATCCAGGGCGTTTGCATGAAGCGTCAAAGACTGGCCTGACCTTCTTGGTAGCGCTTGATGATTTAACGACTGGATGATGTGGCAAATAATGACAAGCCTTTGAACTTGACATTTCAGCTTCTGTCACCTCCTCTATGATGTTATCATTCTTTCACTGCTGTAAGACACCATCATACAGTTCGTAGTGATTGTCTTTCAAAAGACGCTTAGTAACAGTGCGAAGTCTTGCTTCTGGCTGGTCGTATCCATCATACAAGTGAGGATGTCCTGCTAGCCATGAAAGAGCCGCCTCATACCTGTTGCCAGTTTTCCGAATTGTCTCTTGAAAAAATGTGACCGTTTCTTCATCTAGCTCCTTAGTTGTTTTCCTCTCAGTGGGATCTGTTATACTCAAAGATTCTAAGTCCCAAATTTTGTGTATCTTTGAGTGATGCATACATAGCGATACCATATTTATGCTGCTCTTCTTTCCTGGACCTAAAACACTCCATCCGAGTTTCGTTTCTACGGCTGTTATACCAGATGGCAGAACTTCTATTCTTCCTGTTAATATTCCTCCAAGAAAGTCAGCACCAATGAGCATGTCAATAGGAGGAGTTTCTGGACCTATGTCTGTTAGTTCAATTCCTCGACGTTTTAATTCTTGTACTAAATCTGGGTCACGTATGCGAGGCAAAGAAGAACATATCTTGGGCTGGTCCAAAATTGACATGTTGCACGAAAACTTTCTATCGATACTCTGAACGTTGATGTCATAGCGACCATGTTTAACTTCAGCTGTTTGCTTACCACCAAATAGTCCTTGGGACAATAACTCTGTACCTGAAGGTTTTAACCTTAACTCTTTAACTACTTGGTTGGTTACGTAAGATCGCTGTGATCCATCATCAAGGAGGGCTCTGACATAAATTTCTTGATTTCCATTTCTTAAACGTATCAATATTGTTTTCAAATATATAACCTTCTGAGGTGTAAGTTCCGTAAATAAAGTGGACGTATTCACTTCTATCTTTGATTCATTAGGGAGTTGAACCTTATTTTTTCTAGACAATGCTGGACACAAGATTACGTAGTGTCGCTTTCCACATACAAGGCAATGAATATTACTGCGACAGTTTTTCGCCATGTGTCCAATCTTCAAGCACACCAAGCAGCAGCGTCTACGTATTACAATTGATTTTCTCTCTTCTGTACTCATTGAGGCAGCTTTATGACAGTCTTGACTGTCATGACGTTTCTGACAAAAAATGCACTCAGTCTTACAAGGCCTTTCGTAAGAAGATGTTAAAGTCATTGCTGTAGGTTCATCCTTGCTTGAAGATTCCTTCTTAACTTTTGCGGGCTGACCAAAGGCTCTTTCGGCTAAAGCCCTATGCTCTTCCCCTTCTATCTCGCGACGAAGAAATGACATCAACCTTTCCAACAGTTTCTCTTTCGTAATTTGGACGGTTTCTTCATCATCCACCTCACTGTTTAATAAATATCTATCCCAAGCCTTTAATACATCAGTTGGAAGACACGACTCCACAACCGGATACAACATGGCAGCATAATTTTGCGTAGTGACGCCTAATGTTTCCAGAGCTCTTAAACACGAACCGAGCTTGTCGTACAAATCAGAAAGCTTAATGTTAGCTCGGTTG
The DNA here is from genome assembly GCF_026930045.1 of Uloborus diversus. Lineage (NCBI taxonomy): Eukaryota > Metazoa > Arthropoda > Arachnida > Araneae > Uloboridae > Uloborus > Uloborus diversus. The sequence continues at coordinate 34,720,085 of NC_072734.1, read as the reverse complement.
TTTACCAATGTTAAAAGATCTCGTATAAACACGTCAATTAATAAATCACGTCTGCCAAACCTGGATTCGAGATGTTCGATAACCTTAGCATAATTTTTCTTAGATGGTGGATAACTTTCTACTATATTGCGTGCTTTCGAAGTAGGCTTCAATGATGACAGAAGATACTGAAACTTATCCTCTTCTAATATACTAGTATCTTCATGAATACGATTGTATTGCGCCCAAAAAACAACCCAAGTCCTTGGCATTAGGTCATATTCTTTCAATTCAATTTTTGGAAGCTTCAACTTCCCAATCGTAGCTGTATCAATTGGCGAAGAAGCGCTAATCGTACTACGCCGTAAACAATGCTCATATTCTGTTTTAAGTTCAATAAAGCGATCTCTATACGTTTCCATTTCATCATATTCCTTATCGCTTTGCTCGTAAATTTCCAATAATTGAGCATCAGCATTAAATAAACGCTCGGCTTTATCCGCCAACTTATTAAAAATTGCGCCAAGTTCATTACCTCCGACTTCTTCTTTCTGTGTTCTTTCAAATTGATTACAAGTCGTGGTAAATAACCTTCGTAAATTAGTTCTTTCTTTCCGTAATCTTTCAAATTTGTCGAATTTCTGAGTGATAACGGCATCATCTTTGTCTTCGTTGTCAGACATATTCGCTATTCGAATCAGAAGATTGCAGGTTCGAGTCCTGTCACGGACGCCACTTGTTGTTACTCAAATAAAACTTCGTAAATCCCGGGTATACAATTTATTGTAGACGACATGACATACACAGGATATAATTCTTAAACATATTGAGCAACTTAAAACGTATAATAATCGTATATAATTAGCTTAGAACCGTAGGACGTATAATAACGACAATTCAAAAGAAAGTAATTCTAAACATTTTCCGTTGCCAGGTTCACTAAACATAACTATAGTAAAAACAGTGTTGCCAAATTATCAAACGAGTTTCAACACTTTGAGTCATGTGTTTTCTAATGTCTGTGTAAGCACGCTGAGACAGCTTGGTCTTGATGGAAATCGAATCATGTAGCCTTAAATCTCCATTAAACTCGAAAAAAAACTAAATTCGTGTAATCATTCTCGAAGTTATTTCTATGTGACCAATGCTTCCTTTCCAGGTCAGTACAGAATGTCCCTAACGGAAAGAAATTCAGGCAAGCCCAAATCTTGATTCAATCGCATTTAAATTAGTTTCTTTGATCTGAAAAATTCTTAAATTAAAATATTACATAATTACAATATAATGCAACAAAAAATACTATCGAAGGAAGTGCTGCAGAGGTGCAATCGCTTACAGTTTTTGTCATTTCATACACTATAGCTAGGGTACACTGAGGGTGTAAACTACTTGAACAAAATATAAGCTAGCACAAAATTAGTATTTTGATGTCAAAAATCAATCTATATATACGTTTTGTATCGCCCTTGCTTTTAAACATAATATTTAGCATATTAAAACCTGTATTTTGTAGTTATTTTCTATATGGTTTATTATTTTGAGAGTCCTCATAGGCTGAGGGTCCCCTGGTCTAGCTCTAAAGGCTAAGAAAGCTCTGCTTTTGTCTTATTTGTATGTTTTGCTGCAAAATTCTGAATTTTTTATGAGGATATGTAGGAAATTTACAAATGTCAGTTAGCTCACGAAGCTATTCTAATTACTCTAATTTTGTTATTTTAGTAATCTTTTTGAAATCAAATGCCGTATGCCGGAAGATTATTCATTTTTCTTTGATCCCAATTGAAATGCATGAATAATTCAATTTGCTTTCAGAGGAGAATATTTTATTGAATTTATATTACTTTTCACGCAGGTTGCATTCATGTCAGTCAGTTACCATGCTTTAAAAAAAATTATCATCTAAAATGCATTTAAAAAATTCCTTTATACCATTAAATTTAGCTTGAAGAAATCAATAAACCAGAAGAAAGTGTTTTTTTTCATAGATACTTGTGTTACATGTTTCTAATATCAGTCAGTTGCCAGTAAATTACCATTTTGTCGTAAATGCTGCAAATATTTATTTTAGCAATACACTGATCGCCATGTATACGAATCAAATTTATTTCTAAACAGTTTTGACTCCATAAAGTGACTCATTCAATAAAGCAGCTAGTTCAATAAATCTGGATTTTGTTCTGTTTTCGGCACTTTGATTCATTAAAGCGGCTGATTCCATTTTTCACTGATTCAGTTAACCAGAGTATACTTTACCAAATCTAACAAATGTATTTTCATTGCTTGCCTTTTATGTAAACTTATTTATTTGTTTTGCTGCTCAATTTTAAACATTTGCATCAGTATATTTAGAAAATTTCATAAATGTCAGTCAGTTACCAGAATGTCAGTCAGTTACCAAGCAGTTCTAATTATTGCAATTCTTTATTGTAGCAATATTTTCCAACTCAAATGACATAGGCCGAAAGTTAACTCATTGTTCTTTTGATCCTGATTTGAATTTAATAAAAATTCCTTTTACTTTCAGAAAAATCTCTTATTGAATCAGTATTACTTTTCACATATGCTGCATTCCTTTCAGTCACTTACCAAGTTTTTAACAATTTTTATAAAACCACCCAATATGTATTTTGCAAATTCAAATATACCATAAAATTCAGCCTTAAAAGTACAATAAGCGAGGGGAAAAAAAATCTTTTTTAAAGTTAATATTTTGTGGTTTATGTTTCAAAATATTTATCGTTTTGCTCTATGAATATCAGTCAGTTGCCCGTGGAATTGCCCAATAATTATTTCTAATAAACTAACATCGTGCTCAATCCATTTGCAGGGATGTCCCATTTTTACGTATATACGTATGTGCACTTTCTTTCGAAAGTGTCAAACTTTGAATGTTAAGTGTTACATATCAGAATATAAAGCTCACTTATGTGCAACAATGCAAATTATCAACTTTATAAAAAAAAATTTCTTGCATTAAAAAATGATGATTTGTGCGTGTGCGAGTGAGACTGCTATACAATCTCCCGTTAAGTTTTCAAAAACTATTTTGTAAGTCAAGATGCCAAAACAAAATTTCATAAGGTAGGTAAAAGATTATGGAAATAAACATGTTTTTGTTACAAATATTTTAAGATTTTCATGTGCAGGGTAATAGTCTTTTAGCTTTAATAGTTTACTTAATTAAGGCAGTAAATAAACAAACAAAAATATTAACATTAAAAAAGAAAATGTACAGTGCTGGACAAATCATTCGACTAAGACTGTTTTAAAAGCAAATTCTTTATTGATTACATAACTATAGACACATTAACGAACAGTGAAATAATTATCTAATATTTAGTATGCATTCCATTGTTCTTGATGAGCATTTTAAGTCTTTTTGGCATACATTTCACAAGGTTTACACCATTTCTCAACTTTTTAAAAAAGGAGGTAAAAAAGTGTTTGTACTCACTATTATATATATATATATATATATACTCACATTCACATACTCACTAATTACCTAAAACTAACTTTAAATGTAACAGAACACACTAATAAAAAGAACTAGTGAACTGTTTAAGCTGATTGAGGTTATGTTCCTGGTAGGTAGATAAACAAAGAACATAAACAAAGCAGACAGTGCTGCCACCTGCAAACATTAAATTATGCTAAAATAACGTAATAATCAGTGTACAGTATGTATTGTACTTTAGCAGTAAAATAAATAGTATTTTAGTACAAATAGTGTACAAAAAACCCTCTTTAGTCTAATAATTTGGCCAGCACTGTATTTATGAAGCAGTTAGCAATGTACAAAGAGTTAGAATCGTATCCAAATCCCATCCGAAGAAAATACTGTCTAACCTAGAGCATTGGAAGTCTAATCATCCTGAAAGTAGTCACCTGACTGCCATTGCTTGAAGCATTCCGAGAAATCCTATTTTGGCATGATGAGAACTCGACTGTCGAAGCAGCCTATATGTGCTACCTTATCTGATATCTCGCTTTTTATAGCGTTTTCGCTAGTTTGGGAAACCGCCAGAAGACTCAAGGGTCTATATCTAGAGACTTAGAAGCCTGATGTACCGCATGAGCCATGCTTTTTGCTAAAAATGTCTGAACCAATTGCGAGACATGTGCAAGAAAATCGTCATCGAAAGTCGTCTGCAGGTTCCTAATGGTTTTAATTTGACTGTTGCTCAGTTTCTGAGAAAAAATGGTACAGTAGTTTTTCTTTTGTAATTCCATTGCTATCCTTGAAATTTCCATAAAATAAGAAAAAAATAAAAAAATAAAACCTTGAAAGCGCTAAGCAGTACCTAAGTTTGTCAGCAACTCTTGTTATAGACCAGAAGTTGGCAATCCTTTTTATTCGTGGATCCTTTGTTGATACATTTTTTTTTTTTTTTGTATGTGTCCTCTACCTACATCTTGTTCCACAATTATTTAGCAGGTACAACATTTAAATTTTAACGTTTTAAAACGGGCTGGATGAAAAGATAATTAAGTTTCACCCATGGTGAATTAAACCGTCATCTAAAGGCAGAGTGCGTGGAAATGTTACTGGACAAATTATATTTTACCCGACAAACGTTTATATTTACGCGTATCGTGAGGAATTGAGAGTTTGAAAATACTCTTAATATTAAAGTTTTATAAACAATTTAAAACATATTTTTGACAGCTGGCTAAGAGACATAGTGCTGGAGCCAGATGGTGCCAAAAATCCCCCGAATACTCTCAAAGTAAATGCACGCAGAAGCCGTGGGCTCGAAAGTCCTAGGGTCGGTCGCTAAAAGTTGCCTTGGGTGCAAGAAAGGGTACTGAAGACTTTCTCTCTTTTTTACTACTTTGTCGAAATTCTGTAGGTTTCAATGATCCATTTGCCACGATTTTCCATGATATCACTTCATCCCTCAAAATAAATAAATACATTTGTTTAGTGTGAGAGCTCATTACGGCGAAAAGCCAAGTTTGGAAATGAGAAACGAAAAAGATAGATCGTTTTTTTTTAGGTAACACTAACCTTGAATCTTCTCGGTTGTCTTTGTAAACATTACACAGTAAACAAAATTGCATATGACAGCTCAAATGTATGTATTGAATGCAGAAACAAAATGAAACAAAAACATTTTATTTTCACCAACTTTAAAAACAGTATTTTAAACCAACTTTTGAATTCTTTTTTCTTACAAGTTAAATCTTCTATTTATTTATAATCAAGTATTGTGTAAGTACATAGGTAGACATTGTGTTTAGCTCCCTATGAAAGTTAGATAATGCTTAAATTGTATTACTTGCTTAATTGGGATATCGGATCATGGATTCTCATTTGAAGACCAGCGTGGACCCCTGAAGGTCTCTACGGACCCTTTTGTAAACAATTGCTATAGACAAACGGGAAAAAAATTCACGCATACGAAGAAATGTTCAAGGTCACCTCATGCAAACGCGCTTGATTGATAGGTCGAAAATTTTTCTAACAAATATCGTGTCTTACGTTTCACATATATTTTTTTTACAAATATGCTAAATAAAATATTTTTAACCATTCAAATCACTAGTAAAAACAGGAATTAGATAATTTTACACCATTAAAAACTTGAAACCTAAGAATATACATTAGTCATAAGATTATCTTATTCTTTTCTTTCAGTATGCTATATTTCGTAATGCATTCCATATTTTTTCCACCCAATAAAAATTTCAGAATGTTCCATACATACCAAGAATAATATTTACACAAAAGCAACAGGCTGAAAAACTAAAACATCTTCCCTACTTTAATAGTTTTTGTTTTTATCCACAGTTAAATGAAAATGGCAAAATCAGAATGAAATGTTTATCGGTTCTTAAACAACACAAATTACGTTATTTTGTTGTCTGGTTGCAGAATTTTCGAAGCAAATCTCGAACACAAAAAGCAATAACGAACCACCGTTACATAATTTATGATCCTGCTCCGGCAGCTGAGGCCATCTAATTGGTAGATAACTAGGAATTCCGCCATCTGTTTCTGACTCGTAGATGGATGGCTTTGAAATTGAATGAACCGAACGGATAATGGGGTAACGACTATGATGCAATTATCATTTTTTGGATCAAATATGAGTTAAAAGGTATAGTGAGCGGTCAAACGAACCTCATGTAAATTAAGTCAACGTCGATAATGAACAGTCTAATAACCTTTTGTATGATAAATTAGGTTCCCTGCAATTTAGGCGTGAGTTTCTGAAAAGATCAAAAGGCATTCAACAATTAAAAGGAAGCAATTAATCAGGATACCAAACATAGCATCATACTGTATAAATTATGGTTGATTTGTTACTCAGTAGATAAAATGTAATATAACTGTTAAAACTAAATGATAAATCCAAAAGTTTTGAAAACATACAGATTATGTTTTTTTTTTCCTTGGGGTTGAAGGAAAGACAAAGGTTGAAATATTTTGTATCACTTAATAACATACAAATTAGTTGATCTTAGTTTCTGGTAATTGTTTTTCGAAAAAAAATAATTAAAAAAATTCAAAATAGAAAAAAAAAATCAAAAAATGACCTAGTGACATTTGGTGTAAAGAAGTGAAGAGGACGGAAAACGGTTACTACCGGAAGGAATCTTTATAAATATTTGGGAATATCACAGAGAAATAAAAGCAATAAACACAAGAAAAAAATAACATTTGCAGCAAACTCTCGATAACTCCAGGAACCAGTTAAAACGTTCGAGTTATGGAAAGTATCCACAATAGTCTCAAGAGTTTGAGACCCAATGAAAACTTAAAGGAATGTTCGAGTTATAAGCTTAATAAATAAAAATTAATAATAATTAAAGAAAAACGCTGTTTCTATATTTCAGGATTACAAGTTAAAATCTGCGATTCAAAATAAATGTCAAACGTCAAAGATAATCAAAAAAGTTTCTTTACACTAACACGTTTTCTTGTAGTACAGATTAGATAAATCCAAAAGTTTTGAAAACAAACAGATTATGTTTTAATATTAAAAAAAAAAAAAATAAAGTAAAATTTACCGAGTAGCGCTTACTTTATATATATATATATATATATATATATATATATATATATATATATATATATATATATATATATATATATATATATATATATATATATATATATATATATATATATAATATATATATATATATATATATTTATATATATATATATATATATATATATATATATATATATATATATATATATATATATATATATATATATATATATATATATATGTATATAGTAAAATTTATTCCGTGGAATCTATCAAAGGAACTAAAGAGTATACTTTTTCAGAAAACTTTTAATTTTTCTAAAGCAAAATGTGTCACGCAAAAGAACAATCAGTATTAAAAGGCAGGTCGTTTTCACCTTCCACAACAGTAGTTTTACCGTTATCTTTCGTTAGCACACACCATTTTTTACAATTTTTGTGAAAAGCTAACAAATTACCTGTGAATCGTGGAAAAGCGTTTTGTTTTGGTATTTAATGGCACAGTAGAGTTTTGCACACTAAAAATAAACCACCTAAAATAATTCGAAGTGAAATAGTACGCAAATGTTATGAAACTTTGCAGTTTAAATGTTATTTTAAAATAATTCAGGGAGAGGATTGGTGTCTCACATTGAATTTAAGGTACATTTCAAACCCTATTATCGCACTTTATATACACGTAAGGACTGTTTTTACTAAAACTTTAGAAGGTAAATTCTAGCTACGCTAGAGAAAATAAATTTTACTTAAACCTCTTCAGTTTTAACGGCATAAAAACAATTTTTACTTGACAAGAGCCCATGTAACAATTTGGTGAATGCTGATTGTTTATCATGTAAAAACGTAATCCATCTCCTTTATAGCTCGTTTTACATGCTCTAATGATTATTTTATTTCGAAACAAGATCTTCTAGACAATATTCAACGCGTGGGATGCGAACTAAAATCATTTAAACTTGAATTCAGAGCGACATTTGTTCTCATGCGTTGGATGGGAAAAACATGGCAGAAGCATTAGAGTCAGTAGGCCAATCGGGATTCCGAAAACTATTACAAGGTTTCACACCTTTACCTGTATCCCCAACAGGTAAAGGTTTTACACCTTTACCTGTTGGGGATACTAAGGAAACATGCTTTTAAGTTAAATAAAATGATCATTGCTGCTTAATATTATTTAGTAAATGCTAGCACTGCCAAAAAATGTTATTTCCTTGAAGGTATTTATTTAAAGTAAGTTTACAGCTAAATAAAAATTCAGTTTCTGGGGAACAAAATAAGAAGAATTAGTGCATGCCAATTGATTGGTCTCTTTACTTAAATTATTTTAATAATGAACTAGAGCCCTACTTCTTTGTGCCGCTCCTCCAGGTGGCACAATTTTTTGTACTTTTGCATGTGTTTTCAACCAATTATGCAAAAAAATAAATAAATAAATAAATAAATAGATAAATAAATTCATCATTTAAAATTGGTTTTGAGCCTGGAAAGTTTAGGACTTAGAAGTTCATCATTGGCAAGAGCAGAATATAAAAGCAATATAGTAGTTCGTCCAAGAGTAAACCTTCAATTGGAAATTTTAAATACCTTACATCTTCAGATTTTTTATATCATATCGCTTATTTGTATGGCCCATCTTTGTATGATATTATACACATTATTACCATATGAGTTACGTGAAATGATAATTTTAACACGCTTTTATTAGCTTCACTTGTATGTTTGTGAGTAACTCTCCTGTTGAATTAAGAGGTAGTCGCTTATTACTGTTCTTACATTCCACCTCTTTATGAGCGTTTGTGGCCGAGCAGTCTAAAGCGCGGGTTTTAGCTGACGTCCACCTCCGGGAATCATTGGGCGTGCGTTCTAATCCCGTCTACACTGAAATGAAATTTATAATCTTGCAGCTCAATTTTTGCCCACTTTTTGTGATCGGATTCCTTTAAAATTTGGAATGCAACCTCAGACCCGATGACAATGCAATATTCTATAATCAAATTAATTTATTAACTATAAGTTATTAGTTTATTTTAATTAATACGCTTTGAATAGTTTAACTTGTATGTTTGTGGGTCCAACCTTCCATTGGACAAATAGCCAGTGGCTTATTAGAATTACTTACAACGTACAAATCAGAGCTGCCGAGTATAACAATGATTGCACATGAATTTACCAGAAAGCATTCAAAATGCTTGATGCAAATTATGCAATAGGATACGAAGATACAGTCCATTATAAAAATCGAACACATGCACAAAGATTTCATTTAAGAGTTACAAGTGTTAGCAATATTTAGTATCTAAATCTTATTTGAAATTAAAAAAAAACTATAAAAACACGCTTTTGTAGCAAAATGAACTAAAAAGTAAAAAATAAAATAATAGTTTAAGAAATTAAAAAAAAAACACGCTTTAGTAGCAAAATGAACTAAAAAGTTAAAAATAATCTTTGGATGACAAGTATATAAAGTAATTGACCAAACACTTAATTTTGTTGTAATAAAAAAAACGTGGGGGGCTTCCTATTTACATTTTTGCATGGATAACAAGTGGAAAAAAATTAAGACAACTGATAAGAAGTCCCCACGATTTGTTTATTACAGTAAAATTAAGTGTTTGGTCAATTACTTTATATAATTGTCATCCAAAGGTTATTTTTAACTTTTTAGTTCATTTTGCTGCTAAAGCGTGTTTTTTAGTTTTTTAAACTATTATTTTATCATTCTTGTGCCATTTTTAAGCCATTTTAAGTATAACACGCACGTCTCAAAGACTTTAATTTTTGTGATGCTTTCAGTAAATTGCTTCTTGCTTGTTTTTAATTTACTTTTTCTATTCAGTCAATGCTTATTTAGTGAAATCTACATAAATACAAGTCAAGGTCCAAATATGTGTTTCTTGCAAACTAAAACTACTTAACAAGATTTTCTAAAACGTTAAATTTCTTTCTCTCGCTACTGGGGTTATTTAAGGACCCCATATATATATATATATATATATATATATATATATATATATATATATATATATATATATATATATATATGTATGTATTTCATATCAAATTTCAATTTGAAGGAGAATGCGCAGGTTACTTAATAAGGAAGTGAAAAAGCCCTGCATGTCTAAGATTATACATGTATATCAAGCAAAAGCTCTGATTTTTCTGAATTCAATGAGATATGTTTTTCCATATTTTACACAAAATATGTGAAACCTCCACCTGAAATATTTCACTTCGTTTGCCGTATTTATTTACTATAGATTCAATTCTGGATTTAAGAAAATTCGCTGTGATTGAGATGCTTTAAAACTGACTCAGTAGGACAAAATAGTGCGGGCGGAGTTGTGGTCAGTGAAGCAGGTAAACACTGTTGCACGAACGAAGTTTTCTGCCTAAATTGGCTGCATCATTCCTCGGAAATGCTTTTAAACGCAGATAGAGGAGTTCTGTACTCCCTTCAAGAGGATAAATGGGTACACGTAAAAACCTTAAATGCCCTATTCGTGTTCAATGGTTACACTTAAAGGTATAGTAGCATATACAGGGTAAATCTAAAAGATTAGTCCTAGCTATAAAAGGTGGTAGAGTGAAAGAAAAAGGATTAGGAATTGCATACCACTATAGCAGTATATAAAAATGTATGCAGTCGAATTTTGATAGCTCGAATTTTGAACTTGAATACTCCTTTATCTCAAAGTTGCCATTGGGTCCCAAACTCTTGAGACTGTTGTGGAAACTTCCCGTAACTCGAACTGCAAATAACTCGAATGTTTCAGCCAGTCCATTTAGAGTTTAAGAGTTGACTGTATTTCCTATCAACAAATGACGCAAAAAAAAGTATGTTACAAAGAACAATCTCGAGACAATAACTTAATTCTGACATTCGAAAGAAAAAGAGATACGAGGATACGACTTAGCATGTCAGTAAAAAATTATGTGTTTTCGTTCGGAAAACTAACAGTTTTTTTGCAAGCACTAATTGAAATTCAAATTTTTCGTTGGCAACATGACAAAAAAAAAAGTATGCCGATGCTTTGATTTCGACGGGTGTTGACGGCAGTGAACGCGTAATTAATTTGTATCGGATTTGTTCGCTATGTTATTTTTTTTTACATGTGTGTTAAAATGATAATATTGTTGCCATTACTTTTTTGCTGCATTTAACTCTATTTACTACATACACGGTAAATTTTACCAACAAAATATATTCCTTCTTAGTTATTACAAGAGTTTTTCTGCACAAATGTCATGAGTTCCTTTTTTACATAGAGCGCAAATCTTCATTTTTCATTCCGTAAAATTGTTTCCGGCGTACTTTACTATACAGTCGAACCCGCTTAGTGGAATAGCCATTTTGCCACGCATTTTTTTTCTAATAAGCGGGATATTCCAATAACCGGGATCGAAATAACACATTACATTGGTTTGGTGCATTGAAATTGTATTACATTAAGCGGGATATTCTTTAAACCGATATTCTAATAAGCGGGCTTGACTGTAGCAACAAATAGCGCCATTGCACTTATTCTATCACTCGCATTTTCGGCGAAGTACAAGAGAAACGTAACAGTTCTTCGTCGCACTCAAATGGTAAAGAAACTAAGCATGGAAAATTAAGTAAAGATGTTTCAAACGCTCTCATATGCTCCATATAATGTTTCCATTAAGTTCAATTGAATTTTCGAATATGCAAGAGACAAATGAATAAATAATGAACAAAAACGATTGAATTTGAGACTTCAGGTGTTTTGATCAGGTGTTCGCGAACCACCGGTTGGGAAACGATGTTATAGGTACAAACCAATGAAATAACTCAAATCCCACTGAGAAATCAAGCAAAAATACCCAGCGTTCCTTGGGTCAGTAATAAATATGAGAAGCAACATCTACTTTCCATTGTTCTCTTTTTTAACAGACAGAGCGCAAAACTCACCACTTTGATGCGATTAAAAATCGAGCTCCATCTTTATTCATAAAACTGAAGTGTAAATAAGTATAAAGAAAAAAAAAACAGTATTCATTTAACCCCCCAAACACAATCACAATATTTAATCATACAAATTTGAAGAATTGTGCTATATGGCTATTGAAGTACGAACTGCTAAAAAAATGTATCCGTCCGTGATTCTTCTGTACTTGGGTTATATTATAGCGTATACATTTAGCGTAGAGCTAAATCATTCAGAAACATTGTACTTTCAAATTAATATGTGTGAATAATTTGATATTGATATGACTTAATAGTCACATTTATAAACATGTCTAAAAGAGGTTGCCTTGAACTGCTCTGATGTACTAATAAGCATTACGAAAAAATAAATACCTCTTTTAAGGAAGACCGAAACACAAAAATCCTCAAATTTTCCAATTTGTTTTTTAATCCTTTAAAAAGTTCTCCATTTTTTCTGCCTAAAAGTACGTTTGAATCTTGTCTCGATCTTAATTAGAACAAAATATATAATTATTTTTGTTGCATGCATTTAACTGATTGCAAATTTTACTTTGAAACTTCAAACGCCTTTTTCTCCATTATGCAATTTTTCCCGGTTGTTTGCATTCAAACTCTTATAAGTCAAGAACTGATGAAGATAAAGTAATCCAATTTGGAGCGTATCTTTTTCAAACAATTAACTTTAATTTTTATTCGGCAAATTAAAAAAAAAAAGTTAACGTCAAGAAATATGATTAAAAAAAAAATCTTCGAATTTTCCGAGAATTTTTTTTTAAATATTTTCTTTCCTTTTTTTTGAATTTATATTTTTTAAGTCGCCGAATAAAAATTAAAACTTAGATGTTTGATCATAAATGTATGAAAAAAGTTTGAAAACTGACCAAGAATATTTTTTTATTTAGGGATTTAAAGCAACCCCATTTTTTTTAAAAGAATTACATTTAATTTTTTTTTAATATGTATGTTATGAATTTGCTTATTAAATTGATGGTGAATTAGTGCAAAAAGTTTTAAAACTCTAAAATATTTAATTTTTATTTCAAAAATAAGTCCTGGACCCCCTTAATTGCTGCGGACTTTTAATTGCTGCTTAAGGAAAATTTTCTTACTTCTAAATAAATATTAAGGGTAAAAAAGTATACTTTAAAAGAGAAGTGGAAAAATTCCATTTTGTACCTTCGCATTCTTTGAAAGAAATGACGCAGGTGAAAACTTTATCAGAAACGGAATGACGAATGCTATTATTAATATAATAATGTAGGTTTTGGTTTAAAGACCTGCAAGTATCTTTTGAAATGCTTTTGGTACGATACGATTCTATTGTTCTAAATAGTGTCTCAATTTTGTTTGAGGGAAAAAAAAGGCACAACATTAGCGACCATTTCGTCCAATTGTGATAATTAATTATACATGCATAAAGGGAAATAAAAAGAAGCACGCCTTTTTTTTTTATTGTTGCAATTTTGGAAAGTTTTATTTTTTCTACAGGAAATGAGTTTTTAATGACACAAGCATCGAAGTTTTTAAACTAATATTTTTCTCTCTTGAGACTAAACGCTTCCAAACAGAACCGTTCTAGATTTAGATGTAAAAAAGGTAAACAGTGATGATAAAAATGTATAATTTTTCTTTTCATTTAAAGCAGAGTAATTTAGAATATCTTTAATAAATGCAACTATTCATACCTTTTAGTTTTAAAATTTTTACAACGTTTTTCTTGAATGACAATATGACAGAAAAGAAATGTACACGCTCTACGACTACTCATTTTTTTAAACTTTTTTTTTGTTTCTAATACTTGTAAACGTAAGGGCATATTGTATTATTTCATTTCCGTACTTTAGGTAAAACCTCTGCAAAGCTTGTACTTTTTTTTACACTGTTTCTATTTTATTTCTTATATACTTGCTCAAAATAGTTCAAATTCGTCAGATCTTTACTTTTAGGAATCTTTCCAATTCCTTTAATTTCAGTAGTTTTAATTTCATTTTAGATAAAAGAACAGTTACAGATTTTTCTTCAGATTGACTTCGTTTTTATAATTGATCCTTTTGTTTTTCTTTTTGTCTTCAGTTTGTTGTTGTTGTTTTTTTCAAAAAATAACGGCATAATTTTATTTTTTAGGGATTAGGATCAATGAAAAAAGGCATCCAAAATTTTCTATCAGCTCTGTGAAGGAACCCATTTTGGAGCAAACTTTTTTCTTTCTTTTTGAGGTACCCCATATATTTATGATTTGCGCCTTGGAAGCTACAAATGAGCATAGGTTAGTTTCAAAGGCATGCCTGCACCTCTTTAAAATGTCTTCCGAATCGGAAATTGTTGAATGGAAACCACCAGCTCACGTGACATGGAATGAATATGTTGTTAAATTTTACGCACATTTTGCTAAGTGTTTCCTGCCAAAGCTTGCCCGAGCCGCCATAAAAAGTAGCGAAACTCTCTTACTTGCTGTGATGTGCTTATGCAGACAAATATTGTGCCTTTATACTATGACGTAGGTCTGCCACTAATAAGCTCTTGGATTATTACGAATGCATGAATGTACACTGTACTGTGTTTTTAGAAGGACTTTGTTAAAAACAAAGTGTACTGTCATGTTCTTCGAATGTGTCCCGCTGAGGATATCAGTTAAACTAAAACTTGGGAATGCATTTGAGGACAGATTAAGAGAAAATTTGAGGACATATTGGTTGCACACTCAGTCACAATTATGAAACTATCGCTTTTACCCCCTACAAGTATAATTTCAATAGCTTTCTTTGACTACCAGTCAAAAGAATCTCTCAATAAAATACTGGTAGAAATTAAACTTGCTTAAAATGTATTGCTGTCGGATGGTGTCGCAATAGCCGTTCGAAAAGGAGGCACGGATCGAAGATCGGACATTGTCTGGCAGCAACTACTGGTATAATCAAAGGAGTGGTTCAGAAGTGCTGAAAAAAGTGCCCCAATAAGTGATATAATCTTCTTTAAAGGAGGAGACAGGTGTCAGTGCTCAAAAGGTGTTCACATATGTTTCAAAAATGTGCAGAAAACCTAATAATTTGTAAAATATATTCTCAGAAGTATTTTGAAAACTGCCGTGAAGTGCCGCTCTCAAGATGTGCAAGCTGTCTTTTACATCGAAAAAAATGGTTCCTTACTCCTCGAAACCCGTTTGCAATTGTCTAAACGTTTTAGCATTTTAATGCTGTTGAGTTATTTTTATATCCGCAAGGACCCCGCCCCCTGCTTGCTGGCGCTCACCAACTCCCGAAGATTGCTTCACAACCTTATTTGAAACGTAAAAATTCAAAACGTCTTAAAAAAAATCAGATTAAAAAACGCGTTTCGAGTTCCGTTTCGAACAAAATGAAAATATCCCCCTCCTCCCCGTAGAAAATGGAATTGAAGTGAAAAACTCATAATTCTAATACATTCCCGCTTCCATACAAAGACAGAAATAACTAGATAAAAGTATGCAAAACTTAAGTATAAAGAAAAATAAAGGACTTTAAAGATCACCCCTTTTCATGTTTCAAACTAACTAAAGGTGCTAAGGCGCCCCTAAGCAATGTAATACTGCAGTTTTAAGCGTTTAAAAAGTTGCTTTCAAATTCGTGGCCTCTAGTAATATATTTTGCTCTTTGGCTTCGGGCGTGAATTGAGTTGAGCATATGTATTTTCATTAAAATAGAAACCCTTAATATCTGCTGCTCTAGTAATTGAGAAAATTATAATAAGGTTTATTTAATGCAGAAAAAAAGCTTTTAAAAGATATCGAACGTTAAGGGATATGGGAAAAATTTCCTCATTTTAATAGGTAATTCATGCGAAATTTTAGCTTAAAAAACTCATTACAAAAAACTAACGAATTAAAAGAAAAAATATTGTGCAAATCGCCGCTGCTTGAAGTAATTTTGTACAAAATTTCAAGGCTGTAGGTGCGATGGAATCTCCTGGACGCAGGTCTGTCACAGACATCCTTTCACAGTTTCACTGACCTTACTTTTTTAATATAGAGAGATACCTTATGTTCTTTTTTAGGATTTGCTTCATAAAATTTTATCGAAAGATAAGACACATTAAAAAAAAAGCTTATTCGTTGCATATATATTTTTATACGTTCTTTTCTGTGACACATAATAGTTTGCTCATTCTACGTCACTTGACCGCTCTTTGGAGCCTTAAAACGGCACAAACAATTTTAAAGATTTCTATAAAAGCTTTGTGGCACTAAAATCCCACGAGAAAAGACTCGGCAACTGCCTGGGGAATAAAATGAGTAACAGCAGAGTCCTTTTCGCTCAGAAATTGGATTCCTTAATACATATGTTTTTATCAGAACTTGACAATGCGATCCCGAGAATTCCAGCCCAGTGGTCTAGAAAATAGCCAATCTAACAGAATACCAAACATATCCTCTGACAAAGAAAATTCTCCAATGCAATAAATGGTCAAAAAAGCTGTCAAACTTAAATCTCCAGTGTCAGCGTTAGAAAAATGATTTCGGTCATTCTTTTGATAAATTTGGATCAAACTGAATTTTTGGTGTTTTTTTAAAATCAAGATTTGCGTTCATTAAAACTAAATACTATCTTTTTTGAAGAGGGTCCATTGGGATTTATACAGAGAAGAATTTTTTTGATCTTTTATTTTGTTCACATTCATTCCAACTTTAAGCAAGATGTTAACATACATTCTCTAAAAGAGAGCAGTAAAAAGTGTCAAGCAATTGAAGAATAAATATCAGTTGAAGACCCTCAACTTGCTATTAGTTCTCTTTATAAAAGCTGTTCAAAACTAGATTTTTAATTGTTTTTTGGCTTGCAAAACTTCTAGGATTAACACCATAAACAATGGTACTGAACTGTATTACTCGAAAGTTCTGTATTTTTATGCAATTTTCTTTGTCAAAATAATGGTCGGAAGTACGAGGCTGAGACAGATGCCATTGACTGTAGAATATTCTGTTTAAGATGTGTGAAAGAAGGTTTATTGTTGTGAATGTTTTGGTTTCTTAACGAATAGTTTGATAGAAAAAAAAAAAAAAACTAAATATAGTGTTTCGATAACCAAAAAAACGTAAAACCGTTAAAAGTATGAATATGAGGTGAGCAAGTGTGTGCCTGCTGATTCCCCCACCCCCTCAATAACGTTTGTCAAAATACATCGAAATGAAAAAAAAAAAATATTTTCTGCGATAGCTATTCACCGATACACATCTTTACTATACTTCTTTTGAGGGTTATTTTTAAAATTTTTTTATTGAATTTCAAAAGCTCAAAAACATACTACACACAACAGGGAAATTCGAAACTTATTTAAATCCTAAACTAAAAGTCAGATTTTCTGTTGGCTAAAACTTAACTGGATTTAGCTTGTAATGCACAACGTGAAAAAAGTACTTTTTGATAAGGTTATTCCCAAGGCAACTTTTAACAGATAGCGAAAATGTAGTTTATGTTTATTATTTGTACTTCCTACATTACTGGTTTTCTTCCTTTCAGATGGCGCGCCAACAAAATACTTCCACTTAATGCTGTCATAAACTACATATCCTTTCATCATTCTTGATGAAATGTACTTTTTCCATTGAAATCGTGAGTGTTTTTAAAAAAAATGAGCTGAAATATTTCAAAGAAAATGTGATTAGTATTCTTTGTCACGTCGAGGGGAAACTGTCCATTGGGAATTTTTATTGCCTTATTTATAAAGCCTGAACTGTTTCAGCCAGCGCTCATTAAATGATTTTATAGACACCATTTATAAAAGGGGATTTAGATATTCTTTGACTACACTCCCATTTTATTAAGCATGTATATTTTGAATTTTTTGTCAAACCATTTGTTTCATAAATTTTTAAATATGACGTATGTAATGTGTAGATAAATTGCCATTTTTCACCGATTTGAATTAAGGATAAATACTATGTTTAGATCAACTGTATTGAATACTAATAACATTGCACTACAAGCTTTTTTTTTTTTTTGCTTTTGCAAGGATAAAACGACACAGCCTAAAATATAAAAAGCATTGCACTGCAAGTACACAATTTTTGCTCTTACATTAGGTTGAAAAGATACAGTGATCTTGAAAGCAGTAACAAATTACTACTTCAATAGTGCTGTACATCCTGAAAATAGTTTTACCGAAAGCAGCTGGTACTTAAAACGGGGTGAATAATGTTAAGAGGGCTCTTGATCTTCATTGAAGATTGATAAATTCAACCGGAAAAGATTGACTGAGCCCAGAGTCAGTTGCTGATCGTCAAATATATTCTTACATGTATCATCTAAGATTTTTTTGGGTGCAGCAAAGATACATAATCATTTTTTCAGGCTAATACAAATACTTTATTTTCAAATGTTAAAGTTAAAATTTTAACCAATCCCCAGAATAGCGTGCGTATTTGCTTTATTTCAAAAATTAATATTTTATTTATTTTTTATCAAACCCACATCTTTTAAAATGTCACAAAAATAAACTTGGAAAGAGATGTCAACCGGTCAATTTCGAGATTGTTTCCAATCAGTCGCGACCATGTTTTTTTTTTTTTTTAGGTCAGAGAAAGAATACAAAGTTTTTTTTTCTATATATATATATATATATATATATATATATATATATATATATATATATATATATATATATATATATATATATATATATATATATATATATATATATATATATATATATATATATATATATATATATACAGCCTGAGTAAAAACTTTAAGGCCAGTGACGGAAAAAAAAATGAGAAAACGGAAAAATGAAATTAAAGGGATTTTAATTTTATTGAATTATTAATTATTAATGTTCATTTGTAAGAAATAACGCAACAGTTAAGTTTTTTAAAGTATGCAATTACCAGAAAATTAGTAGTATATTCAAAGTTAGTATTTCAGCCTGAGTAACAACTTTAAGGCCATCAGTATTTCTTAACTACTAAATGTATATATACTGGAATAAATATCACAGCAGTTAATGAGATTGTGGAAACCCTTCAGTTTGAGTTTTTTTCGTTAATTTCTTCGAAGATTTGGTGCTCTTTCTAAAGATGCCGATAGGTAAGAAGTTAACTGATCGTGAAAGAGGGCAGATTGATGCTTTTTCTTCAACGGGGATGAGTAGCCGTACTATTGCGAAAAAAATAGGAAGATCGAAGACTGTGGTCAATAATTTATTAAGATTGAAAGACAATTATGGTAAAAAAAAACACCGGAGGAAGACCTAGAGCTGTGTGACGTGATGAAAGGAGTTTGCAAACTTACATCAACTTGAAAGTACTCAACCAGGAAACTTATTCAGGCCACAGGTTTAAATGTTTGCCAAAAATTGATATATAATACAATTAGCAGGTGTATTTACGTGGCAAAATTGGCTAAGCCTCAGTTACTGAATAGGCACAAAATAGAGCATTTGAATTCAGCCAGAAAGTCATGACCTGGGATAACCAATGGTTACAAATAATTTTTTCTTATGAAAATAAGTGGAACTTGGATGGATCAGACGGGTGGAAGTACTATTGGCATGATTTACGAAGAGAAAAAGAAATATTCTCCATGCATCAATTAGGTGGAGGCTCTGTCATGACTTAGGGGTGCTTTTCTTACAATGGTATGGGTTCAGTTGCGTTTGTTTCTGGTAAAATGAATTCACAAGCATATCAAAATGTCCTTTAAGGTCATCTTTTACCAAATGCTGAACTCATTGCTGGAGAAAAGTGGAAATATCAGCAAGACAAAGCTCCTATCCATTCGAGTAAGAGTACAAAAAATTGGCTAAGAGTCAACAATGCTGAAACTTTGAAATGGCCAGCTATGTCTCCAGATCTCAACCCAATCGAGAACTTATGGGGCGACTTAGCAAGAAGGGTTTATGCAAATGGGAGACATTTTACTTCATCAATCGAGCTGAAATCTGCTATCGAAGATGAAGGATACAAAACAGATTCCGAACTTTGTCAAAAACTAGTTTCATCTATGCAAACAAGAATATTTGAAGTTATTCAAAGAAATGGCTCCTACACAAGATTCTAAATCTTTGTATTTTTTAGTTCCTATGCTTTTTTCTATGTCGGCCTTAAAGATTTTACTCAGGCTCAAATATTGATCTGTAATATTTTCTGTTAATAAAATAATTACAAATGATTGTTTTGTCTTTTTTACTTGCATTTAAGGTTAATAATTACCACTCAAATTATGTTTTGATTTTCAGTTTAAGACATGCCCAATTTCTGAAAAAAATTTAATGGCCTTAAAGTTTTTACTCAGACTGTATATATATATATATATATATATATATATATATATATATATATATATATATATATATATATATATATATATATATATATATATATATATATATATTATTTTTTTAACTTCTAAACTAAACGTTACGTGAAATTTCACTTTAAGCTGTTGCTCACGCTAAAAGTGCCATAATTTTGAACTTTTAACACTAGAAAGACGACGTTTTGCGTATACCGAAAAAGACTAGCAGCGGTCACTTTGACCGTCATACTTAAAAGATTGGAAATTTCCTCCTTTCGGTATTTTTTACCCTAGAAAAGATTTTTTTCAACATGTCAGAGTTTAATTTAACAATTCAATCGTAATATAGTCTCCAAATAAGTCTCAGATAGCTTTTTTTTAAACTTTTATGTTTGATCAAGTGACATACACATGCTTTACACAATTGGCATTGAAAAAGAGCAAATTTGTACAAAAAAGAGGAAATTTTCTATCATGTAATAACTAACAAGTACTATAATCAACCATGCATGTGTTTGGTTTTAAAAATATCTAAATATCGCAAGATACCGTACATTACTATCTTTAACAGCATTTCGAAATACTTATCACGTCACCTGTATATAAGCCATTAACATTTTTTTTTTTTTTTTTTGGCAATCAGAACAAATGCTCATAGATTTATTTCCGCACAGTTTAATTTCACACTATTTTAATCTTTTTCCTGAGGTAGATACTCGTTTATATGCAGCAAAACTGATCAGTGGAGGTGACTTGGAGGAAATTGGAGAAATAGTAGTTCTGTTTTTGAAATTTTCCCCTTTTTTTCGGAGTCGGACCCTTTTCCCTATTTATTTCACTGCTTTTTATATATTAAGCATCAGTTTTTATTAGCGAGGTTTCTTCTGATTCTAACTCGAAAGAACAATCCGTTTCGGCAAATCTAGGCTCCGAAAAATATTCACAATAATCTCATGAAAGCAAACTATTCTCATCCCTATGAATAAATTTCTCTTCAGATAAGTCAGACTGTTCATTCGAACCATAATCTGTTTTAGATAAATCTGCAACAGTTTCAGGAATTAATGTTCCTATAAGTTTTGCTTCTCAACGGTTCTTCTAGACTCGACATCATGAAGTTAATTATGTGACTGAGCACTTCATTATCATGGAAGAAAATAAACGTCAATGCTTCTAGCAAAGCACATGTTTTGGTGCACAAACGAGTTCCAGCAAACATTTTCGGAATTTACCTGTTTATATTTACTTCTTTTTAGACCCAAAGTAATATTATGTGCCCAGTCACATGCTTTTCAAATTTGCCTTTATCAACTTTGCCCCCTGTGCAGATAGCAGAAAACTGAAACCATGCAACCAACAGGTGTTTCGCATTTTCCTAACAGTCCAAAGAATTAAACCTGACCAGCAGGTACTACTCAAGCTCAAAAGAACATTACTCACCCTGACAACTAACAATAGTCCATAGTACACTCAACTGATAAGAGAAAAAAGAAGAAAACGGATGCATAAAGAAAGGTTCACTTAGCGGTCAAAATGACCGTAGTCAGTCTTTCTAGGTATAAACATTTATAGCGACTATAATAATAATCCTAAAGAAAAAAAATTACTGTTGTAAGATCTTAATAAATAGTTAGGAAAAGTCAATGAAGGAAAGAGAGTTTGAAAATTAAACGGAGCAAATATGAGCATTTGAAAATCGTTTGCGGTCAAAATGACCGTTTCCGTCTTTCTAGTGTTAAGAAAAAAAATCTTTTTGTCCTTTGTTCATGAAAAATGTACACAAATGTTTGCTTTAATTTACAGATAAAGTTTGGTGCGAATGTTTAACAAATTTTCAAAGTAGAAAATCCTGGTTTTTAACGGATTTTTGCCAGTAAAATAGCCAGGGATCCTTCCCTCTCTCCTCTGAATTCGGTTTTAGACTTCGCGAAACTCGGAAAGTAAATTGGGATATATCTGAGGTGACTGATCGCTGACATATATTCATGGTTGAAAGACATATGATTTCATGCACAATGAAGTAACAGATTGATATAGCCATGACCATGTAAAAGGCAGAATATGCATAAATGTTTCCGAGATTATTGAAGAAACACGTTTTGGATTCAATTCTAACAATAATGAATCATTGGAATAAGACGTTTTTAGACCTTTTTATTAAGCGAAAATCAATAAGCAACCTTGTACAATAAAGCTAGCGATGCCATCAAACGATAGATGCCAAAAATGTAAAAAAAAAGAAAGAAAAATGTTACTGCTCTTTACCTGCCCACGGTTAAATAATGTAATTGTGAAACTTTTTCCTGCAACTGCGCATGAAATATATTTTATTTCATGCACATTTAAGTAACTATTATTAAAAATTCATTGATCCTCCATAGCTTAAAACTATGTAAATATTACATTCTTATGTTGGATTCCCGGCAAGTAGAACTATCAAAGTAAAATATTAAACATTTGACGCAAAAAGATCAGTTTACTAGACAGGTTTTAGCAAAAAAAAAAGAAACTTCCAAATTTTAAAAATAATTTGAATTCTAAAATTTTTAATTCACATTATGCTTTTCACAATCACGAGTTGCGACAGGACCCTACACATTAGTTACTACCCCAGTCGCTGGTTTCTAGAAACGGTTCCTATTCCTCCTTTTGGGCGGTTACGTGTGTATAGTTATGTATGTGTAGGCTTGTGTGTGTGCGTAGACCTGTGTGTATGCACTTTGGCGTGTGTGGATGCGTGTGAGTGTGTATACGTGTACTTGTGTGTAGGACATGGACGCCACCGACCTGGAGCAGCGGCTACCGGGAGGAGTCGCGTCTGCAGAGAACAGTGGGGTTGAAAAGGAACCGGACATTAAGGACGGTCAAATGAAAATAATTAGCAATCGTGATTGCTCAAAAAAAAAAAAAAGACCTGCGACCCACTGTTCACAATTATCTCTAATTTGAATTCCGAAACTTTGAATTCAAATTATGTTTTTCGCAATCACAAGTTGCGACAAGACCCTACTGATTAGAGTTATTGTTTCTAGAAATGGCTCCCCCCCAAGCATATCCCTCCTCCTGGGTGGATACGTATGTATTGTTGTGTGTGTGTGTAGGCTTACGTGTGTGCACTTAGGCGTGCGTATGTGTGTAAAGGCGTGCGCGCGTAGGCGAGTGTGTATGAGCATGCATGTGTAGGACATGGACGCCACCGCCCAGCAAAAGTGGATTCCGGGGGACAGTGCTCAGGACCAGCCGCGCCGCCGCCGGTGGACGGCGGTGCTGCAGGCCTGGTCCAAGCTGAAAAAGGAACCACAACGTCAAGGACTCTCAAGTGAGAACAATAAGCAATCGTGATTGCTCAAAAAAGGAAAAAAAAAAAAAAAAACCTTGTTCGTTTTTCAAAGCATATCTGCCAAAATTAGTTTTGCAGGAAAGTAGGCTTAAAAATGTAATTAATCGTTTTTTTCCCCACAAAACAATCAAAATGTGCATTGCCGAATCTTTCGTCGAATGCGGTGATTTCTTTTTCTTTTCTTTTTTTTTTTATGATTTCTTATTTTTGAAAATTGATTAAGTATTGGAGAAGTTATAACGTTGTCAAATAAATAAATAAATAAATAAATAAATAAATAAATAAATAAAAATAAAAATAAAAATAAAAAAATTAATAAAAAAAAATAATAAAAAAGCACCTTTGAGAAATTATATATACAAACATAATTTAACTTCAGGCAGCGAAAGGGAGAATAAAAAGCTGAAGTGTTACCAATCTAGACATTAACGGCAATCCTAATTGAAATAAATTTTAAAGTAACAAAATAAATCTTTCAGATGATAATTAAAATGCAAACGATTAACATTGATGGGTTCCTTACAAATCCATTGGAGACTAAATAAAATAATTTGATTAAGAAATGCCATTTTCCAGAAAGCATGCAGAACGGAATAAAATTCAAAGTTCATGAAGAAATGTGATAAATGTCATGAAAAGCAAACACTTGCTAATAAAAGCGTAGGAAGTATTGATCAATATTTGTCTACTACGAGCTTAAGCTTGCATTGATAAAAGGAAACTATATCATTTTTAGATTATTCAGTTCTAGTTACAAATTACGTCCTTGATTCTACTTAGAATTCGAAACAACGTTCATTTTGGAATAATTTTTATTCTGTAAGAACGTTTTTTATCCGGGTCAAATGTGCAAAGTAAAACAAAAAAAAAAACATTTTCTTAAATAATAATTTTAAGTTTTTATGGCAGGAGCGGAACTATAAATAGGAAAAGGCTCGGTTTTTGTTTTGATTAAACGTACATCTCCTGCATAGAACTTACAATAAGTTCTAGTACTTATTTAACGAACAACATGGCGTACTTGTAAGATCAATTTGACACCACTGCAGCTGAACTAATGGTAAAATATCTGCGAGAAACGGTTCTTTTTTTACAAAGCATTCTTTTTTGCAGTAATAAAAGATAAGTCTGTTTATTTAAGAATGTTTTTACTTATTACTCGGTTTTCGTATATCCTGATTGCCTTTGCCCCAGTTAGTAAGAATAAATGAGTTTGTACGGTATTAAAGATCATATTCTTTAAACTTTACATTTATGTAGTTATTTAGGATAACCTTGAGGCATGAGGTTGAACTGAACGTAAAAGGCAACTTCTTCACACTCTTTAGTAATTTTGACTTCTAGAGCAACTGTAAAAAGCCCAATAATTCCCTCTGCATGTAAAATTATAATATCAGTTTTCTACTTTTCATTCTGCGAAATAAATGGCAATACTACACGCAACGTGTTATATAATCCGTAACTTCTAAAGATACTGTTTGAAAACGATTCTAAAGTGCTGATTTAAAGATATGGAACTCTCTTGTCATTACATACAATGTAAGAAATGGTAGTACTAGTTTGATGTAGTAAAATAAAAGTGGGAAGCTTTCAAACATTTGAAGAGCTTAGTTTTCTGATTCGAAATTGCTCTACTTCTATTTAAACGATTTTGTTCACATCTGCAAAGAAAATCTAACTGGCAGGATGCCTGTAAACCAAATTGACGATTCGTTTAAAACAGTTTTCACAATTATTGTTTATCCATTTTTTATAGAAATGAAATATTTTTAAAAGTTTTATTTCACTTTTATGCCAAAAGATACAAAGCTAGCTTTATTAAACTATGAGTAGGCAATTTGAAAAAAACAAAGAAAACTCAAGGATCCAACTTATCCTGAATGATTGTAAAATAATTATTCTTCTCACCTGGTAACATTTCATATAAATGCCTTAACTGATTTGTAACTTTTATAATTTAGAGTAGTGAAATATAGTAAAAAAGATTCACAATAGCACTTCTATTACATTATTATTCACCATACGATAAAGATCACTTCATTAAGATTTTGATTTACGATATAAGCCATAAAAAAATTCCACACTTAAGTCTCTCTATTAAAATTGATGGAAGAAACATCTGAAGCATTAATTTCATTTATACACCTTTATAGCAGAAAAAAACCTTTCAATTTATTTTCAAATCCTTTACTTCTGTTTTTATTTTCCATTAAGAGTCAACACGATACAGATCGTGAGTGTTTTGCGACCATACTCCGAAAAAATATTATAAATACACTCCCCAAAAAAGCCGAAGTTTCGTCACGTAGAAAATGATAGCTGGGCGTAGAATTTTTATTGCCTTATTTATATCGCTCGGAAACTTTCGAATGAAACTCGTTAAAGGTAGCTTATTGATATCATTTGTAACGGCATTTAGTTCTTTTTTATGTTCTTCGTCTTTCCGGGCCATTTACCATTTTAGAACAAGCACTTTGTTTGATCAAGAGTAATATGACATAATTACTTTCACCAGTGTTTGTATGGAAAAATGTAATGGGTTTTAATTTTTTTCTCTTATTTTTAATCACAAAGAATTTTTTAAACTTGATATTACGACTTTATTAAAGTCAAAATTAGTTTCAGATCAATGCAAAAATTAAAGTAATCTTTTGACGCTTACAATGGCACTGCAAAGTACGACATAACGAGCTATTGAACTTAATAATATCCTACATAGGG
Source organism: Uloborus diversus (assembly GCF_026930045.1). NCBI lineage: Eukaryota > Metazoa > Arthropoda > Arachnida > Araneae > Uloboridae > Uloborus > Uloborus diversus. The sequence continues at coordinate 34,693,823 of NC_072734.1, read as the reverse complement.
GACACAGACAAGGGATGTTACAGTTTAAGGGTAAAGAGATTCAAGAAATTGTGACTATTTGTAAGAAGGAGGAGGGGGTAACAAGAATTACGGTTAAAACAGTTTTTGATTTAAATAAAAGCATTTTTTATATAAAAATGCTTTTGTAAGATAGCGTAACATGTTGCAAGGGAAAGGGAAGTGGTAAGGTAAGTTGTGACAGTTTGTAACAAGAAAAGGTAACAAGAATTAAGTTTAAAATAATTTTTGATCCAAAATAAAATTATTTTTATATAAAAGTATTTTTCTAACATAGCGTAACATGTAACGAGGTCAAGGTAAGTGGTAAGGTGAAGCGCGATACTTTGTGACAAAGGAGGGAGGGGGCCAGCACTTTAAAAAATATCAGACCTCATTTATGGACAGCCCCGTACACAATATAAGCAAAAATAATATAACACTGGCAATTCTCAACATTTTTTTGCAATCCCCCAGAAAAACCTAAGGGGCTGTCCTTAAATGGCTTTACACTTTTTCCAACATTTTTGAACCCTCTTACTTCTTTCTGTTACAAAGTGTCACACGTCCCCTTACACCTCCTTCTTATTGTCACGTGTCACGCTCTTTTTCATAAACATATTCTTATGAAAACTGCGTGATGTCACATTCCTTCAAACCTTTTCTCTCCGTTTGTCACAAACTGTCAAAAGTTCAGGATTCCCCTTAACGCTCAACACGTTAAATCATTTGATCATTATTCCTAACGCCTTTTTTCATATACAGGGTTTTTATGAGCTCATACCTTCAGGAATAAAATTAATCTAGCGTGCATTTAGAGGATCCGTAACAAATTGATGCCTTTGGTTAAACACCCGGCATTACCAAAAACTAAAAAAATTTGCAAATTTCAACACATACTTTGACTTCCCATCACAATAATTGATTCTTAATTGCGTTTAGTTTGGAGAAGGAATTTTCAAAAATGTTCTTAGGTCCAACTAGCTTGAACCCTTTCATTTATTTCATTTCTGTTTACTGTTTTGGTCATAAATTATATTCAATCAAGTATTTTTGTCCTGCCACCCAAATGCGAAAATAGTGTCTATGAAATATTCTAAACTTAATAAGAGATTTTTTTTCCGTTTAAAATTCATATTCACTTTATATGCCGTCTCACAAAGCATCATTTTTTTCAAGCAGTAAGTAAGCATCTCCTGGTTTGCTTTTGAGGAGAACAGATTTCTTCGATTTTGGGAAAAACTATTCCAGAATCTTATTTTAGTTTGACATCACGACGGATCTCTGCAAGATTCAAGGCAATAAAGGAATACACGTTGTGCTAGAAACTACCAGCAGAAAATAACGTTTTAAATCTGTAATTGAATACTTGTGTGCAAGTATTTTGGGTATTTGCAGTACCCCTCTTTTAATTACGGAAAATCGTGGGCTTATGGATATAAGGTCTCCCAAAAAAGGTGATATATCTAAATGGGTTCAAAATCGTCTCAAGTCTCCCCTTTTTATAAATGGAGATTATTTTCTTTCTTTTATTTCTTTTATTTTATTATTTTCTCTATTGTTCCTCCATATTATTCCTTTTAGCCGTCTTAGCAACTTTACTACTATTAATAGTACTAACTATCTGTGGGCCCGGTGTTGCACGAGCTACCTAAAAACTGAAAGAGATGTCCAGTTGATGATTATGTAGTACTATAACATCAGTTTCTAACGCGTTAAGGAATAAATAAATGCGCGTCATGCAAGGTTTGCAAAACACCAGTAAAACATATTTTTGGCAAAAATCGTATTAGCTATTAGACATTTCAATTAGCACAAAAGATGAAAATATATGCATTATCATCTATAATCTCTGCTCACGTTAAACTGAATTACATCTGATAGACTATATCTGAAATATTTATGCACATTAACAATCAGTTTTTTTAAATAAAATGACATATTGCTTGGTTGATTCCGTGAAACTAAAGCATCAAGACTTAAAAATACTAATAAGCATTAATTTAATTACACTTCATCAGATTCCAATTAAGCTTTAGCTAAAATCATGAAAAGCAAACGTTTTTGTTCAACTCTGTTTTGTTTAAAGAAATCCAAACAATCTTAATTTAACGTGTTCTTTTAACTATACAAAATGAATTTCAAAAGTAGAAACAGGAAGGAAATAGAAAGTTGTTATAATTTGACTCTCACCCATGTGAAAGTAAAAAGTACAATAAAATAAACATAATTAATTCGCACATCCTAAATTTACCAAAATATGAGGCTGGTGATGATACACTTACACTAGAATAAATAAAGATAAATAAAGAAGTAACTTTCATATGCTGAAAAGGGTTAAGAATGTGGAATGTAAAAAATAAAAAAAGGGCAAACGATAAATAAAGGTTATGTACGAAAGAGCAATCTATTTTCCCGTTAGGTTGTTTTGATGACGTCAGTCAAACTGAAGCAATTGTAAAATGTTATTTATTAATACAAATGCTAAATGGCAACAGAAATAAATAAAAATCACTTCTAAGAATAAAAGATAAATGAAGCTTATTTACAATGAACTTCTAAACAAAAAAATGTTTTAAAGAGTAATTTTAGGATTTATATAATAGAATAAAATATAAATTAAACTAATTTGAAATAAAATGTTAGATGCGTACATTGTTTTAAGACTTGGACAGTAGTCAAAAAACTCCCTTTTGAAACAATTATATTAGAATTTTATTTGCTCACCCATATGCAAAATGACAACAGGAAAAAACTAAAAATTCTTGAAGAACGTAATGTTAATTAACGTTTCAATTAATATCTGCGCTAATTAAAGTCATACAATTACGAAGTTGGTCCTATTGTGTTCTTTGGAAAATTTCGAATCGATCGGTATCTCGTTCGACTCTCGACTCGCAATGATTCTTGAGAAGATCGATCTTCAGACGGACAGACAGACGAACGCGAACAGATTTCATTAGTATGGAAGGTACTGCTGTGATCAGGTAAAGCGCAACATCCACCAACTTTTCATTTTTTCCCCTCCATTTTTGTTATCTATTGAACATTAGCTTTATTGTACAAGCTTTCTTATTAGGTTTATGAGGAAAGTAAAGCACGAAAGAATGTAACATTCCAACACTTCCCCAAAAACGCGTTTCTTCAAATATCTAAAAATCTCATTTCTGCAGTGATTGCGCGTAACGTTCCCACAGCAATATAGTATCCCAGCTCATGTATCATAAACTATAGTTTAACATATTTACTTCAGGCAAACAATCAATTTAAATAAATTTCACTAATTAATGGCATTAACGTGTACTTTGCACTAATATGTTATCGATATCGCAGCGTGGATATAATACTTGTAAGATGCATTTCTTAGTGGGCAAAGCTTTTGATAGTGAAAGCATAGACGATCACAAACTACAAACCAACTATTTTCAAGGGTAAAAGATATGGTTTTTAACCAAGAACGTAAACTTAGGATAATACCCGTCAACATTATAGTGCAGTACTATGCGGCAGATCGAGACACTCTCATTTAAGTCACGTCTGTCTGAAACTAATTCTCCATTTCCTATTGCTCAAGAGCTTTGATGGAATTCCTTTGATATAGTACATCAAAGGCGAAACCTATAATGTTCCCTTTAGCACGTGAATAAGCTTTTCTGATGTTTCTAGTTTTCAAAATGGTTCTCAGAGAGTCTAAACGGCAAGTAAATAGTTAACGTTACTTATGATTTTTTTTTTAACATAATGAAGAATACCATTTTTTTAAACTATTTCAGCTGACAAAAAGACTCCATCGAAACACGTGTAAAATTCAGTTAGGACTAAATTGAGTTAAACCCGAATTTTGAAGAGTGTCTGCGTGAAAAATTATAAAAGCATATTTGTCAACATTTACAATTTTTCAGAAGAATTTGAGTAGAACTATTGTTAGGTTATTTTGAAACTGAAGTGGTTTTTAAAAAGGGTAAACCATCTTATATCTTTAAGCGAGCAATTCTTGTGGGTATGTATAAATTTCGTATCTCGAAAACGGCTCTAACGATTTGGATGAAATTTTGGAATTAACTGTAGTTTAGCATGCTAAGTTCATCTACATCAGTGTTTTTTCTGTAAAAATGCGATTTTTTACAACAAAAAAAGTTTTTTAATACAAAGTCTAATTGAGTTAATCCTTGAAAAAAATTGTGAATTGACACATAAGGCAGACGATTTGCAACCATAACAATGAAAATTTGTGTCTTCTCGCTTTGAAATTTTAAACTTGCTTAGGGTTGCCAGACTTGGCGACGTTAGCCACTTTGGCTCATTTCAATCACACTTGGCTAAAAACAAATTCAAAAGCACTATGTAAGTCGATGTAAGGCTTTTTTTTTAAAGCAAAACTATTGCTGGACCGTCTTACTTTATTTTATTTACTTATATTCTTTTTTACACTTCAAATAGTTTTATATGTTTTTTTTTTTTTAATCATGCATCTAAATTTTATTTTGAAAAAATATATTCCTAGAGACTGTTTATATTTTGTTGTTATAATTTGTTGGAGTGACTTGTGGATCATCAGTTTTTATGGATAGCATGCTGCATGTAGCATTTTCTGGTGTAAAGTGACCAACTCCACTAAAATTACTTATTCCAAATGAAAATCTCGATTGAAATAAAATCTTGAATCACGACATAGTATGGAAGGAAGTTTTGGGTTAAAAACCGATTTACACGCAGTAAAATTGGCTCCAAGTTCAAAGTCTTTTAATTAATGACAGGAAAATTGTACAGTGGAAACAAAATGTAGAGGAGGCCGGGGTAATAAAAGACAGGGATAATAAAGACGCAGTGAAAAAAATCACAAAAAAAAAATATATATTCTTAGACAACTTTAAAAATATGTAATATAAAGAACCATATGTATACTTTATTACAATACACTTATTTAAAAGTTTATAACCTGTTTTGATTTTTTTTTCATGCAATGAAAAAAACCTTCACGTTGATCTTACCTTAAAAAATCGCGATATTTTGTAGGTGAAGTGTTTGGGAGTTATTAATGTGTATACTTCTGACCAGTACTATTTTTTGAAATCTTGAAAGTCTCCGTTACTTACAGGTTGTGGGCCAGTCTCTTACTAACCCATTTTTATTTTTTGTAGGGGTAATAAGAGACAAGTGTCTCTTATTACCCCATACTAACAAATTTGTTTGTTTTAGGTAAAATACGATGAGTTTGATGGTTAGTCTAAGTTTCGCAAGTTCATAGAATTTTTTTTTAACATAGCCTAAATCTAAAATCTTCTATACTCATCAGAGTAGACCATATTTAGATGTTATAAATGTATGATTTTATGCGTAGAATGTCTGTAAGTTACTGATAAATCACTACTACTTTATTAGATAATAAATAGCCAAAGTTCATTTATACTTAGGGACTAGAAAAAACCTCTAATAACACAAACTTTAAAGACACGTTTTTTACATATTTTCGACTATACTTGAGAGAAGTTTTTAAATATTTTCTGGCCACTTTAAATTAGATTGATGGTTTTGATCGATCCCTAAGGTTATGTTCATTAATTAGAACTATCATTAAGTCTTATATTATGTTATTTAGGACCTAGAACTGTAAGAAATGAATTTCACAAACACATTTGTAAACATTAATTTTTGAGAAAAAAAAATATTTTTTTAACGGATGAAAACATCAAAAATTTAAAAATATTGGCGGATTTAGAATTCTTTTCAGATGTCTCTCATTACTCCACAGGATTTTACCTTGCTATATTTGAAGAGTGGCAGCCTTAGTTTCTTATTACCCCACATGGGGTTATTAGAGACAAGAATTTATTGAAATTTTTGAACATTTTTTAAACTAAAATATTTAAGGTAAATAATCGCCTAAAAAAACGAGAGGAGTCCATTTAATGCAGTTAATATGAGATAGTTGTTTTAATTTTTTTGGAATGTTAGTACAATTCTATTTTATTTTTGTCTCTTATTACCCCTTTTGTCTCTTATTACCCCAGCCTCCCCTAACAGATAGTTTAAAGCAAAATGTTGATTTAGCTGCATTCAGGATCTTCTTTGTTTGGTACTTTAGTGTTATAAGAAGGTAGCGGCGCATTTGCAATCATTTTTTCACATTTATTGTCGCCATGTTTGGTCTTAGAAACTACTTTTTTGGCAATACCGTGCGTTAAACATTTATACGCAACCAGCTCAGAGCTTCCCTAGGTGAATGACTGTGGGGGAGAGGAGGCCAACATTCAGTAGTAGGCTTCTTATAGCTGAAATTATTATAATGCTGATGAAGTGTTTACATGTATATCTCTCGTTTCTCGAAAGCATCGATAACCTTAATATTTCGTTAACGTGATGCTTTTCAAGTATATTTGAAAAAAGTATCGAACCTTAGAAAAACACGATTTGATAAAAAATAATTTTTTTTAAAGCCGAGCAAGGCTCGGTCGTCCAGGTATACATTGTAAAATGTGACTTAATAGCATTTTACTTTAGTGATAATGTACCTTTAATTTGATGTTTTAAAATGAGATAACACAGTACTAAGTTTGGTTGGTATACCAACTGCGCACAGAAAGCAATTATAAGGAATAACTATTTTTTTTCCACTACATGCATACGTTTCGAGAAAAACAAAATAAATTAAATTTGAGAACATGTTCAACTATAATTTAGAATTTTTATCAAGTATTAAGTATTTCAAAGTGAAGTATTCTTGCTTGTTTAAATGCCAGTATTGTTTGCACAGGTGTCAAAGCTGTTTCAAAAAATTAAAACTTAAACAATGTTTTGAGAGCCTAAAGACTTAATAAAAAATATCTGTATCAAAAAATAGTTATAATTTTCCATTAAATAATAAATATATGCTTGCGTTTTATTAATAATTAAATTTATTCTTGTACATTTTTCGGTTTTAAATAGGGAAAAAATCAATACTTCACGTGTTATTATTCAATATGAGAAATGAAAAACACTTTTTACTTAAGTGTGCCACTTAATTTAACACAGTATAAAGATAAAAATATTTAATGCCCTCACTATTTTATTTAAAATAGTTTTAAACATGTCTTAGATTTTACGTGATGTAATTTAAATAAATATTTAACGCGCACTTATTCGTGGCAAAAAAATAAAATGAAGTGCCTCAATTACCAACCAGTAATAATAAAAAAAGGTCTGAACTCATTACTTTAATTTCCATCACGAAGAATAATTATTAAAGTAAATATTTGTCGCTAATAAAACCTTTTTGTTCTTGAGAGAATATCCTCAAAGATCAACTTTGCAATGCAATGACCACGCGTCAAAATCATACATATAGACACAACTTTTAATGAATATTTAATTTCCAAAAATCCATGAACATAAATAACGATTTTTTTCATCATACTAATTAGCGAAGATAAACCATTATATTATCTATTTTATATTCATTAAAGCTGAAAAAAAACGATAAATGTTCGGAGCCCTTTTGCAATATTTGTTTTTAATGTAATCAATTCCCATTAGTTTTTTGCATGCATCTTAAGTAAGATGTATGTTCCTGGCAATCAACCAGGCCTTAATCCGTTTTTAAGTTACACTTTAAATTATGAGACTGCTAATCAAACGCTCTTTTTTATTTTGTAACGAGAATTTTGCATATTAAAAGATTCTCGGTGCGTCAAAAAAGAGTTGTTGAGTACAAAAGCGTCACGGAATTATTGATCTAATAAAAGGCCGATTTCCATGAATTATTTATCAGCTTCAGTACCTACGTGTGCAAAATTGTTTAAAAAATATTAGTGAAATCTGTCATGTGTAGAGCATACTGCAGGTGTACATTTTATAAAAATATCTGTTTATTTTTTGATTCTATGTAATTTATAGAAGGATTGGAATGCAATTTTTTATGGGGTCTAAACACAATCGCAGTTCACACCATTTGTTTTGAAAATAAAGCATCTAAATGATATACTTAAAAATAAATTTATGTTTGTTCAACCAGATAAATTAAAGGTAAACAAAATTACACTGGACATTTTCTATTACTGAAGCCCAGACCCGAGTTTGATTCATGGGTTGAGCACGGTCGAATCAGTCTCTCATCCTTTCGATTACTAAGTGTGCTTGCAAACTAAACACTGGGGGTTCCGCGTAAGTGCTACTGAGTTTAGCTTATTTTCTGTAACTTAATTGCAATGAGAATTAGTCCATTTAATTAGAATTACAGAGCATTTTTATTTTAAATAAATTTTTAGGTGACAATCAAAAATATCTTTTTGTATTAGCTTTGTATCAGTCACAATACCGACTTTAAATCCGAATTTTCCAATTCGGGGAAGCATATTTTGACATGGTTATTGAACAATTGAATGGTTTAATTTATTACTTTGGTGGATTATTTTCATTCCATGTCATTTTATGGTCCTAATGAGAAGGTCATGATTTATTTGAAAGTAAATTAATCAGACAAAATAGTGTATAATAGCTCCAAATAAGCAGTTTCCAAGTACCTTTGATTGAACATGTTGGCAAATACTATAGTTGTAGTCCAGTTTTAAAATGTCACCAAATAATAAATCCTTAAGAATTGAATCTCTCTAGAATTGACCTTTGTGCTTGAAAAGTAAAATATATATGTATCAATTAAAATTTACTTCTTTTGCATTGAAGAAAAGAGTCCCAATTGAAAAGAGATAAAATGGTGAAGTGAAGATTTTCATTCAGGAAACCAAGACTCCAAGTCACTTGATAGATTTTGAAGCAAAGCATTGGAAGAAGTCAGTTTCTTTTGCCGCTTGTTTCACGCAAAACGTGCCAACCATTCGACGTTGTTGAGTCACGTGACTTGGGCTCTTTGTGTCCGCTTTTGCTAAGCCAATGACTGAACTTAATCCCGCCTCTAAGAGGGTCCCTCGCAACGTAGAAACACATGTATAATATTTCCTGCAAAATTGTGGGCCTTTTTACGTTGTTTTTCTTTTTTCTTGGGAAATCCTTATTTCCAATATCGATTAATTAATTGATTTTACTATTGAACCAGTTTATTATAATATCAGTTAAAAGAACAATCCGCTTAATGTAATAAATTTTTACACGTTCCTAACTCGTGTAATTTGTAATTTTTCCCCCGTCAATGGAATATCTCGCTTATTGAAATACTTAGTGAGCTTGACTTTACTGATCTAATAAAATAACAACCTGCATTATGTAACACATTTTTAATGCTACAAACCGTTGTAATCTATCCTGTTGATCCTGGTTGTGATAGAGAATCTCTCATAATACCGTATTCCCTGCGTCTCTCTTATTATTTTCAAAACTTCTTATATTTTATTTTCTCTAGTAGCGAACTTGTATGTTCTTGATTTTGCCACACCCACTCAAAAACGCCATTCAATTGCATCCGAGTTCGTTTCAATCACTAGTAATAGCTTTATTTTTAAATGTATTAGAGTTTATCTTAAATTGTTGAAGGTTTTAGAAGATAACGATCTTTAGTCAAGCGATAGAATTCAGAAATAGGGGAATTATAATACTCTAAAATAGTGGTGCCCAACAAACGGCCCGCAAAACTAATCCATGCGATCCACTGCTATGTTCGATGTCAGGAATCAAGCACTATGCTCTAGATTTTTTGAATCTATTAATTTATATGCATTTGAACATTTGCAAAAAAGTAAACAAGTACACTTTAATCAAAAGATTTATTCACTACTCATTTTTTTAAAAAATAAATATCCTGTTTAGAAATATGAATTTACTGAAGAATGTGGTTTTGCTTTAAAGAACCAAAATATTGTCAAGTTGTTAGGATGATTGCATATACTGTTGATGATACTAGAAAGCAACCTTTGAATAAAATTTATTAAAACTTAGTGTTTGTCCCTTTCATTACCATTCTGAATGTTTATATAAAAAAAAATTAGACATTTAAGCATCGTGATATTCCATTCACTGCATTTTTACTTTCCTTAAATTTATATGATAAAGACAAATACACTGTAAAAACGATTCAGAAACGTTCCTGGAAAATAATAGGCAGCTGATGTGCCCCATTTCTGCCAGTAACATATCCCGCAAAAGCCAGGAACGTTTTCCGCTAAAATTCAGTAACCTTCCTGAAAAATCTAGAAATCTTCCCGTTTAAAGCCAGTCGTGTCTCTGAAACTTCAGAGTTATCTTAGGTTGATATAATATAACAGCTTATCACCTTCCTGATTTATGCAGACATGGCCAAAGCTAAGACAGAATTGCAAGTACGTATCAAGCATCTCACTTGATTGCAATTCTTGCAAAGCTACCTAGTCCACAATTAATTCACTCCCTTTGGGAGTTTTATCAGCATGGACGAGCGGTAATCGATGTGAAACCGATACACATTATAAATACTCTCAGTTAATCTTTAAACTGGGAGTTAAAAGTATTTTTTACAATAGAAAGAAGTCTGCAATCGGACAACTTGTAGCAGTTCAGGAACCCTTTTGACAGTGATACTTGATATTTCCAGGAAGTGGATAAAAACCATTGGAATCCCGAAACGTTACACGGAAATACTCAGTAACGTTTCGGAATTTGTTTACAGTGTAGGAATAGCTTAGTTTTTTAGGTGTTTACTCTGATATTGTTTTTCAATCACAATTATGTACTTTAATGAGGTAGTGGCATTCACGTACAAGTTTTGCTAATGCTTATGTCCAAAACTTTGCAAGTTTGAAATCAGATAGTACTATAAGATCTATTTTTTTCATGTAACAAGGTCATGAAAATTTTTATGAAATCATGAAAAAGTCTTTTAAAAGTCATGGATTTTTTTTCTCAAACAGAGTATGAACCCTGATTAATAAACTTGTGCTGGTCAAGTTCATTTAAAAAAATAGCATCTTGCACTACGTTGGTCGAGTAGCGACCGTATAAAATCAACTGATTTCATTATGCAATTCTTCTGGGTAAAAGGTGAACAAAACCGTTCTTTGAAGCAGAAAAAAACTATTTTTTTTCCGCGATGGAAAAGATATGCCCCGAACATCGTGAAATGAAATTGTAAAGAAACTAACGTCTCCAGATCATGCTAGTAGAAAACTAAAAAAATTCCGAAAGGTTACTGATTATTTTCGTGGAACGTTGCAAGATTTCACGGACTTTCACCTATTTCCAAGTTAAATCAAATATCTTTGGAAAAACATTTCTGAATTGCTTCAACTTGCATGAATGTAGACTCCTCAAAGGAGTGAAAAATATTTTTAGCTACCAGTTTAAAGATTAACTAAATGTATTTATTAAGTGTATCGTCTTATGCTCGATTACGGTTCGTCTAGGTTTATTAAGCTCTTAATGAGAGATCTCCATATTCTTCAGAAATATTAAAGGATAATTTTGCGAAAGTTGTTGGTTTTTATATGTAAACGTTCCTGGTTTTTGCAAGTGATGTTATAGGCAGAAACTTAGCATATGAGCTGCCCATTAATTTCCAGGAACGTTTCTGAATCGTTTTTACAGCGCATGTTCTCCTCTGCATCTCACATAACATCTAATGTTGATATTTTAATTTTAGCGTAAAATGGAAAAAAAAATCTCTTCTGCATTAAAATAATTAAAATAGCATTTTTACTTCCTTTTACACAAAAGGAAGTACAGCATTCGCGAAAAAATTTCCACTTAAAATTCGGCCTTGTTTTCCATTTTGCTCACCCCCGAATTAATGTTGAGTTTTTTTTTTTTTTTTTTCCAACCCAATCACACGCGGATAAGTGTCTAAGTACGTATATACACCCGAAATATCCATTTTGACATTCCCTGAGTTAATTACAACGACTTTTCTCGTGACGTCCGTATGTACGTACGTATGTGCGTATGTATGTCGCATAACTCAAGAAAGGTATGTCCTATTTGGTACGTAGACTCCTAGTGGGGTCTAGTTGTGCACCTTCCCTTTTGGTTGCATTCGGGTGTTTCTGAAGGGGTCTTTTGCCCCTTTTTGGGAGGAAATCATTGTTAATTTCGATATATACTCAAGTGGTGTTATAATTTGGTGGAACTTGGCGATATATCGCCAGTCTTTCGTTCGCCAAGTTCTATCGCCAACTTGGCGAAAATCTGGCGATTTTTTTTTAATCTGGTTTTATTTTGGCCACTGTTGGTGATATTTAGAGAGTAAACTATTGAATCACGTTAAAATTGCCAATAATGAGAAAATGATATTAAAATTGGAGTAAAAGGAAGTCATGTGATGCACACATCAGCCCGTTTCATCTAAATAAAAAGGAATAACTTTCAAACATTTTAATTTGTCTTTTATATAGCGTTTTTACTTTTAGACAGTTCACAGCTACGAAATAATGTCTTAAAATTTTATTATTAATTAAAATATGCTTTGTTAAGATTAACACTGGCTAAGAAATATGCTATTTAGGTTAAAACTTATTTATTTAGGTTTTTAAGTCCACTGTTTACATTACTTAATTGGTATTCTAGCTTTTCCACACTAGCCCCATGACATGGGGCTAGTGTGAACAAAAACAACCTTTCCAGAAATTTTTTCATTAAACAACTGTTCGGCCAAATGTTTTAATATATCAGTTAAAATAAGTGCAAAAGTGAAAATAATTGTTAAAAAGATATCAGATGTATTAAAAACAGAATTTAGTTTCTTTTTTTTTCTCCCAAAAATGCAAAATTTGTCCGTGTTAGCCCTCTTCTCCTCTATATGTAAGAAAACTTCTTTTTGAAGAGATAAATTAATATGTGCGTTGATTTTTCATATAAAGGGATCTAGAAAGTCTTTTTTTTCCGATATAAGTTAAATTTGTGTTCTGGCCCTTGAAATTTTGGGCCGGTGATTCTTATTAAGAATTTTCATTTGACCAGCTGCGGGAGACAACCTTCCCTAAAAAGACTCACTACTTATAAAAAAAGTCAGTAAAAAAACTGTAACAATGAATTTTCTTAGTGATGAATTATGTTCTCTATCTTGATATTAAAGGGGAGAGTTCCCTGCTCATTCGTGGTGTCTTTGGAAAAGAAAGAAGTGTATCCTAGTGTTGATATGTTCTGCATGACCTGAGATAACTGTCTCGACAAAGCAAACTGAATAAGATCGGTATTCTGGAACAAAATAACTAAAGGAACCATTCTGAACAAAATGATTGAACCTTTTTTTTAATAAAGAATTAAAAAAAAAACTAAAGATCTTTCTGGGATTTTTTTGTGTTATAAATAAAAATTTTGTTCTGTGGCTCATTATTGCCTTTTTTTAAAAAAAAATTTCTGTTTCAGCAGAAGATGTTTGATTCTGGGAATTGAGGGAAACGAACCATCGTCCTCTGGCGTCTCGTTGACTTTTTGTTTCGTGTGGGGTGCGGTAAGAATATAAAGCTTTTCTTCTGTTCCAAAAAGGGACAGCATAATCAACCGCAGGTTTTCGAATCATATGGGTTATTTGCATGCTTTTGCTAAAATACAACAATTCCAGTTTAAGTTCTTATACCCTGAAAATCTAAATTAAATCTATGTCACACTGATTAAATGAATATTCCGCTTATTAAAATGCTTTCTGGTGGAAAATGGGTTTTTACGTTAAGCTGACTTGACCGTATTTCTCTATTTAAAGAACAACCCGCTTAATGTAATAAATTTTAAATGTACCAAATCGTTGTTATTTGTCATTTTGATCCCGGTTATTGGAATATTCCGCTGATCAAAATACTTTTCAATGCCGAACTGGCTATTCCATTAAGCGGGATCGACCGTATTTCTCTATTTAAAGAACAACCCGCTTAATGTAATAAATTTTAAATGTACCAAATCGTTGTTATATGTCATTTTGATCCCGGTTATTGGAATATTCCGCTGATCAAAATACTTTTCAATGCCGAACTGGCTATTCCATTAAGCGGGATCGACTGTATTTCTCTATTCTACACTCAAGCCATGTTTCAAACTTGGCATCATTTATTATATTTGTATACGTTCTTAAATCGAAAAAAAAATATCTCCCCAAAAAAATCAGAAAATCCTAAAATTCCAACCCTCTGTCATGTATTGCCATTCAATCAGGAAAACGTATGTGTTTTAAATTTATCAAAGCATTTCCAAAATCCAAGTATTGAGATTTTAGCATGATTAAATGTCGGAACTATTTCGAAACTATGGCCAATGATATGAGGAAAAAATTATCTTTAGTCTCAAGAGTCCCATTGGCGATGAAGGATTTCATCTTTCAGCGCCATATTTCAAAATGATAAAATGTAGCCTTCCATATTTGGGACAGCACTATTTCACGAATGAAAATTCTGCTAAAATAAACGGTGGGAAAACGGTAATTTTTCACAAAAGTGTCAGGAGTTTTTTCATGTTTCCGATTGAAAGTTGAAATAAGTTTCACTTTTTTTGGCTTTGCAGAAAAAAGTCAATCCCATCAGCAGCAAATTAGTTACTGAAAAATAGAACGAAATATAGTATTAACAGTACCCTTAATAAATCTCTTAATGTATGGCTACAAAATCGTTAAGTACTTCTTTTGCAAAATGGTTTAAATGTCGTAATTTGATCATTTCATCCCTCAGTTAAACTATTTGCAGAGTAGAACAACTTGAATGCAAAATCAGAGTTTTAAAAGTTAATATATTTTATATTTTGTCATAGATAACTTAATGAGATATTTAAGTGATATTTTAGCATGAAACATTATATAAGCTTGCCTAATCTTATTTTTACGAACAAACTTTGTAAACCGGTTAAGATACTTTAAACAGTTTTTAATTGACTGGGGAGTTCCGTCTCCTGCTACATAATGCACACAAACCCGAGAAGATTTAATACATATGAGAAATTAAAAAAAAAAAAAAAAACTCCACTTTGCCTCAAACTAATATTGCTCCGAATTTCAGTAAGTGCTAAGAGCAAGATGACCGTACGTAACGTTTGAAAATTCGTTTTTAAATTCATGACCTCCGAACACGTCTAGTATCTGTAACTAAGTACCTGAACTCAGTTTTGCTTGGGATTTTCGCTAATTTAGAAACGCTTACATCTTTTATTCTAACTTTTTGATAAATTGGAACGATCTTCATCTTGTGCAGAAGAAAAGTCTTTTTCAAATGATGAAATGGATAAGGGAAAGGAATTTTTTTCACTTTTTTACCAGGCAATCTATATTTTTTTCTGAAAAAATAATTAAAAACTAAGTGAAAAAAAAAAATATCGAAACTTAAATAAAATAATGAAACGATTTGAGGTACACCCCACTACCTAAGTGCTGAATTTGTTGCAATTTTCAAGACTGCAGGTGCTGTAGGGCATTGACGCAACACAACAAAACCAAGTTTTGCAGGAATGCTATGTTTTAATGCAGGTATATAAAGACGACTAAAAATCAGCTCTTAAACAGATTTTGTTTAGAGCTTAAATAATAATTGACATATTTATTCTTAACTTTTCAGTTTTTAAAATAATAATAAAATGAAATATACGTACCGATATAATGGGAAAAATATATTGCAAAAAGATCATTGGAAAAAAAATTAGAGTAGGCTAGACAAGTCTAAGAAGATTTCTGGAAACTAAACGTCTGTATCCATTTTCGAAATTATTAGAATCTTGGATTTTGGAAGTTTAGCTTTAATGTTAAAAAAAAATGATTAATAGAACTATTCGTCAGAGTTTCAAAAAGTTCAGTAAAATGCTGCCGCAGATCTCATTTGTTATAAATATGTATAGAACAGTAAGCTATGTTACAAACAAACAAGCGTGAAAAAAATACTAAAAAGACAAGTGTTTTAAAATTTGCATTTTTAAATGTTATCCTCTTTTTCAACTTAATAAACTTTGAAAGAGAAACACAAAGTTCCCCGCAGCTAGACGTACCTACATCCTCGTGCAACAAAATCAAATTTCTAGAACCAGGTCATTTCTGTCTTAATTAGTTTAAAAAACAAGGTATGTCAAAAGTTGATTACTAAAAACATAATATGCCTTTCTCATCTGATGAAATTGATAAAGAAAAAGTAAATAAACAGTCAAATAAAATATTAGCACCTTTAAAACTATGTAGCTAATAAGTTTTGTTCTCCATTGAAAAAAATATTTAATTATTATTATTATTTTTAAAATGAAAGTGAAGCACATCAAAATATATTAATTTCATTCTCAAATAAATAAATAGATAAATAAATAAATAAAAATTTATTTGAACTTTGACATCTTGAATTCAATTTTTTTTTTCGCAATCACGAGTGTGTGTGTGTGTATGTTGGCGTGTGTGTGTGGGGGGGGGGTATGTGTGTGTATGGTGTTTTTGTGTGTGGGGGTATGTGTATGTGTGGGTAGTTGTGTGTGTATGTGTTTGTGTGTGTATGTGTAGGTGTCTGTATGTATGTGTGGGTGTGTGTGTAGGTGTATGTGTAGGTGTGTGTGTAGGTGTATGTGTAGATGTGTGTGTAGGTGTATGTGTAGGTGTCTGTGTAAATGACGCAACCTGGAGACGGTTTTCGCTAGAGGAGCAGCGTCGTGAGGCGGCCGTCCTTCCGTGGTGCTGCAGAGGGAGGCGGGGGAAAATTAAATCACAGGAATTCAAAACTGTCAAGTGAGAACAATAAGCAATCGTGATTGCTCGAAAAAAGATTGCTGTTATTTCTTTTGGTTAAAAATAAAGCACCTGACATTTTTTTCCCCGCGTTGCCAAACATTAAAAATGTGAACAAAATTGCGAAAACTTTTAAAATAAATAAAATAAATCAGAAATGTTTTTTTAAACAAATAAGTTTCGTCAAAATTTCCTGCATAGATCTTTCTGTCTGATAAAAAATAAAGAACTCCAAATTTTCTTTTAATTCCTGTTGCCAAAAATTAAAGAAAAAATTAGAATAAAAATAAAAGCAAATTATCTCAGCAACATTTATTTCACAGTAAAAACTAGAGCTATGAAGTCTGAATAAAGTTCGTGAAGTCGGAGTCGAACTGATTTTTGAGGCATTTCGGAGCTGAAGTCGAAAGCCGTAAAACGGTGTCGGTTGGTTCACAAACCCCGCAACCTTGGTAAAAGCATTTACTATTTGAATTTATTTCCTTTTCATTTTGCCATATCTATTTCTGACTTGAGTCAATGTTAAGTTTTTGGCGCCAAAAATACATTTTTATGTTATTGCTACTGTTAAAAAATTGAATTAAAAAAAAACCCTTTAAAATTGCTAAATCAAAAAAAAAAAAAAAAAAAAAAAAAATATATATATATATATATATATATATATTATATATATATATATATATATATATATATATATATATATATATCGGCCCTACATATAAATCTCATTAACAGCTTTTCTCACAACATTTTTTTAAAGCAAATCCGCCAGAAAGTTCGGGATCTTTAATTGAGATTACATTTTCCTGCAGACGTTGATGTTAAGGTTTTTTGAACAATTTTTTTATTCCTAATTTTTTCCGTAAGTGCTAATGTTGATTTTTTTAACTGTACAAAATTGAACGAAAAAATGTTCAAATCAAAGATCAAAATATGGGAATGAGGTGTCCTTGCGATATCTTTCAAAAAAAAAAAAAAAGTTTCAATCGGGCGATTTAGTGGGGGGGGGGCAGACAGAAAAACATAAACGTTGTCCCCATATCATTTCGGTATTTAAATAATTTTATTCTTTTTTTCTTTTTGGTTTTTTGTTTTACTTATAATGGAAAGTACGCTAAAATTTGAAAAAAAAATACTAGTAGGGGAATGTGGGGCAAAGTAAAATGTTAAAACATTTACTCCGTTTACCTTAAGCCACTTACCTAGTAATATTTTAACTATATTGTAACATATGTAGTTTACTCCAGTTAAGGAAAAAATACCTCTGAAAATCAAATCATATGATAACACGCGCAATTTATAAAAATTAATACACAATTGTTGTGTTGCAGGTTAAAAATTGTTTTTACGTTCTCAAATAATAAAGTTCTTGTTGTTAACATTTTAAATATTAATTGCGATCTTCTAATATTCAGTGCAGTTTTTATGTAATTATTATTTAGCTAATTTGTATTTTTACTATTTTCCCAATAGTTCCTGTCGTTTACTAACTCCATCATTTACTAAATCACTTACTATTCATTTATTAACTAATTTATATACACTCAGAAACATTGAAAATAGCACCCCAAGAAAGAAGAAAAGTACAATTTCGAAACTTTTCATATAAGAAGAGTGACATCTGATATGCAAATGATCCAAGTTTGTTGTCAATGCGCATGACCGTTTACTCACAATATCGGTGCAATTGGGAAAAAGATGCTAACCAGCGCATAATTGAAGATAAATGTTACGATTACATCCCGATTGTTGGAGAACCTTAATGAGTGCAGGATGCCAGGTAGGCGAGTTAGAAAACGTTTCTCACAGTTAAGCGAGTTTGAGAAAAGTTTGACCACTGGCATGAAAATTGCGGTCTGGTCGACGACCTTACTGGTCGTGGACCCTACAGTGACTCGTTTCACCATACAAGCAGACCTAGGGGTATCAGTTGTTTCCCCAACAATTTCTAGATGGCTAGCAGAAGTGAATCTGCAGTCCTAGCATCTTTTTCGTGTACTCCCTTTAACACCAAAACATAGGCAACTCCGTCTACAATGGTGTGAAGCCAGACCGATGTGAGATGTCATTGACTGCCAATTGATTGTGTTAAGTGATGAATCCCGGTTCGTTTTGGGGTCAGATGACAACCGCGCACGGATTTGAAGGAACCATTGGAGGAAAGGTACCATTCCACCCATTCTATCGCACGACACACTGCCCGCACCGCGGGTACAATGGTCTGGAGGGCCATAGCCTATGATAGCCGGTCTACTCTTGTTTTGGTACGTGAAACCCGGGTCAGCGTTATGTTAATGAAATTCGACAACCGCATGTAGGACCATACTTAAATGGTCACTCCTGCCATTCTTAAATGGGCAATTTTCCAGCAAGGTTATTTTTGGCCGCATACAGCTAGTGTTGCTCAGGACTTCTTAGGTCCTACTGACATTCTTCCATGGCCAGCTCGTTTCCCCGACTTGTGCCGTATAGAGCATGTTTGGGATCAGCTGAAATGGCAGATAGCGCCGTGCTACTCTGAGCAAGATTAAGAAGTAGCTGCTCAAAATTTGTGGGTCCATCTGCCTCAAGACAACATCAGACGTTTAATTAGCTCAATGCCGGACCGTATAGCGGCTTGGATTCCTACAAAAATGTGTCCAACGCGCTATTAAAGTAGCACTGTATCTCATTTCTTAGCCTGTGCTTGTTTAATTGTCTAGATATTGGGATCAACTGTATTTGTCACCTATATTATTCTGTGTATTAAATTTCACATAAATTCAATGTTTCCTTTTTGTGACGACCCTTTGTTTTTACCCGACTGCGCGTGAGCGACGCTAAGGAAAGTTAATGTGTTTTTTAGACTATGTATGTATGTTTGTTCCTATGTGGCGTTCTAGGAATAAACGACTTGGCCAATTTTGATAATTCTTCCGTCAATTAATTCATCTTAACCTTGGGAGTGTCACTAAACACATGACAGTAATTAAAATTCACCATATAAACAAACAGTCGCCAGTTTGTCATTTCGGGATCGTGTCGCATGCTACCTGCGTGCGACACAGCGAGCGACAAATGCAGTTAGCGTTTTCACTGCCTGAATTTTTTGCGAAGTCTACGAATTCAATTTTAATCTTTAACATGTTACATTTGGTTTTGCCTTCATTCAAGGGACTGAGTTTCGCGACGTGTACTTCCTTGATGGGCTTTTTTTATAGTTTTGCGAGAAAGATTTGAAAGACGGACGTTTCCGATTTCGCGTCATCATGAGTTATATAAGCTGTTTATATAGCTGTGATGTGGTTGACTTAAGCTCGTGCGTTTTTGCTAAAGGTCAAGCACTTGTAGCTTTAAGCCAAGTTACAATGATCAGTAGTTCAAACCACTGCAAGTTACTTAATAAACTTCACGATATAAGCACTGAAATGACACTATTTTGAAACTTACGATCTTATAATCATAATTATTAAGTCAATGAATATTAGCTAAAAAGTGTAAAATAAAAATAATTATTAAATAAAAATAAAAAACCCCGACTGCATAAACCCCCTCCCCCCCCCAAAAAAAAAGAAAAAAAATAAGCAAAGTAGTTTAGAATTTTTTTAAGTACTGCTGAATAACTACACCAGAAACTTGAAATAGTTTATAAGTCGATATAAACACATAAGACAAATCATAAATTCAAAACCAGAATAGAAGGATCAACAATCGGGACCCATTCAAATTTTATGGGGTTCTTTGTATTTAAAAAGAAATGGACTCCGACTGTTGATCCTTCTTTTCTGCTTTTGAATTTATGGTTTGTCTTATGTGCGTATCGATTATAAAACTATTTCAATAGACTAGTTATTCAGTAATACTTAAAAAAGGTCTTATCTACTGGGCTTACATTTTTTTTTAAGTT
Source organism: Uloborus diversus (assembly GCF_026930045.1). Taxonomy (NCBI): domain Eukaryota; kingdom Metazoa; phylum Arthropoda; class Arachnida; order Araneae; family Uloboridae; genus Uloborus; species Uloborus diversus. Next base: position 34,673,370 of record NC_072734.1, on the reverse strand, counting down.
TTTTTTATTATTTTTTTTGTTTGTTTTTGTTTTTTTGTTTTTACGCAGTCGGTTCTTTTTTTTAAATTAAATAATTTTTTTTATCAATGTTCTTGAGTGTACATTACTTCATTTAATACTTCTCTAATTGATTAATTCATTCACTATTTTATTCACTTGTTTATTTTTCCTCGTGTATTGATTAATTGATTATTTTAAATGAGTTTATTATTTCATTATAGTTTTATTTGTTGAACTATCCTTTTACTTGCTCATTGATTTTTTTGCACCCATGAAAATATTTTTTTCACTTTTTTTAACCCTTTCCTTGCCCCGGCCGATACAGGATCGGCCGCGCAGTTTGTGTTAATACTGCCCCGGCCGATTCAGGCTCGTCGCAAGAAAATTGTTCCTAACTGCCCTCGACGCTCCTGTGTCGTCACGGCGATTCTAGCAGTTTTTGCTTCGGCCGAATATGTGTCGGCGATCCTTCCAGGGGCAGAACCCTGTTATTGCGCTTCTCTGTTGGGTTCTGGAGCTTTTAGGGGAGCGGTAATCAAGCTCTTTTCTGAGACAAAAGGGATGTAACTTAGAGTATTTCACAGAACTTGTTGTAATTTATTTTATTTTACTAAGATATTAACTTTTCAAGTACTCTTGGATGGGACACGTATAATACTTCAAATAATCAGGCACTTTATTTTTATCTTTTCGTGGAAGCTTTGTTTCTTAGCATTCTGGCATTTGAACTCCTGATGAACAAGTGTGAAAATATTTCCTTACATATTTATCAATATTTCTATGCCTGAATAAAGCAAATAAACAAAAATATGTTTTTCTTGTTATCAAAAATCCGCCTTCTTACGCAAGTATCCTTCACTAAATTGTTCATAATCCTCAAATTTTATAATTTATTTTTCGCAATATTATTTTTTTAAATTATCTTATATATCTTAATTTTGTACGAGTATGTTTTTTTTATTATAATGTGTTTACTACGCGTTTTATTTTTTTGTATACTATTATTATTATTTATTACTTATTTATTTTTAAACCATGATATTTTGAAACGCAAATTATATCTTTTTATATACGCGGCACCATTTGATGGATTTTTAGTGATACGGTTTTGAATATTTTTTATTTCACGAAAAAAGAAATGACGACCGCATTGACTATACGTAAAAGTTGTCTATGTAAAACATAAAATAGATACGACAGTACGAATAAAATGATAATATCTTGAGTTCTTTTGTTATACGCTTTACTCATAAGAAACGAAACATTCCTTATCTCCCATTCTTTTTCAGATTTTATTTATTGTCTTAAAATAGCTCCAATGTTTTAATTGTACCTTCTTTTATGAGATTTTAAAAATATAAATTAAATATTTGGTTTCTTTTCAATAATCAAATTGCCACAATTAGTAAATAATCATATGAAACTAACTAAAATTTATCCAAGTTGTATGTTTAAAAAAAAGATTTAAAATCCGACTCGATTTCAAGCAAGATCTCCTTTTTTTTTCCTTCTGAAGACATGTTTCGTCATATAAGCATAAAAGCTTGCTTTGAAATTCCTTTCTGAGCTAAACTGTTTTGTTGTAAGAAAATAATGTGGAAGGGTTGACCACAAAACACTAAAGCCTTCTGACCATTCTTTGAATGGAACAAACTTGCTCGGATGTTTGCAAAGAGGGTCCTTGGAGAATAAAGACCTCCCAGTCGGTCTAGTTATTCCTCTCTCAGCTGGGGGCTTTTAGTTGCATGCACAAAAGTATCCTTTAGGGAAATAGGGGATTAGCCGCAAGTTTTGATCTTTTGTAATCATTTTATCTTTAAAATACTTCCCACCCTTGAGCAACTGATATCTAGGCATTCAGAAGGGATTTAAAAGTCACCTGAATTACGATAAAAGTTGACCATAGTCCTGCCATCAAAGGGATGTCTCTGCGTTTATTGGTCGTTTTGAAGTGTCACAATATATCAAAAGGCACCGAAGAATACTTTTTATCCTCTTAGAATATCATTCCCACACTTAAAGCGTTTTTGTCCATGCAATTCGCTTGCTCACACGTTGGATCGATCAGTCAATTGTTTGAAGAATGTTTTGTTGAGGCCTTTTGAAAGATAGACCATCTTACATTTAACAGTAAAAGGGAAAAAAAGATATACTGAGATAAAAGCAAAAAGAAAAATAAATCAATAAAATAATTAGTGTTATGAAAATAATTGCTTTTCGTCCAATCCTCTATTGTTTCCTATTTTCCTGTTATGTACTGCGTAAATGTATGAATATTTCAGCACATATTAGCAACCTTGTATTTTATTGCACTATTTAATTCAGTGCTTAAAAACAAGTAAAGCGAAGCGATTTTCGAATGCAAGCTGAACAGCAAAAACAACATTAAAATACCGATAGCAAAATGGGGAGAAAAGTGTTATTACAACGTAGCAAAAAGCAACTCCGTTTCGTTATCTGCGGCATGCGCGTTAAGGGTTTTCGGGCTGGTCATTGAATGGGTTAAGGGAACAATTTTATTGCGAAAAATAAAAAATAAAATTTCAATGCAAGTTGTATTATAAAATACAGTGTTCTTTCCTTATGTACTGTAATTTTCAAAACAAATTTCCAATTTTTTCATTTAAAAAAATCTCAATCAACTTAACTATTTCTCTTTGCACCACATCCCCCTACAAATTTTTCTTACGTGTATAATTCTTTTGACAGATTTTCCATTAAATTATTTTTACTTTTCCATACATTCGTCACTTTATATTAATTCCGCTCATTTTTTTAGTTTATTGTTAAAATATTAATATGTTGAAGAATTAATTCCACTTTTAAATTTACTGTGTATTATAGCGTATTCGATAATCTATTGTCAATTACTTTTTGCATTAAAGACATAATTATATTAAACTCTTATGTAAAACATATGTTACCTTATGCCTGGTGAACACAAATTGTGTTTGGAGATACTTGCTGCGAAATTTAATAAGCATTTTCACGTATGATAAATTCAAGCTAGGAAGTATTATAGAGATGGTAAGTTTAATAAGGTACTATATATTAAATCTGTAAGGTAATAACGGTGTCATATTGTGCCTATTAAGGAAATTTGATATGGTTGAAATAATGAATATGTAGTTTTAATTCAAACTTGCTCAAAGCAGTTCTAAACATCATAGAAACTTGATAAAAATTAATTTTATAGCATCTAAATAATTTCCATTTGTTTTAGCGTACTTTAGAAACATTATCTACAAAGATAAGATCAAGTTTTGTTGTTTTCTTTAAATATCTATATATATAAAAATCTCGTGTCACGATGTTTGTTCGGGGTAAACTCCGAAACTACTCAACCGATTTTTCTCAAATTTCATATCTATGTGTCATTTGGTCCAACTTAAAAGACAGGATAGTTTTTATATTTTTTTATTACGAATTTCATATTAATTATCCAATAATAGTGTGAATTAATTGTTTAGTTCTAAAAATTCTTAATAGATGGCGGTGTAATTTAATTAATCGATATAACTCTAACATCGTATGACTTACTGCTAAAAACACCATGATAAAAAATTCAGAAATGTTGCTTAGAATTTCCATTCAACGTTTCGGGATATTACAGGTTATTATTCACTTCCTGAAAAAATCAACTATATTTTTCAAAACGTTTCCTTGAATTACTACAAATTGCAGATTTCACACCGTTGTGAAAAATATTTTTCTCCACCAGTATCAAGATTAACTAAACGTATTTAATAGGTGTATCGGTTTCGTGGCGATTACGTTTCGTCCAGATTGACTAAACACGCAATGAGTGCGAAAAGATATCTGGAACACGAAGCTTTGCAAGAGTTGCTGAGGAGTTACATTCGAACTACTTGCTTGAGAGTCTGTCCTCGCGTTGGCAATGCATTAATGCTTTGAGAGCGTTCTTAGAAAAGCAGTAAGATTCCAGGTTATTATATTAAACCTGCGTTACGTTTCTCTGAAGGTACCAGAATCATAACTGTCTTTAACCAAGAAGACTACTGAATTCTTCAAAAATATTCTACGTTAATTTCAGGAAGGTTAATGAATTTAAGCGGAAAACAATTATTTTCTTTATTTTGTTCCCCAAGAGATTTTTGATATCATTAATTCTTGCAAAGATACGTTCGCAACAGAAAATTGCAGTGGCAATTGCATCGTCAGGCATTCCTGCTACTTTTTCTAGATGGCAGACGAACAGCACATTCCGCTTTAAAGTTGCCTATTAGATATTCATAACAAGCAAAACGCAATGTGTAACATTAAAGAAAAAAAACAGTTGAATGGCTGCAGTGTTGCAAGAGAGTGAAATTATAATTTGGAATAAGTGTACTAAGGCTCATGAGTAAAACCATCCATTCGAAGCACATCATAGCATTGTGAAAGATTTGAACGGCAGCGATAAACTTTTAGGCGAAATTGTCTGAATACTATCTGGGGACTTCCGGCAGACATTACCAGTTATTCCGATGAAATCAACGCATGTTTCAAACAATCGTTTTTATAGCGTAATGTCGAGATAATGCGATTGGCCATGAACATGCGAGTATAAACGCAAAATAATCTAATCGCACAAGTATTTTCTATGCAATTGCTGGGTATTGCAAACGGTGAAATTGAACTGTATCAAAATACACAGAACAACAAATACCAGACAATTTTTACACTGCCGTTGAGACGAAAAGTGAACTAATTGAGAGTCTATTCCCAGATAAATTTAATTTTCTTAAAAACATAATTGCCTCTGTAATCGCGCTGGTTTTGTAGCAGTTTTGTTTTCGGTAAACATTCCCGAAAGGACAGGAATATTTGTCAATCGTCAATTGTCGACTGTCAAATACATATCCCGATGCATGTCGCAAATTGTATTTATTGATCGCACAAAGTCATTGGGAGTTGACACTTTCTAATGCAGGTTTGACATAAGGAGAAACAGTATTCGTCAACTGCTTAAAACAATTTTGACGACATACTATCCAACACAATCATCATTTTTTAAGGATAAACCATATAACTTTCACGTTTGAAGACGGATTTCATAACGTTTAACAAACAAACAAATGTCCAAATCCAGATTTTACACCAGAGATGAATATGAAACTTTAGTTTTAACTGAAGGTTTTTGCGTTTCAGTTTCAAATTTGCCACTTAGTTATTATGATATGCCGTCACTTGATAGTTGGGCCACCGACTTAGTTAACACTATTTGCAACGTATAACAACAGAGCAATGACGCTGTCTTAGCTACAATTATTGCAAATAATGAGCCATTACTGACGGCTGGAAAAAAAACAACTCCCCATTGATGCTGAACAAGCCTGTATATTTGTCGATAAAAACAAAGCAGTAAACATTCCAACTGAATTTTTAAATTTCCTGGATACACCAGGAATGCGACTACACGATTTCCGGTTGAAAATTGGCTCAACAATTTATTCCTTTTCGCGATTAAAGCTGTTCTAGATTCTGCAACGGTACACGTTTCTTCATTAAAAGTCAACAATTTTGATGGAAAAGTTTTAAAAAAAATGTTTGTGTTGCCACGCAATCCATTAATAGCGTCATAATTTTGAAACACATTTCGAAGGCTTCAATTTCCGATTTGTTTAGCTTTTGACCATAAAGAGATCTCAAGACCAAACAATGTCTACTTTCGGTTTGAACTTGAAACATAAATGTTTCTCTCATGGGCAATCATATATCGCCTACTAACAAGTGGGAAAGCTATCATACTTTCGTATCAGCAAAAGACAGGTTAAGCAAGTACATTGTGCACAACTTAGTACTTAGATAATTTTCAGTTTTCAAATAATAGAAACAAAACTTCGAAGTCCATGATATCTACCTCATTGGTAAATTTGATTTTTATATGTTTTTAATTTAGTTAGTGTATTTTGTAAAGAAGTTATTGATTACAAACTATACAGAAAGCTGAGGTGAATAAAATATAGTGTAGAATCTAAAATTGTATGGTGGTTTACGCTTAGTTTCTAGATTCAGTTATTTTACAATCAGTTTCGATATTTACTATCACTTTCAAGTTTTTGTTTTTTTTTTTTTTTGGCCGAAGTCATACTTACAAATTCACTAAGCGTAAGTATAGTGCTTTTTCCATAGAAAATTCAGTTAGTATTTACTGAATTCAATAAGTACTTTCTTCAGCTTGCACTGTAAAAAAAAAAAAAAAAAAAAAAAAAAAAAAAAAAAAAAACGAAACGTTACTGAGTAAAAATTTTCGATACTTGCTTGCAGTTCTTGCTAAGCTTTGGCTATGTTTGCATTACTGCTAGAAGTTCCTTAATAAATCAGAAAGGTGCTAAGCTTTTTTTTTTATCCCTTCCTAAGTTTACACTAAAGTTCCGGAAACACGACTAGCTTCAAACGGGAAGATCTTGATTTTTTCAGGACGCTTCCGAAATAATTTCGGGAATTTTACTGAATTTTATCGGAAAACGTTCCTGGTTTTGGCAAGACATGTTACTGGCAGAAATTGGCCACATCAGCTGCCCATTATTTTCCAGGAACATTTATGAATCGTTTTTTGATTGAAATACGACCATTATCAATCCATGGCCCCACTGAATACTTAACGGCCGTGGCAATCGCTGAAACTCATGGCCACAAAGAGGGCGCCACTGGCTACCCCTGTTTTTGTTTCCACTTGGCGTGATTGTGAGCGTTGGCGCTTTGGCAACTGTGAATACGTGATTTCTCGACTTATTTCGGGCGTACGTCATTTGACGAAAATTTTAATTTCAAAAGAAGGAATGAAGAGAAAAAGTGCTGAACAAACATTGTATTACAAAGGTGAAGAGCATTTCTTATTGTTATTTTAATATCATATCAAAAATTACGTGTAATAAAAAATTTTAACTAAACACAGAAAACATATGATTTTTTTTAATATTAATGCGTAATTCTTAATATTTTTTCAAACTTTTTTTTTTTTTTTGAAAGCTTTGCAAATAATTTTCAAATTTTTTATTGAAAATCCACTGGGGTTTCCTTTTTGAATACAACAGTTCTAAGATTGATGATATATGGCAGGCAGCCCTCATTTCTAATTTTACATGCTCATTTACATGCGAATTTTTTCTGCTCAATAAATTACATCGAAAAAAAAAAAAAAAAACACGCTCCGCAATCTGTAAATACATTCATTTTTCAAAACTTGAGAGGGTCATTCATTGCCCCCTTTTGACCCTGATGGGGATTAGAGGGGGGGGGGGTATAGGAATTTACGTTAACAATTGCCATTCTTTTCGCTCGTAATGTAGTGTATATTTTACAACGAATAGAATCTAATTAAAAACGTACGAACAGGCCCGACATTTAAAAATTCGCGGGGGGGGGGGGGGGGCAAAGGTTTTGTGTAGGGGAAAAAACAACAAAATACGAGCAAAATGCCTAATTTTAGTATGTTTGCAAAATTTAGGGGTGTCATAATTGCCTCCTCCCCACCGTGATATCCCCACTTGACAGGCCTGGTTAGGAATATTCTTTTTCAAATGAGAAGAACAATAGAAAAGTTAAAAATATGATGGCAATTTAAGAAAATGAACCATTAACGTAATTTAAAAACATTTAAAATCAGAGTGTGACTAATACATGGTTCTACGACGGGTCCGTGGTTCTCGCACCAATATTGTACGGACACCAAAATAATGTCATTTATCTATTTCCCCTTCCATTTTTAACACATCTCATGTTATAATAACTTTAGTGTAGATTTTAGTAGTATATTAGTGCACAATACGCATAGAGATGCACAAACGCTTAGTGCACAAGAGCTATTTCGAAAAAGTGCAGATTTTTTTTCTTACAAAAGGAAATTCATAGCATAATCAAAAAATAAATAAAAATAACATGGAGCTTGTGGTGTAATCCACATTCATTCAGTTTCTTTTTGTTTCGATTTCCGGCGCCGATCGAGAGCCGTTTGCTGAATCCTTTCTCTGCGCGTGCTGGAAAGTTTATGATGACGTCATTGATTCGCATTTCTGAGGTCACTGAACTTTTAGCCAACCGCAAGAAAGTTTTGGTTTTGAAATAATTTGTATTGGACAGGGAACCGCTCGAGTCGGTTATTTGGATGATGTAATTTTTCTTCTAGAAGCTTCCATGAAATGTTGATAAAAAGGCCACGCAACGTTTTTTTAGAGAGAGATCATATTTTTTTGCTTGCATCGGAACGCCGTGTTGAAGAGCGAAGGGTTCTTGGCCCGATTCGCTCGGCCGAGTATGGCTCCTAAGCGGTCCTTTAGTTCGGTGTGCCTGTATTTGATGAGTGATTGTTTCGCATTGTGTTTTACTGCTGTGCCATGAAGTTTAATATGCTGTGACCACATGTCTGTTCTGCCACTGTTTTGTGCGTTTGTGCTGACCTTGCTTCCCGTTTGTAATGTGAAAAGTGGGACAATAAATCGGTTATGTTTACGAACTCTCATGGATTATTCTTCGTTTGGACTTTCAGCTTTCCGTTACTCGGCATGACAACTTCCAATGTACGTGAGTACCCTTCGTAAGATATTTCGGTCTCAGTTCATGTTTGTGATGCCAACTTTTCAATTGTATTATCTGCACTCATAATCTATGTTCATATCATTTCGGAGTTAGAGTTCTCCCATAACAATAAGATCGAATGATCAAGCTGTCAAATCAAACGATTAGTGAATTCACTTTGTCGCGGGGTGAATTCACCGTTCTTGGGTTTATGCTGAAATGTCTTTGTTTATTTAAACGCTCACCACTATACGAATTCACGGGCCGAACACAAGTTCTTTGAATGATTTTCTTAGCCTGTTCCCCGGCCTTCCCCACCACTACGCGACATTTTTGGTGCGTGACCAGTCCCATCTTTGGCGTTGTGCCAGTTCTTTTTCTTGTGAAACCGAGCTCATAAAAAAAAAAAAAAAAGTAAATTTGTAACACTTGATATTATGGGAATGAACTCTAACGCTCAGTGGAAATTGTTTGCTTGTACATCTACTGTTGAAAAATTGTTTCTTGTTGAAATTTTTGTCATTCTAAGTCAAATGAAATTTTTGGTTGTGAATTAATTTTTCTTTGACCATGCCTGCTAAAAGAAAAACCCGTCAGGTTGACCCAACTTTGTCAGCCGTGTCCAACACTGTTGATAATGCTAGTGTGACACAAACCCCTCAAAATGCTGCATCTTGTAGAACTTACAGTTCTGGCAGATCCCCATTCATGCTCAATGTTGCTAATTTTAGTGGAGATCCCGCTGAAACACAATATTTTGTAGAGCAGGTTAAAGATATAATTAGTGTTAATTCGTGGTCTGAAAAAAAAGGTGTCTTGTACATTAAAAGTAAATTGTCAGGAGTAGCACTTAAATATATTTTAGAGACACCAGATTTAAGGTATTCTGACTCAGTTATAAAAGTAACTGATGCATTGTTATCATTTTTTAAGCCGGTGGTTAATACTTATTCTATGAAGGACTTTCACTCCATTAACATGGAACAATCAGAGTCAATTTTGAATTTGGCTCATAGAATAAAATTAATTACCACTAGTGTTTTCAAAATTAAGAATCCTGAATTTCAAAATGAAATAATGTACCAAAAATTGTTGTCTACCATTCCGTCAGACTTTAGAGTCAAAATTTTAGAACTTGACATCAAGTCATTTGACTTGGCTGTAAAAAAAATTGAGGAATTGCAAAAATTGAAAGATGATGTTAAATCCTATGAGAATCCTCAATTTTCTGATGAACATGTTTTGGCACTACAGGAAAAAATTGTTTCGCTAGAATTGCAACTGGATCAAAATAAAAAGGGTGTTCAGTCTAAAGCTAGACAAAATGATGGTTATCCAAAACAAAAATTGTTTGCTTCTCAGGAGCATTTGGACACTATTCCTAGTAATTCTGCTTGTGAATCTAAACAATTTGAGGTGTCGTCAAGACAATTTCCTCAAAACCGTCAATTCAGAAAACTGTTGTGCAGATTTTGTGGTAAAGCTGGTCATGTGCAAGAGAGATGTTTTGTGTATTTAAAACAAATGAACAACAGTGCTCGATTTCAAAATCGACGACTTAGGTCTAATATTTCTCATGGTCGAAACAATTTTTTCAGCCAATCTCATAATTCAAATTTTGAGCCCTTGGGCAGTTCTGATTATTTTGAAAGACCTGTGTCGGGAAATTTTTCTAATACTGATAATCAATCGAATTCTAGAGCTATTAGATATAATTTCAGAAATGATAATTATCGTCAAAATCAGAGGTTTAATAACAGATTCAGAAATCATCAGGTGAACTGTCTGAGTTTTTCGAGAATTATAAAAGATAAAATTCAATACAATGATATGGGTACACAGTATTCTCCCATTAAGTGTGTTAATGCTTCCCAAACATCTTTTGTGTATTCAAACAATGAATCTGACCCACAGGCATCAGAAAAAATTTTGTCTTTTCAAAATTGTGCACCAGTGGTAACCTCTGATCACCAAATTCAAAATAGAAGTCTGTTGGTACAAAACCCAGAGCCCAGATTTCACTTTCCACAGCCAGTTCACCATACTGCAGAGTTTTTGCCTAATTACAGTTATAATTTCTGTCCAAACAAAGACAAAAATGTTGTTAATTCTTGTCCAGGTGGTAATTCAAATGTTCGTATGGTACATGATGCAAAGGACATGAGTTCCTTGTGTACTGTAAATCAAAGCAATGTCATGAATGCCACACAAAATGCTAACATGAACTCTAATGATCTGTATCATAATTGTGGTGTTGATTTTTCTGTACCTTCTCCACCTGGTTTTCATAATTTTTCTGAAAATAATATGTCTTTTACACCTCATAATATTCCTTTTGTACCACAACCACCTATTTTCAATAACTCGGTGCCAAATTTTCATAATGTAAATCCTTCTGGCCAAAATAATTCTACTCGTGGTGGTAATGTGTCAGATCTGACTCGCTCTAGTGGTCATACTTACTCGAGACCTGTTCAAAAATCCACCGGTGTCATTAAAATTGGCAAAACTCTTGCAACTCAAACTTCTCCTGTGAAAAATAAGTCATCATTGTCGGTTGAAGCTCAGGAATTTATTCCTGCAGCTCTGGTAAATGTAAGATTACAAAGTTCGCATCATGAGGACTTGTCAAATAAGTTGCCATTAGTCAAAGTTCAAATTTCTAATTTGTTTTTTCCTTTTTTAATTGATTCTGGAGCTAGTCTTAGCATTTTGAGTGATGATGTTGTCCAGAAAATTAAACAAATTGTCAAAATCAAAAATTTAGGAAGACGAATAACTGTATCCACTGTGAATTCCAGTGTAGATTTTATTTCATGTGTAGAATTCTCATTTAAAATTCAAAGTAATTTCTTTCGTCATTCTTTCTACACTATGAATATCAGAGATAATTCTCCATTTGTGGGAATTCTTGGTTATGATTTCTTAACTAAACATAACATGTATATTCTTCCTAAAGAGAATGCATTATTTTATGACGGTAACAAATTTCCTTTGTTGAGGAGCCCTCATGAACTTGACAACAATGTGAACTTGTGTAATAATTGTAGTGCTTACACATCTCCCAGTTTGGAAGCGATGAATAGAGTTCAGGTTTTTTCTAAACAGTTTGTTGAACCAAAACAAACTGCTCTCATTAAAGTTTTTGCTCATGGGAAGTTAGACAACAAATCACATTTTTTGTTTACAATTTGTGATTCGGTTAATTCAGTTAAAATTGAAGAGTCGATAATTTCTATTGATGAGGATCCGAATGGGCAGCTGTGCAAGAAAAATTCTTTTTATCTATACGTTGAGAACAATTCTTCTCAAAAAGTTCATCTCAATAAAAACATGACTTTGGGGCACTTGAGTCAAATTGACCATATTCAGGAGATTGAGAATAAAAATAATGAGCATTCACTGAACTTTATTCAGGCGTCTAATGAAGTTGTGCAACTCAGGGAAAAAGAATTTAACTTGGAAAATTTTAATTTGGCTCATTTAAAGGATAATCAACTGTCTGACATGCAAAATCTGCTGAAAGAAAATACACAGTGTTTTTCAAGTTCTTTGAACTCTCTCGGTCATTCAGACAGAATCAGAGTTGATTTTCAATTCACTCATGATTATCCAATTAAGGCGCTTCCTTTCCCCATACCTCAGAGTCTTCAAGAAGAAGCTAAAAATCAATTAAATCAGTTACAAGAGGCTAACGTGATTTCTAGGAATTTATCTAATTACGGTTGCCCCTGTCTCCTGGTGAAGAAAAAAGATGACGGATCAGGCGTACAAAAGTACAGATTGGCCTTAGACTTAAGACTTTTAAACGCCGTAATTGTTCATTCATCTTACCCGCTTCCAAAGATCCATTCCCTGATCAACTCATTGTCAGAATACAAATATTTTTCAACTTTGGACTTACATGCTGCCTATCATCAAATTGATTTACCAGAAGAGTACCGAGACAAATTTTCCTTCACTACACCTTGGGGTACTTACGCTTTTCACAGAATTCCTTTTGGCGTGGCCAGTGGAGCGAGCATACAACAACATTATTCTGACACTGTTTGTGAACAAACAAACATGGATGGAATCTTTAGTTATCAAGATGATTTGATTGTAGCTTCAAGAACCTTTGATGAGATGAAGGTTAAGCTTCAGAAACTGTTTTCAGTCCTTAAAGACTTTAACTTGACTCTGTCACCAAAGAAATGTCATTTTTTCATGGACAAAATAGATTACCTGGGATTCCAGATTTCTCAACATAAAGTCTTGCCAATCTCGTCAAATATTGTGAAAATTACTTCCTTTCCTCCACCAAAAACAAAGAAGCAGCTGAAGCGTTTCATTGGTATTTGCTCATATTACAGAACACTCATATACAAATTTTCTGATTTGATTCATCCACTGAATCAGTTGACCCATCCTAAAGCAGTTTTTAAATGGACAGATGAAGTAAATGAATGTTTTCAAAAATTGCAAGAAGTGTTTTTCAAGAATCCATATATTGTTCAACCGAACTGGAATGAGAAATTCTATGTGAACACAGATGCAAGTGGACTGGCAATAAGTGGTGTGCTCTTGCAAAAGAGGGATGGTTTGTTTATCCCAATTTCTTTCTTTTCGAAGTTGCTTTCTCCAGCTGAAACAAGGTATCCTGCTATAAAGCTAGAATTGATGGCAATTGTGAAGACTCTCGAAGCATTCAAGTCATACATATTTAATCGCCACATCTTTTTATTATGTGATGCCAAAAGTCTGAAATTTTACAGTAAAAACTCGTCTCCTGCATCTTTAACTACTCGGTGGCTAATGACTTTATCTGAATACAATTATTCCTTCTTACATTTGGCTGGTGAAAAAAATTTATTTGCTGACATGCTCTCTCGCACAGACCTTACAAATCATCAAGTTGATATAGTATCAGATCCTTCTTTGTTACGTGATAATCGAATTAACCCTGTGGTTGACACAGCTGTCGATAAGGGGGAAGTTTTACCGGAAATTGTTGAAGTGTATGAGGATAATACTGGGAATTGTGTAAACACTGATGGTTTTGATCAAAATGTTAATTTTGTTGATAATGTACAGAATTCTGGTACACTTTTACAACATTGTGTTAATGTGTTGAGTTTAATTGATGTTGGAGAAAAGGAGAAAGATCCTTTGTTGCAAGTAACTCAGTCGACTATTTTAAAAGAGCAATTAAAAGATCCTAAATTATCTGTCATTTATAATAATATTCTTAATAGAGTTGCTCTTGAGAAACATAACAAATTTTGTATCCATCCTGAAACTTTGGTTTTAATGATGTGCAAAAGTAATTCATCTAATGATGATCAGGAAAATTTGAAAATTGTCATTCCTGATTCTTTAAAAGCTAAAGTTTTAAGTATTGCTCATCATTCACATCTTGGCATAAATAAGACTTATGCATTTCTAACTAAAAATGTTTATTGGGAGAGAATGTATGTTGACTGCTTAAATTACTGTGCTAGTTGTACTAAGTGCATTCAGGCAAAGCCTCATCGTATAAACAAAGCACCCTTTCAGGAAACCTTTTCACCTGTTAAATGCAATCAACTAGTGACACTCGACATCGTTGGACCCCTCGGCAATAACAAATATATCTTAACTGTCATTGATGCCTTTTCGAGACACTTAGAGTTGTATATTTTGAATAATATAACTGCTGTGTCAGTTGCTAAATCTTTCTTTAAATACGTCACTTTGTTTGGTAGACCTGAATTAGTTTTGACAGATCTTGGTCGTCAGTTCAATTGTGAACTATTTGCTAAATTTAATCAGCTTTTTAATATTCAGTTAAGGCACACTACGTCGGCTAATGCCCAAGCTAACACTCTGAGTGAGAGAGTGAACCTATCCATTAAAACTTCGATTAAAGCTTTGCTAGCATCAGGTCTTGATTTTGATTATGCTGTTGATGTTCATAAAGCCTGTTATAACGCGTCCACACATTCAACTACTGAATTCTCTCCTAATCTAGTTCATTTCGGTCGAGAATTATCATTAATTACAGACATTGTTAATTTTAATATTAATCCATCTTTGGATTCGGCTTTTGAATTGCACAAACTTTTAGAGCAATTGCAATTTGTTTATCGGGAGGTTTACCAGAATTCTGTAAGTAAGAAGTTGGCACAAAATGAGACCCAAAATTCCAATTGTAAATCTCGAAAGATCAATGCAGGCGACTGGCTGTATCTTAAGTCGAAAAATAAGTTTCGTCCATCCTTTAGTGGACCTTTCTTTTGTAAACGTATTGTATCTCCTGTTCTTGTGCTCATTCAAGAACTGAATAATAAAGCGGCACCTCTGAAAAAGATACACATCAACCGATTGATCAAGGTCCAGAAACGTCTTCCTTATCTTCAAGAAAATCAGTTGCCAAACGATGATGTTGTTCAGCGTCCTGATTCGCCTCAACCGTATCAACTCCCTGTTCCTGATGAGCCTGTTGACATACCCGTGTTGCGACCACCTTCACCTGAAGTGAGTGTCGATCGACTGGATGCTGAGCCGCCTGTCCTGTCGCCCCATCAGAGTCCGAATGCTGATGCTGTGCCCTCTGCTTGCCTTTCCCGAGATGCCAGTCCCTGTGGTGATGCTCCAGTGCCTCCCAGCCCTCGAGCTTCAATTCCTGATCCAGAAATGAGATGTCCCTATCCGTTAAGAAACCGCCGTTAGTGCCTCTTCTTGTGTCCATGCGTGCTACTGCCTTGATGAGATCTGCTGCCTGCCTGATGTTTTGGCTGACCTGCCCTTCAGATGTGATCGCCTGCTCCCAATGATCTGTTTGACCGTGTCTGAACCAGCTGCTGATGAGCCTTTGGTGTCCTCCTGTCACCTGATGTTGTGCCATGCCTGTTGACGTCCTCATGTGGTAGCTGACGACATTCTTTTGGTGTAACACTCTCACGAACTTTTTCTTTTTCAGCAAGAACTTTTAAATTCAAAATTCAAGATTGACAAAAAAAAATTAAGAAAATTTGGACTGGTCTCCTGAAAAATTCAAGTAAAATTTTTTTCTTCTGGAACTTTCTTCAATTACTCTCACGGTCAAGTATTTGTAAAAATTTTTTTTTTTGGTCAAAATTTATTCTTTTGCATTGCAGTACTTTCTTGGTAGGTTTGGAGTTCCATGTGCATGATGAGTTGACCTATGCTGTGGCGGAAAATTCATTTTGGCTGCTTGTTGAAATTGTAAAAAAATTTTTTTTAATGTAATTCATGGTTAGGATAACTCTTTACACAAACAAATATTGGTTAGGGAAAATATCTTTTTTGTTTCAGTTTGTTTTCTTTTAACAAAGAAAAAAAAAGTATCAAGGTGTTTTTTTGAAAAACACAAAATTTTTCCTTTTGATTTTGAAAATTGTTTTGTCCCATTTTAAATGTTTTTCAGAAGTTAGTTTGTTGCTTTCAGTACAAAGAGTACCTCTTCTTGTGATGCAAATAGTATGCGGGCTGGATGAGATCATTTCTGATCATTTCGTCATGCATGGTTGGACTGCTGTGCAGCCTCAGAATCGTCTCGAGAGGTCAAAATTGTCAATGCAAATGCAGTTTTCGATTGTGCATGCAGTTGTGTTTGGTTTTGGTTTTCTTGAAAGCTCTGCTTGTCCATCGCGGCCGTACATTTTCTTTTAATTTTGTGAGTCCCCTTTTTTTCATTGGAACCGGCACTAGTTCCCCATCTCAAGAATTGTTTTTTCTGCTTTGTGCAGCTTTCACCAACGTCTTCTGATTTGTTTTTTTTTGACAAAGAATTTTTTTTGTTTCATTTTTGATCATTTGTTTTTCATTGAAAAATTTCATTTGTTTTTTTTTTGTTTCTTGTGTCAGGATACTGTATGGAGTATTATGAAATTTGACAGTCATGTGGGGTTATATATATAACAGAGTGATTGAATTGTTTTCAAGTGCTGTATATGCTGTTCTTGATGCATTGATGTAAATATTTGACTTGTGTATTGTCACTTTTGTTTGCCCTTTTTGCAGGTTGACTGGTTGAAATGATTTGCTGAGTGTGAAAGGTTCATTTGATGGTACTTCTTGGTTGGGTTGAGCCCTGTTGAAATTGGTGCACCTAATCATGATGTTTCCTTCCTTTTTCCCCATTTTGGTGTTGTAGAGGTACATTTTTGGCTATCTAAATTTGTTCAGATCTGATGCCTTTTTATTTCGACCTCAAAATTTCACAGATTTGGAAAACTTTTTTTTGTACAAAATTGATTTGTGAAGTGAAGAAAAAAATCTTCCTTCGTGCCTCATTCAAAATTGTAACCTTCTTGGAGTACCAATTGAATGATGTGTGAAAACTTGAAATGAATGATTTGAATGATGGGCATTCTGCGTACACATGTATATTTGCTTTGTTTGTTCGTGAAATTCCATTTTTTTTTTGAAGTGAATTTAGAGCATGCAATTTTTTTTTTTTGTGATATAATTGAATAGTTAACATCTCTGATCAGAGTTAATGCTGTAAATGTTTTTTTCTTTTGGTTGAAGTGTGTACACACATTTTGAGTTTGAGATCCACTAGTGGTTGTAAATATTGCAGAATTGAAATATGGCCATTTTGTATATTTTTCTTTTGATTGGAATGAAAAGTTTTGTGCATTTCTCAAGTGAAATTTTTTTTTTTTTTGATTTTGATTGAAAGTTTGATGCACCCATGTTCTGTGTTAGCTGAAACACTGTATGTATAAAGTGAATTGCATTTGAATTATTTTGATTGCATGATGTGTAAATATTTTGAAATAATTTCAAGAAAATTTTTGAAATGGAAGCAAGGTTTTTTTTTGGAAATAAGTTTTGAATTTGATATTGTGAAATAACATGTCAAAAATTTAATGCATCAAATTTTTGTTGTTTAATACTGGTTTGAAAAATGTTGTGTATCCTTGTACATATGAAGAGGAATGAAAGTGAAATTTTTTTTATTTGGATACAATTGAGAGCCTTTGCAATTTTTTTTCTGGCCTTTTCGTGGAACCTTTGAAAACGGAATTTTTTTTTTTTACACTTTGAAATTGTTTGGTCATGTTGCTCTCTGTTTGTTTGTATGGCATTTTGAAAATTTGTATGGTTGGCCATGCTTGATGACATTGTACATATTTGATTTAAAAAGAAAATTTGTGGCAACTTTGAAATTTGAAGAGTTTTGTTTACTGATGCTCTCTTGGGAAATTTTCAGGCTCAATTGGAATTAGTGAAGTTTGTGGCTGTTTTTGCCATGTTGCAAAATTTTGAAAATCTGAGCCTTTGTAAATAGTTGTTTTCCCAATGATTGTCCCTTTTGTGTGGCACATTTTTTTTTAGAATTTGAACATTTTGGGTTATGATGACTCTGATGCACATTAATTTTTTTTTGATCTCCATCTTCAGGCAAAAATTTTTTTTTCACACCTGCTCTCAAAGGCAACTTTGCAGCGTCTGCTGTGTGCCTGTGTCTATTTGTACTGGTTGTACTTGACGTTTTTTTTTGGCTGCCCGGAATTTTTTTTTTTTCAAAACTTTGTCAAGGGGGGGAAATGTGGTGTAATCCACATTCATTCAGTTTCTTTTTGTTTCGATTTCCGGCGCCGATCGAGAGCCGTTTGCTGAATCCTTTCTCTGCGCGTGCTGGAAAGTTTATGATGACGTCATTGATTCGCATTTCTGAGGTCACTGAACTTTTAGCCAACCGCAAGAAAGTTTTGGTTTTGAAATAATTTGTATTGGACAGGGAACCGCTCGAGTCGGTTATTTGGATGATGTAATTTTTCTTCTAGAAGCTTCCATGAAATGTTGATAAAAAGGCCACGCAACGTTTTTTTAGAGAGAGATCATATTTTTTTGCTTGCATCGGAACGCCGTGTTGAAGAGCGAAGGGTTCTTGGCCCGATTCGCTCGGCCGAGTATGGCTCCTAAGCGGTCCTTTAGTTCGGTGTGCCTGTATTTGATGAGTGATTGTTTCGCATTGTGTTTTACTGCTGTGCCATGAAGTTTAATATGCTGTGACCACATGTCTGTTCTGCCACTGTTTTGTGCGTTTGTGCTGACCTTGCTTCCCGTTTGTAATGTGAAAAGTGGGACAATAAATCGGTTATGTTTACGAACTCTCATGGATTATTCTTCGTTTGGACTTTCAGCTTTCCGTTACTCGGCATGACAACTTCCAATGTACGTGAGTACCCTTCGTAAGATATTTCGGTCTCAGTTCATGTTTGTGATGCCAACTTTTCAATTGTATTATCTGCACTCATAATCTATGTTCATATCATTTCGGAGTTAGAGTTCTCCCATAACAATAAGATCGAATGATCAAGCTGTCAAATCAAACGATTAGTGAATTCACTTTGTCGCGGGGTGAATTCACCGTTCTTGGGTTTATGCTGAAATGTCTTTGTTTATTTAAACGCTCACCACTATACGAATTCACGGGCCGAACACAAGTTCTTTGAATGATTTTCTTAGCCTGTTCCCCGGCCTTCCCCACCACTACGCGACAGAGCTAGAAAAAACTTTCATTTTCCCGAAGCTTAGTTTTTAATTAATTTTTTTAAATGTCCGATTTTGAAAATAAGGCGTGGTCTTTATGACGTCACAAATGATGTACTTTGGCGCATCTGTCTACCGCGTTTCTACGTTATGATGATCAAGAAGCGAATTACCTATTGCACTCTACGCTTACTATCAATCATATAGTTGCCAACACTTGTGAGTAAAGAAACTAATTGAATATTGTGCTCTGTGAGTGGCATCAGTGAATGGCATTTCATCATTTGTGATGTCATCGGCAGAAGCATAAACAATGAAAGCGCACTGATTAATGCATTTTCTTTTTAAATATTAAATTTAGTCAAGTTATTTTTAAAAATGATCAGATCCTATGATTTTAAAAATGTTCTTTCAAAAAAAAAAAAAAAAAAACCTTTAAAATTTCGGAAACGACCCTGTTGCTCCACACGCTTTGAGCATTAAAAAAATTTATATATATATATATATACACCCAATCCTCTTTTTATGCAGTGAATAGGAACCGCATTAAAAAATCGTGTAAAAAAATGCTTGAAACTTCACCAGTAGCTTTAAAAAGTTTTCGCAATTGAGTTAAAAAATATTTTTTTATGCGGTGGATAGGGATTGCATAAAAAAAGTCTCACGTAGAAAATACCCAAAATGTTATATTTAAACGAAATCAAAATAAACCAAGCGATGATAATTTTGCCGACTCCCGAAAAATTTCCCGAACTAAGAAATTTTTGGAAAGTCACACTGACTTCCCATCGGATGCCCCTGTCGACCCTTGATGATACTACCAAGCACTCTTTCGATAAATAATTTTCGCTCGTTTTATAAATAATTTTTATAAACTACACACAAAAAAAGTCCGCACAAAAACAGGTTTGGGTGTACACACACACATCGGAAGACGCACAGACCGGAGAGCGTTCACTTTAGCTCAGGTTCTATCCCCACCCCCAGGCTCCCACCTTACCTATAGCATCCCAGGTGCTATTACTTCAATATATTTTTCAATTGTTATAAAGTGTTCACGCAGTAAATAATTTTTATGATAAAGGTCAGATTCGGCCATAAAATATTTCAGATTCGGCCATAAAATATTTATCTTTCTTACGGCCTCGTATTACGTATTCTAAAAAATCAACAGTCATATTATGACGGGTGCAAATTTCTTGGTCATTTCTATTTCATTCCATTTGTAGAAACAAGAAACCCAACGAGTAGGATCCTATCGCAATTCATGATCGTGAATAACTTAATTCGAACTCATCAAGCAGCCAAAATTCAAATTATTATTATTTTTTAAAATTTGTTTTTAACATTTAACAAATACATGCAATAGGGAAAGAAACTCCTCAAATATCTACACATGAATTTGTGAAACTAATTTTTAAAAAAAAATGGGGAACAGATTATTTTACAAAATATCAACACTGTTGATATTTTGTAAAATCCTAGCAGGGGAGAGTTCCGTACAAAATTTATTTTGTCTTTGCAAAAGCAAAACAATGATATGATTTTTTTTTTACTTGCCATTTCTATGATATTTTTAAACATACATTCGATTTGCGATAGCTCGAATGTAAAAAGACCGACGGAAAACTTCGACTTATCGAAAGTTTGACTCAACGATAGTTTTGGTTTTTGATATTTTAATATTAAAAACCATCGAATACTTTAATTAATATGTACATATAACAGACAAAATTACAGAACTTAAGTTTTTTAGCACAATATGCACAGTTTAATCAAATGTATTGATAGAAAAAAATCAAAAGCATGCTGGAACTGCTTGAATAGAGCTGATTCTACTTCAGGAAATGTGCACATCTTCATTCGTTTCAAATTCGGATTGCAAGTGAAGGTGAAATAATTATTCTCCCACAGTCACTTCTTTTTTTTTCTTTTTCTTTTTTTCGTTCTTTCGAAATAATTTCGAGTAATCTTGGAGAAAACTTCGAGTTGAAAGAAGTTAACTTCGAGTTATTCAGAATAATTAGAATGGAATTAAAGACTAAGTTGTCAAGACTTGATAAAAATTTCGAGTTATAGTAATATTCGATTTATCGGACTTCGAAGTATCGCAAATTTACTGTACTTTTAAGAAAATTAAAATATTTAGCGATGTAAAATCCTGTAAACATTGAATTCGTCATAAAAAACTATTTTCTACACTTCAAGCATGAATGAGAAAGGAGCTTTGAACTAGAAACTTTGCAGGAAATTTGATCGCCAAGTTAGGCGAAAATTAGGATAAGAACTTTCTGTTGGAAAAATAAAATACACACACACACAGTAGACCGTCAAATATCCGCAGGAATCTAAGATCTGCTTACAAATTTTTGTAATCTTGTTCTAATAGTATAGCATTAGGAGCAGCTCTAAATATCTAGCATTTCTTAAAATAAAAAAAAGTGTGGGGGGGGGGGGGTAATTTTCCGTTATAGGTACGTAGCGGAGCATTTTTTAATCTGGCGATTAGTTTCAATTTTATTTATTGTCGGGAACTACTTCAAGTAGTATTTATTTGGCGATACCATAAACTATTTTGTCTTTTTCAAAGACTTGTAAGCGAAGCGATAAGCCCTAGAAACAAGATCTGAAAGTCCATTAAAATAAAAAATAATCCTCTGAATAATTATGTTTCTCCATTAAGCGTAAAATAATCCATCAAATGATACACAAGCTATAAATGAACATGTAAAATTAAATTAAAAGAAATTACCTAACCAACTTTAGATCCACCATTTACGCATTAAATAATCAGCTAAATAACTTTGCTAATTCGATTCGAATTGGTTTTTACGGTATATTTCTGAGCATCTTGCGAAATATTGATGTTTGTTACATGTTCCATTTATTAATTAAAATAAACACGCTTTGAAACTTGTCGTTGATTGGTGGATGCAACCGTGGCTTGTGGCGCCTCCTTGCGGTCAGAATGGGCAAATATGAAGTTTTGAGGTTTTTCCATCTAGTGTGGCCATGTTCAAGTGCAGGAATAGTTGCCCCGGTTTAACACAAGAAAGTCAAAAATTGTCAAGGCCTGGTAAGCGCCAGCGCATTCAGTGGGGCCATGATCAATCTCATATGTTTTAAAATCGGCTATACTATTTTAAGTTCTATTAAAAATATTTATTTGATTCTATCAAAATAATGAATAAAAGTTTATTTTAATCCAACTTCTTTGCCACAGCAACGCGTGTCTGGGTCAGCTAGTTTATTTATAATTCTTATCCACTTCGAAATATGTTTATTGCGACAATCATAAAGTTCGGACTTATCAATTCTTTTGTAAAAATTTTAAAGTAATTTGTATCCACATTTCAATTTCGGCATAGGTAAAAAATTTTAATGTTTGATTTTATTGCGGTGCTGCTAACGTGTCCATTTTAGTAAGGACATACAATTTAACTCAATAACTTAATCTATATAATAAACTTTAACATTTGTGCCTGCATTTCATTTCCAAATCTAACATGCTTGTATGCAATACCACTATAAAATCAAAAATTGAAAATTTTATCTAATGGCGTTATTGAACTAAAAGTACGAATTCTAATTAAATTTTAAAACGATTAGTCATGGAATAACTGCTTTTGGTATAAGCATTCTCATCTGTTTATTTTTAAATAAATGTAAGAAAAAAAATACGTTTTTATAAACAAAATTTAACTTCTACCAGCAAGCGATAAATTGAAAATTGCGTTTTCTTCCTCAAAATATTATTTGCCAACTCTATCGATATTCGCAGTTCTAGACCTGGCACCTTGCGGTCATCTGAAAAACTTACCAACGCTGTAAAACATTTTAATTCTTGCGCGGGAAAATCAGATTTAAAGGACATAAGTGAATGGGTCTTTGTTTTACTTCTTCCACATCAACCAATGGCCAGAGATTGCAGCGCCTTCTATACAGTCAAACCCGGTTAATAGACTAGCCATTTTGCCTCGAAAAATAGTTTAATAAGCGGACTACTTTATTAGCCGGAGTCAAAATAACACGTTACATTGATCTGGTACATTGAAAATATATTATATTAAGCGGGATTTTCTTTTAACCGATATTCTAATAAGCGCGCTCGACTGTAGTTTCAGTTGCGAATAAAATATAGCGTATTAAAATAAATGTCACAGACGATAAATTTTAAATGACTTGTTGCACTGTCATCTCTATTCCTGTAACTAATTTGTAAGCAATGTGCTATTTTCACTGCTCTTCGAAATAGGGATGTTTCCTTCAGTCGAAATTACTATTTTTGTTCACCAAAAGTCGAACGATAAAAAAAAAAAAAAAAAAAAAAAAAAACATGAATCCCCCTACTTTTAGTTTTCCAACATTTAACTTTTGATTATTTTGTTAAACTGCCTGATTTTTAAACCAAAATATTTCATTGTGTGACATCGCAAGTGATGAAACCCATCTTGAATCGGAGCGCGTAGTTCTTTTCTGGCAAGATATCGCCTTTCACCGCGATCAATTTATCAGTGGCACGATAACTGTTAGTTAAAAAAAATATTTATTAAGCGAAGTTTGGCAGTGTCTCGAAACTTTATTCTGGTAACCCTAGCGATTTGCACACTTGTGACGCCAGCAACGAAAATGAAAACAACGGCTGAATGTCGTTTTAAACTTGTTTTTTAAGAGAATTAAATTTAGAAAAAAAGGAACTTACTCCATATTTTTGACAATGCTCTTTAAGATAAAAGTATTTTTGAAAAAATGTTAACAATCCAATACCAATAATGCATCAATTAAATATATTGTACGGAAAAACTCTTTAAATATACGCTTTTACATTAACAAAATTAATTTATTCTAAAATTTTTAATTAGCTTACTTTAAAATCCAATGCCTAATATGTCAATGCATAAAATACGTATGTGTTAATCTAAGCAAGGTACATCTTTACTCGATTGTATACTGTACTTGCTCACACATGTAGGACTTAAATAACAAGAAAATTCTATATTCACGTCTTATTTATCTAAAATAAATTGCCTTAAACCAATTGATCTAAGCATATGAATAATCCTGAGTTCGCCTTTAAAACTCAACACAAATAAGCTGAACCTGAGACGCTGCTCTAAATCTTTTATAATTGGTTCAAGCGAAAACGCTTGTTTCAAAACGACTGTTTGCTTGCTAAACGAAGCGTATAATTTTAAAATAAATATGTCTGTAAGGATTATAGTCTGAAGTACAACATTTTAAAGGGTTTTAAATTTGTTGTTTACACATCTAAGAAAAATATCTTTTAAAGTAGCTGAACACTATATGCTTTTATTTTTTAATTAAATTATGCTGCACAACGTAAAAGGTTTTTATTTTCATCAGATTTATAAATTGCTTTTATAATGCAGTTTACCTTATACATTTCCGGGATTGCTTGGAATTTAAGGTCTTTCTGTTTTGATCTAATTTAAAGTAAACACCGTTAAAATAACTTGATTTTATTTATTTATTTATTTGTTTTTATTTATTTATTTATTTTGTTTTGAGAAAAATTCACATACTTGAATTGCAAGAGCAAAACAGATTTTGTGAACGATATTTTGCACGCCCGAGAAGTCTATTTATCTTAAATTCAGAGATTTAAAAGTTATGAGATTTAAAATAATGAGTATTCTATGTAACTATTGCATTTTAAAGACGATAGTTTATTTTGTTTTTGTCAACCTTCTATTCGCATTTTGCTAAAAACGTTAAGAGCTTCGATATTTTGACAAACAATAAGATGAACTGTAGAAAAAATTAATTTAATTAAGATTTAAGTTGGATTAATTGAAAAAAAAAAAAGAAAATATATTGTGTGAATAACTAGTGAGGCATAAAATTTGAAGACTCAAGATTGTTTGTACATATTTATGTTTATAACATCTCTATTGCAAATTTGTAAATGCTTTGTGGCTTACGGCACCCTGCTCACTGCCAATCGTCAACATTAAGGTTTGATTCCCTAGGAGGGAAATCGCCTATACCCGGCGTTGCACCACACTCCGGATATGCGTGCGCATGTCCCGAGTGTGGCGCACCGCCAAAGATCGGCGATTTCCCTCTTACAAAACCAGGCCTTTACTCAACTACTTACGTAATTTTTTGTGTGATAAATGGAAGTTTTTTAAGGGAAGTCAATACCCTGCTTACGCCTAATGCCAATTTGCTTAACGTAATGACTCTTTTTCTCAAACGTTTTCAAAATAGAAAATAACAATTTTTGCAATATTTCCAATCAACATCCAAGTGTCTACTTAAATGAAATTTCAAAGCAATTTTGTACGTTGCATAATTTATTAAATTGTAACTTTTTAAGTAAAAAATTGCTGTTTTTAACCATTATAACAAATGTTTCGGAAAAAGTATTCTTAGTTAAAAAAAAGTTCACTTCAATCAAATTATAAGCGCATAAATAAAATGTGGTGAAAATATCGGAGCAACACATAAAGTAGTGTTTTAGAAAAAGGAACGCGAATTTCGAAATTTGAGAGAAAATCGTTTTGAGAAAACTGCGTTTAAAATGGTGTTAATCAGCTGATCGCTTGTTTTTTTTTTTTAAATTTGATTAACTTTCGTTAAATTTAGATAGAGACTTAAATAATGTGTTGTTTCAAAGCGCTTGGTTTGATTCCAATTACTTGGCTTTTTTTTTCTTTTGTGACATTTATTGTATTTACAATATTTCTCACAATACTTAAAGTGCAGAACAACATGCAAATGAAACTTGAGACAAATTCTGCAATGGATATTAGTTGGTACTGAAGCAGTTAGATAATTTTACCGAAATGTTGGATTAAGATTGCAACAAGATTCAATTGAAACCTAAAAAAGAACAGTTGTAGTCAACCGGTCCTGATACAGTAATAACTAACAGTGGATGGTAATATTCAAAACTATAAATCATGATGAGGCATAGTTTATGTATATAGTATTCCAATATAGGATTCCAATATTCTTCATAAGTTTATCATAACTGCCGTGGTGCTAAAATAGGGACTATTTCCCTCAATGAAAGATCTAAATCCAAATGTTCATTTTACGAGCTCTGCAAAAAAAAAAAAAAAAAAACTATCCTATCAGGTTAAAAAAAATCTAATGCTTGAATGAAAATAATCCAAGGCTGTTCCAGCTTTAGCATATGAGCTGTATAAGCATAAATCAAGCAGACGATTATATAATTTCTGAAAAATACTTATGCAATTTACATTATTTCTTACGACAACATTTTAAGCATTTTTAGTTTTGAATAAATTATCCAATGCTGAATGAAGCCATAGGAGATCTATTGTCCTGTTGTTCTTGCTGTTGTGTCCACGCATACTTTGTCCATTGACGAGGCTTTGACATTGCCTTGATAGGCAGGTTCGGATTACTATATTGGCAAAGTAGACTGTAGTTTAGGGGCCCCGGGGAAATATTTTAGTTGATAATACGTTAAAAAGAGATACATTTTTCTCAAAGAAGGGTGACCCCTTCCTCTGTTTGTATGCAATAAAAATATATGTGCGTGCGCGTATGTGTGTAAAAAATTAAGACGCTGTAGACCCTCCCCTATTTCTCATCTCATAATGTCTTTAGGGGGCCCCATCACTTCTAATGCCGATGGACCTCCGATTCCTTAATCTGGCCATGTGGATTGATGACAATTGGTTAAACGATCTAACGATAGCCGATTTCACAATTTAGACATAAGGCTGAAGAGGAAAGATATTTTTGATAGCATCTTAAACCCATTGCAAGTGCTAAAGAGTGAGAAAATGTACGTTTGGGTCCATGATTGTGTTAATAACACGATCATGGCGTGCCCCGAATGTGTGCCTCGCGTGCAATTGGTGAAAAATGAAAGTCACGGGGATTAAATAACATATTCTCTGACTTTTATTTCAATGTCCAAAGCATTAAACTATTTTGATTCATACAATAATCAAATTAGCCAACATTAAAAGAGCTTTAACGATTTTTATTTAAAGAGATCCTTACTTTTGCACACTTTGCAATATCAAAAGCGGAATACGCGTAGAAAAAAAGGGGAAACTTTATTTAAAGACTGAAATCGGAGTAATAATTGTAGAGCATTGATTATTTTTAAAACTTCATTAAAAAACTGAAATCAGACTTCAGAACTTCTGAAATAATTAAGAAAGCTGCATTTAGAAATTCCAATCAATGAAATCGCAAGAAATAATTTATTTTTAACCTACATCGCACATGTATAGTTATTAAGCAATACATGTTCAGAATGATTACAGGATCAAGTTTCAGTCATTCTCTATGGTATTTTCAGAAGCAAGTCACGCAAGTGGTGTTGTGAATCATTAAGCATATTTCCAAATTCGTCCACAGTCAGTGGCCAGATTAAATGTCATGTCAGGCGAGAAAATGCAGTCATTTTTCATGAAAGCGGTCTCGAGTGAAACTTAATTCCAGGTGAAGATACTGCGCAGGGTGATTAATGGACTAGAGGATGAAATATCCCTTCACCACTGTACTAAAGGGAGGAATTACTGGAAGTCACACATATGGTTTTTGGCGATGAATCTAACCTTTAGTTAAAATATAAAAAATATATGTATGTGTACATGGGGAAAAACATGGGCAGGTTTCGCAAGACATTATGTTGGAATCTAAAATATTGTATATGAAAGATACATTACGTTTAAAAGGTGTTTTAAATATCAAGAATATTTTTTTAAAAGTTTTTAAAAGTTTTTTTTTTCTTTTTCGGCATTCAAATTATGTCTACAGCAGTTCAGGGCCGGATTGGACCGTTAAAATGGCCCTGGCGATTACACAAAACTGGCCCATAGCTCAGGGGTAACCCCCCCCCCTGTACACAATCTTGCAAGTTTAAGGGTTTTTGAAAAATGGAAGGAGAAAAAAGAAATAAAACAAATGCAGGGCCATCACAATGTTAAAAATTTGGGTAGTGTGTGAGTTTGGCGGCCGTTTAATTTTTAACTTATTTTAACACAGAGATAGAGAGAAAGCGAGAAAAATTTTAGCTTCTGGTTTAAGAAAAGGTCATTATAAGTTTGAAGTGTTAGCAATATAAACCTAATCGTAAGTGTAATATTCTCTCAGTTATAGGGAGTTCGGTTTCTTCCCAGGAAAATTTCCGAAATTGTAGTTTTATAAACGCCGTTTTACACAATCTTTATAGTGTCGGGGGAGAGGCGATTTCGAGGACCCTCGCCCGGTAATTTTTCGAAGTTGAAACTTTATAAATACACGTGTAGATTATCTTCTATTATGATAGGGGGGATGGGTAAGGGATCTTCTTCGGAAAATTTTCGAAATGGTAATTCTAACAACGCAGTTTCAGCCGATCTTTGGTGGTGCAAGGAAGAGAAGAGATGGAGGAGTTTTTTAAGCCTCTTCTGGAAATTTTCGAAATTGAATTCTTAAAGGATCTCGAAATTAAATGGAGAAGTTTTCTGAGAGTCTCTTCCCGGAAATTCGCCGAAATTGCAGTTTTAAAAGTGCACTTTCAGACTATCTTTGGTACTGTTCGTGAGAGGAGAGGCTTGGGCGCTCGATAATTTTTCGAACCTGAAGTTCTAGAAACACAGTTGTAGATGATCTCAAATTAATGTTATGAGAAGAGGGGGTTCAAAGGCCCTCTTCCAAAAATTGTTTGGAAGTGATGCCCGCTATCGAAAGTTCAGATGATCTTTAATAATGGACAGGAGGCGCTTCTAAGGGTTACTGGGGTATGCTCCCCCTGGGAGTTTTTCGAAATTGTCCTAAATACGCAATTGTGGAGTTTGGAAACTTTCCCTCGTAATGTTTCCAAAATCAAAGTTTCAAAAACACACTTCTAGGCTACTTTTGGTGACATGAAATGAAAGAGCAGGGCTCGAGGAACCCCTTCTTGGCTATCCTCTGTTATTTATTCTTTTTATGGTTAATGTGCAAAACCCGCCCTCAGTATTCTTCTCCAAAACCACCGGACTCCTTTGGTTGTTTTGTACAGCCTAGTGTTTTTATCCGTTTGGAATACAAAGCTGTTTGATGCCAAAATAAAAAAAATAAAATAAAAAAAAACTTTTAACATTTTGGACTGATGTGGTGTACTTTGCAATCTCTTTTCCAGTTTTATTAATTTATTATTTTATTTTAATTCTAAATATCATACCTCCTGAATCTCTTGATTAAGTTTTTTTTTATTTATTTTTTTTTGTTTTTTTTTTATTTATTTTATTTTATTTTTTACATTGAAACACTTTACACAACTGGTGCGCATATTCATTGCAGTATTTTAAAACTCTCCCACTGTATTTTAACGGTTTTTTTTTTTTTTTTTTTGAGCAATCACGATTGCTAATTGTTTTCACTTGACCGTACTACCGTACTTGACGTTCCAGTTCCTTTTTCAACACAACCGTCTTCTGCACCCAAAGTTCCCGGCGTCCAAAATGCTCGGCGCCCAATCTTCCCATTTTGGTAGCACCCTCTATACCTTTTGAAGACGGCCCTGAAGAACACTCAGGGTCGACGAGAAGCCATGTAACCTAGTCAGAAACTAGGGGCCCACCTCGGAGTCGCAACCGTATAAGTTTTAATTTATAAGGAGCCGGAAAACCAAGAAACAGCGGGTCCTCACTTTGACTTTTGGCGACCGTGAGTACACTCAAAAAATGCCTAGTGAGCACTCCTAATATTAAACATATATCCAGAGTCTGATTGCCTCCCAAGCCTCTATTAAACATGGGCCTGGCGCTGGCGTCACCGAATTCGACGGTCCTTCGAACTTGTATTTATTAAGGGAGTGTGGCAAGTAAAATAAAATAATAATAAACGAGTTAAACTACAAATCGCAACCGGCCCCGCGACCCACCGGCCCTTCGGGCGATCGCCCGACCGCCCGATTGCCCAGTCCGACCCTACTGCAGTTTACTATTAGGCACACTATACTGCTCTTTATGTCCTAACGCTTCATACACACGAGACGGTTAGTTAAATCAACATTTTGAAAAAGTTATCCATTGAGTTGTTGACTGGCGTTTTTCGTTGTCTTCACACGAGGCAACTTAGTTGAAACATCTTTTCTTCTAATAAGCCAAATTTGTTCGAGTAGCTGCTCCACAACGCTGTGAAAATTGAACTGAATTGACTCAACTAGTTTACTCGTGCGTGGAGCGGATGCCTGTCAATGTTCTGATGAGTTGAATCAATTAAAAGGTTGATTCAACTTATCGGGATATCAATGGCAGCAGCACATGTGCCTAGCGAGTCACACGAGTGGACTGTCTTGTGAAGGATGTCGTGTGCTCCCTTACCTTTTCTACCTGGTTACACATCCTGATACTCGCTTGTTTGAAAGTTGAGTCAACTAAGTTAACTCGTGTGTTGGTTCTTATAAGCATTGTTTTAAAATAGGACTTCGTCTCTTTTCGTGTCTAATAATTAAAATCCGGACTTGTCTGTGTGAAAGTTTGAATCTTTCAAACTCTCAGCTTAGAGAAATTCATTACTCTCTCCGTATCATTTCTTTTGGGACTTTTACGGCTTGTCACTAATGCAATAGAGGAAATGCAAAAGAGGAATTAGTTGAATTTTATACCAGTGAAATATGTATTCGCAAATAATGTGGAAAACGTACGGGATTTTATACGGCGGCGGCGTTGGAAACAAATTTTACAATTTATCACTACATCTTTTTTTTTTGAACTATTGCCAATACCGTCACCAAATACTGACCAGCAGCCAAAGTAAGTCTTCCACCAATTGGGTGCGAATGTAAATTTTGACCGTTTTTCATAAAGAAAACTTAGTTGTAGACAAGTTCTGGGTTAGTTTAAGCTAACACATTTACTAGATAGTACAGGTAAGTGTTAATGAAATAAAGTAATTTACATAAACTTTTTGCAAAACCTGAAATATTATCAGGGAGGATTTTTGTTTCTCAATGAGCTTAGGCACTATATGAGGCGTTAGGAGCTAAACTGGATCAAGTCTACTGACGACTCTTTTCTGGGAATGTCTTATTTGACTCAAAGCGCGGGTGGGTGCTTCATGTGTTTCATAGACTTAATCCATCAGATGATAATGGTTATTTTATACTCATCATTAGCATACTATAAGATCACAACATCTATTCTATGTAAGTAATGTCAAAAAATATACAAATATTAGAGTGTCCCAAAAATGCAAGTCGATTTTTCAAGTCGTACACCCTCTTACATTTTTTATTATATGTCAAAACAATTGTAAAAAAAAATGAAAGGTTCATGCACTTTGAACAACAGCAACCCATTTCGACGTGCGTCTGAAAGTGTGAACCAGCACTTGTATACTTGAATGAAAGGTAAATTTTAAGAAATTGTCAAGCTGAAAAATATACAGTTAAATAGGTTATTAGCGTTAAATGGTTATTTTTGCTCTTCTACAATATTTGAGTCATTTTTTATTTTAAATATACTATTTTGTTATTTTAAATATATTCGAACGTTGATCTAAAAATGTGTTCTCTATTTTTTTTTAAATTTAATATCTTATTTAAATTTATATGGTAAATTTTTGAAAGATAAACGGAAAAAAATCAATTGTTTGAAGAAAATTATTGGTTAGAGTTTTAAGCTTCTTTCTGGACACCTAAATCTTATTTAACTGAGATAAATATTTTTGTGGTGCATGTGGGACTATATTGGCAATGTACCAACATGAAATTTTGAATTTCCATTTTTTTTTACTTCGGCCTAGTATACAGTTTAGGTTCTCACTTTTAGACGCAAGTCGGCACGGGTTGTCGTGACTGACACACACTTTTTCTTACAATTGTTTGATACACTTTTCTTTTTTACAATTGTTTAAAACACTTTTTAAAGACTTTCATATCTTGTGGGACATCTTAATAAATATACTTCCATGTATGAAGGAAATATGCATCTCAAGTTTAACCTTGCACTTTTTTTACATTCCGTATTAAATTCGTTTCATACAAACGAGAAACTATAGCGGGGGCTTCTAACGCCTATGTTACGTTGTGCGTTTAAAAAAATGCTATATCTTTACTAACAATAAAGCTGAAAGTTCATCTGTCTGTCAGGATCTCTCTCTCTCTCTCTCTCTCTGTCCGGATCTCTGTGACGCGCATAGTGCCTAGACCGTTCGGCTGATTTTCATGAAATTCGGCTCGAAGATAATTTGTAGCATGGGGGTGTGCACCTTGAAGCGATTTTTCGAAAATTCGATGTGGTTCTTTTTATATTCCAAATTTAAGAACAAAACTATCATACGATGGACGAGTAAATTACGAAATTATCATAACGTGGAACCGTAACATGGGCACAAGCCAATTGGCGAGAAAATTTACCATACGTTATTTGTAATTATACAGGCGAATCAAAAGACCTTTTAATTTTCTATTACGGGCAAAGCCTAGGGCTACTACTAGTATAAAATGCTTTCCAAAAATTCTGCAAGAGCTGTGTGCCATTAGCTGTGTGTATCTGATATTACCATGTATTTATTTATTTTTTACATTTCCTATAAATCGCAAAAAAGAAAAGATAACGGAACTTGTATAACACTGTTACTTTGTGTAGGAAGCAATGCGATACAACAAGATTTTTCCAAAAATTCTCCGAGAGCAGAATCTTAATAATGCCAATAAATATACAAATATATTTTTTATCTATCAAAAAAGCTTTTTTCTGAATATTTTGCCTTTCGTTTTTTTTTCTTTATCATTCCATATTAATAACAAATGAGAAAAGATAATGGGGCTTCTAACACCTATGTTACATAGTGCGTGGGAAGCAATGCGATCCATTAAGATTTTTCCTAAATTCCCCGAGTGCTGTATGCTAAATGAAGCATACGTATGAAGGGTCATTTTTCAAGCTAGAGGAAAACTGTCATCAGCGGAAATGCGCTGGAAGATGTTTCGCTAAGTTGTGATTGATATCACACGAAACGGAAAAGTTTCGGCGGCATCATTAACACATCCACAAAGGAAACGCCTTTGGAGAAATTTACTCGGCGTGGAAGTGGATCCCTATGAACTATGTTCAATAGTAGAAAAAGATGGCAGTCACGGGAGTGCCTAAGGGAAGCGTGTTTGATTTGTGAACGCGCTGAACGAGGTAGGTATCATATGTAAAAAACATAAGAAAAGAATAATAACGCTAAATTGCACAAAGTGCAAATTAGACACGCGCTTTGGGATTACATTGAGCCACTTTTCAATGCAAAATGAGTGGGGCTTCGTCACATATCTTTTCATTCATAAACTCACTTATTTTGCATTTAAAAAGGGGTTAACCGCAACTCCGAAATACGTGTGTGCTCAATTTGTGTGGATCAATTTGTGTTGTTCAAATTCATTTCTTTTTTGATTTTCAAGCACACAGGTTCATTGAGTTGATCCAACTTTGAGGAAGAATCTGGGTGCGTAAAAATTTCACTTCGCACATAATGCGCATGTGATGCTTAAACTAATGCAGAAATAATCTGAAAATTGTATTTGGATTTATGTTGCTAAAACGTTGCAAATTAGGCTTCTTATTTTGATATATTTCAGGTAGGACTTTACTAGATTCAATCACATATTCATCCTTTATTTTGGACGGACCATCGAGTTCGACCGTTCTGATTAAAAATAAAGTTTTAAGATAAAAAGACAAAAAAAAAAAAATAATAAATAAATAAATAAATAAAAATAAAAGTTTTAAAAAATGAAATAAAATAAAACATCCGGCTCCGGTGTTTTAAAGTATAGGGGTGGTTCCGATGTACAATTATCATCGATTTTTGTTTTAATTTTAAACATTGATGCTTGAAACAATGACTTTTCTCATCAATGTCGCACCACTATGTTATACCTTGTACTTGATTTACAGTAAAACTAAGCTTTTTTCACCCCAAAATATAGTTTTGTAATTAAAATAATTAATTTTTAGAACTAAAAGGTTACTTTATACATGAAATGGAAATTCACTTCACTGCTTATAAAAAAAAAAACAAATATTTAAGACATTGGTTTGTTTTTTTTTCTCTAACATTCACATAACTATGAGTTTCAGGTCCACACTCATTAATCACATAAGTAGTTTCGAAACAATCCAATTCCTTTTAAAATTGTTACAGGAAAAACAACTTACAGAAACAACTTTCCAATAGAAAAAAAAACCCTCAAAATAAGCCGGTTTTGCAGAGAAAAACAAAATGATTAAATGCATTTTAACTATTAAAAAAAACTATTTTCTAAAGTGTTTCGGTCCAAGAAATAAGGGAACATTGAAGCAAATGAAAAAAAGTGAAATATTCCGATATTGTGCAAAGATAAAGGATTTAAGATTCACTGCGAAATTAATGTGATTAAAAACTGAGCAACCTGGCATGGAACGCGGGATGATATCTAAATGTATATTATTTACATTTTTTCTGTTATATTGCTTTTTCTTCCAAAATTAGATCTGTCAGATATTAAGAATGGGGTTTGTCACGCATCGAGAACAGTTTGGTGTTCTTCTCAAATTCAGTTTCAAGCAGAAGTGTCAGATATAACCGTGTGTAAGCTGATCCTCGAAAAAAAAAAGGAAATATCATTTAATCACCACCACCTAGTTTACCAAAATGAAAAAAAAAATGTTTGGTGGTTTTGTCCTTTGGTTTATAGTTAATCATTTATCACATAAATAACTTTTAAAAAATCAATGTCTCTTTTTTACTTTTTACAGAAACAGTCTTTGCGAAAACAAAGTTGCGAAAAAAAACAGTCAAAACAAGTGTTTCTGACACAAAAAAAAGTAAATAAATTTTAATTTGCAAAAAAAAAATACGGTTATTTTTCTTTAGCTTAGGAACTATAGTAAGATCGAAACAAATTAAAATAAGAGAAATATTCTCAGATCGAATAGTCAATAACGGGTACAAAGATGGAAAATTTAAGATACATCGCAAAATTACTGTAATTATGGAGTGAGCAACCTGGCACATTATTCAAATTTTTCCTTTAACATGTTTTTTTTTTTTTTTTTTTTCAAAAATTGGGTCGGTCAGACATTAAGAATAGGGTGTGTCAGGCATTAAGAATGGGGTCTGTCAGACGTCTAAAATATTTGGTCCTCTTCACAGATTCAGTTTCGAGCAACAGCGTCAGATATAACAGTGTGAAAACTGATCTTCGAAAAAATGAAAGAAAGAAAGACAGAAAATATCATTTAATTACGACCACCTTGTTTCTTAGAATGAAAAAAAAAAAGACACAGTTTTTGGGTTTTGTCCAATGTTCACATAATTAAGTTGCTTCGGTTTATAGTTAATAATTAATGACATAAATATTTTTCGAAAAATCTGTCTCTTTTTTAAATTTTAACCAAAAACGTCTTGCGTAAACAAAGTTTCCAAAAAAGAAAAAACAGTCAAAACAAGGGGTTTTTGCAAGGAGAAAAAGCTTCAATGAATTTAAACTAATAAAAAAGCAACTGTTAGTATTCTTTAGCTTAAGAAATACAATAAGATCGAAGCGAATGAAAATAAGTGAAATATTCTCATATCGAACAATCAATAACGGGCACAAAAAAGGGAAGATTTAAGATACACCGCGAAATTACTGTAATTATGGAGTGAGCAACCTGGCATGAAATGCGGAATGAGACCTAAATGTTCATTATCCACCTTTTCCTTTATTCAGTTTCTTTTCGCAAAAATTGGGTCTGTCAGACATTAAAGAATCATTTAAAATAGTCACGCTACATTATTTTAAAAGAAAATGAAAAATACTTCCTTGTAGTTCTATAATTTGGGCCAGTGCTTCTATTCTCCACTCTTTTTATGTATGTTTTTTTCTCATATTTCAGTAATTTGGGAAAATACTAACGTGCAATTTGGTTTTTCTTTTTTATGTTACGTAAGTTCTTTTTTTTCTTTTGATAAATAGTTTAAGATGTAGCTAAAGACAACGTTAAGCAAAACAGGTTGTTTTTCAGAATAGTTTAAGCTGATATTAGTTTGATTCATTTCTCGTAGTTTTTGAAAAGGAAATTTTAACAGCTCTCTCTCTCTCTCTCTTAAAAAGACAATAATGGCGAAAGAGAACTTACTTTTCCTTATGGGGGGGGGGGGTTGGAGTACTGATGCTGTAAAAAAAAAATCTTTTTCTAGATTGGGAAAAACCTATACATAAACATAATAATATAAAAGTTAAGACCGTAAAAATTTGAGTTACCATTTTTATTTCCTTTTACAAAAAAGGAAGTATTGTATTCGCGAAAACATTTTCACTCAAAAATTGACCTTAATTTCCATTTTGCTCACCCCCAAGTGAATGTTGAGTCTTTTTTTTTTTTTTTTTTTGACTTGACCTCCCATGGATAAGTGCCTAAGTATGTACGTATTAAGTCTGTATGTACGTATGTGCGTATTTCTGTCGCATAACTCAAGAACGGTATGTCCTAGAAAGGTGAAATTTGGTACGTAGACTCCAAGTGGGGTCTAGTTGAGCATTAGTTGCATTTGGGTGTTTCTAAAAGGGTATTTTGCCCCTTTTTTTTGGGGGGGGGGATCATTGTTAATTTCGATGTAAATTTAAGTGGTGTTACAATTTGGTGGACACTTGGCGATATATCGCCAGTCTTTTGGTCGCCAAGTTTTGTAGCCAACCAAATTTGTTGGCGACAAAAATTGGCGATTTTTTTTTTAAAAATCTGTTTTCAATTTGGCCACTGTTGGTGATATTTACAGAGTAAGCTATTAAATCACATTAAAACTGCCAATAATGGGAAAATGACATTAAATAGGAGTAAAAGGAAGTCATGTGATGCACACATCAGCTCGTTTTTTTTTTTTTTTTAAATGAAAAATAGTGTCTTCTATTGAAAATCTGTTTTTACAGTTGGCTTTTTTGCTTTTAATCTTCGTTCTGTAAGTGTGAAATCAAGTAGAATACATTTTTCTGTCTTGCAGAGGCTATTCCTCGTAACATGCGGTCTCCACGTGCTTGTAGCTACAAATTGGTTAATATGTAAGATTTTCAAATTATTTCATACTTGCAAATCAAAAAATTTTGTTTAGCAAAACAACAATCTTAAATTTCTGTTCTACGTAATGAAAAATTATTTATAAGTTGAAAATTTGTTCAGTGTCTGCTTTCTGTGAATTGTTTTATGCTTTGTTAGAAACTGTATTTTATGAACCAACAAAAAGGTCTCAAAATGTGTTTTGTGACTGAAATGTTTTAAAAAACCTAGTAGGTAAATCAAGCAGTCAGTATTTAAAAACACAAAAGTTACTTTAACTTTTGTGTTGAGATTAGAGTTAGTCTAGCTACCACGCCCCACCCAATCAAAAACTTTAGTTTTACATTTTATGTTCATGAAAACTAAAAGATAACACCTCCTGTCTCTCTTAATGTAGGTCTTAATGTTGTGCACAATCTATTACGACTAAGAACGACGATTTATTATTATTATTATTTTTCATTTATTTCTTTTTCTTTTTTTTTTTTGCATGAAACAAAATTGCTGCTTTCTGGCATATTAACTTGACAGTCAGGTAATTCTTCTTACTCCATTTGAATAAATGCCCCAGCTAACACCATCAAACTTGTTATAGTAAAAAGAATATTTACAATTAACTAAATTAATGCAAATTAATGCATTGAATTTTCATTAAAATACATCATTATATGCTATGATTTAGACACGGATATATCAAATACGAAAAAATTACGAAAACAATTAAACCCCACAATCGGAGTCAATAATTTTTTTCTCTGTATATATATATATATATATATATATATATATATATATATATATATATATATATATATATATATATATATATATATATAAAAGAACCATTTTTTTTTACTGAGTAAACAAGTTGATACAAGTCTTTCGTTAGAGTAAACTTACACAAAGTGAAAAAAAAGATGGTATGGTAATAAGAAGTGTAAATTATATATGGTGCTATAACCGACTTAAAATAGCATGACGAAATTTACACAATAAGTTAATTTGAAAGTTTTAGTGTAAAGATAGTTTCGATCGATAATAAAGGTTCTTATGTCACGCTCTTGCACTTTATGCTAAAATTTTATGCTAAACGTGATTTCAAATCAAAAACTTCTCTTCAAAGTTGTTTTTTAAAAAGCGAAATATATTTAGGAAAAGAAAAAGACAGTTCGACAATCTTTATTCTTGATCTTGAAGAAATGATGGATAGTTTTATATTCAAGAAAAATCTTTTTACAGTTCGCGACTTTTGAAGTAAATCTGATTTGAATGGATGAACATATTTTTATGGAAACCTTGCCAAACCATCGCGAGATTTTTCTGATTTTGTTGCATTAATGAATACGCTATTTGAAATTAAATTTTCTACACTCTTATAAATGTTTTCAGAAACATGTACACCTAAAATAAAGTTTCATACTTTAGGTACGAATATAAGAAACGAATATTAGTATTGCCGGCAAATGATTTTCTAAAAATATTTTTTAAGTAACTTAGTTTACTTATTGAGAAATAGAAACTGAAAACGTTATATTCTGTTTTTTTTTAAAAATATATATTAAAGTTTTAATAATCCCGTCAATCATACAGAAATATTTAATTTTAATCTATTCGCTGATTCTTTAATAATTTTAAATGCTAACATTAGTTTCTTTTTTGATATGTGTTTAGTTCATATATATATATATATATATATATATATTTATTTATTTATTTATTTATTTATTTTTTTTTTTTTTGCGTCTGGACACACTACACTGTTATAACCAGAGTTGCCATATAGGAGCGAATTTTCGCCTTAGGGTGCAAAGACGGAACCACAGGGAGACATGGAGGATAGGAAATATTGTTCCGATATCTTTTAGCACCTCAGTGGATGAAAGAAGGTAATGAAAATGCCATCAGCCCACGCAGTAGCCAATAGCTGAATCTTTTCGCTTCGAAAAGGTGCCCCGCTCGCACATGCGGTGTGCGTTCCGATATAAGTTCAGTTTAGTCCACTTTAATAGCGGACGACGATACTGTAACAAAGTTGTTGGTACATTAAATTTTTACATTGAATAGCCAACGAAACTGGATTAAAATTCAACATTTCTGTGACAAACCTTCAAAAACTTGTGTAAGTACAGGCTTTCAATCATGGTGTAACATTTAAGGCTTTCCAACAGGCTTTTAGTGTTTTCAGAGTTGTGTTTCAACAAAGTAAACTGAATATTACTTATTGTTTATAGTTAAACGTTTTAACATTGTGATGTATAGCTTTTTCTATCATGTGTAATAATGTATGGTTTTACTTGTTTGTCGCGTCAGCGGCCTCGCGGATTTTTCCAAAAAATGTTTATTGTTAGCAATACGAAATAATTATTAATTAACCGGGATGAAAATGCAATTATTTAACTAACTGCTACAGCAGATACTCTAAATGTCTTTATCTTCTCAATAAAATAGCTGCGGAGACGTAGCAGAGGAAGAAAAAAAAAAACGCTTTGAAAAGAAATCTCTGTGTTTTATGCCATGACTCATTACGTAAAAATATTTCGTTGGTGTTATTTCAAAAAAAAGAATGCAGTGTCTAGACGCGTTTATTTTTTTTTTTCTTTCTAATTTCTGTTTCCAATGCTTTTTATTATGTAGGATGCTAAAAATTGGATTTTATTTTTAATGTGAAATAAGTTCCTATTTAAAACAGAAAAAAAAGTGATTTTTTTTAGATTACTTATGTTCAAATATGATATTCAAATGTCGAACCATATATACGTATCTATATGTTACTCTTGATTAAAATATTTTGAACGTTTATGAAACGCCTGCAATTTATGAAACGATTTGTGTAATATAACTAAATATTTTTGGCTGTGCCTGTAAATTATCCATAAATGCCTAATTTTCGGTACCATGCTGTAGTAAATGTCAATATTATTTAAAACTACTGAAAAATCCAAGGGTTACAACTCGAATAGAGGAGTTGAAGTCATGAACTCTTCTAAATTATGTTGGAAAGTCTGAAATGTGATCAAAAGCCTTAAATGACAAGTTTAAATCCAAAATCAATTCAATGTGAAAAACGTACCAAAACATAGACCCCATCATAAATCCAAACAATAAACACAATAATATTCAAAGAACACATACAATACGGGGGAGGGGATAAGAGGATCTAGTGTAGAAATCAGTTAAGGGTGCCATTTATCTCTCCGAAGGTTCCTTCTTTTCACCACCGCTGTCTGCCTTTTAAAAGGTGCCCATTTTTCACCCTTGTAAAAGGTGCGATTTCGGCTCCGTATTGGGTGTTGCTCGTGAACAAGCGTTTCCCTCCTGAAAGGTGCCAAACGCAACCTGTAGTTTTAACAGTGTAAACATTATTAAAGTCAAATAAACGTGTTTGGACATTGGTCATCGCTTTTTAAAGTTAGATTACATCTGAAGAACAAACAATAACAAGATAAACAGCAAAATTGGAGTATTTTAAAATATAATTATTTAAAACCATAATTTTAGGTCGTTTACTTTAGTTCTAATATAACAGCTCAGTTGTCGGAATAAAAAAAAAGTACTTTTAGCTTTTATGTTGCAAGTTTTAGTTTTGATGTTGGGTGCAAAATCATTAAATTGCATACGTAGTCTTCACAAGACTCATACTATGGATCATATTTTACACAGTGCCAAAAAAAAAAAGAAAGTGTTAAGGCTACCCTTTATTAATGTATCAACCTCAAGTACACATTTTCATACCTTATTTATCTTTCATGAAATTAATATAATGCACTAAAATTTAATTTTTAAAAAGAGAAAAGAATAATAAATTAATTAACGAAACAGACAAACTAAAAGAAAACAACACAACGGGTCGGAAGCAATAAACAAATGCACAACTCTTTGTTCATGAAGTCTATACTACTAAAACCTGTATGAGTCTGTCTGTGTGTTCACGTTTTTGTATCTGTAATCTTATGTGCTCCGGACTAACTATGTGTTCAACAGCCACATTTTGAATTTTACTATTTTGAGTTCTCGTTTTGTTTCACTGTCGTATTTTTTTTATCTAACCCCCTGCTTTATCCAAATATGCTTTATTTTGTTTAAATATGGAGATTGAGGAGATATTTTCAAAACTTAGGACAGTTTTAGAGGTACCAGACGCAAACGATGAAAGCTATGTACTTCTTATTGTTACTTTGATAAAAACAAGGTTGTTTCCAATAACCAAATTTTTAACCATGGAAGGTTGGATTAGACGAGGAAGTAGAACACAGAAGTAGAAATGTCCGAAAATTGATTTTGCGCTCGTGAAATGGGTGATTTTTTTCTACATTCAGAAATCATTTCTGTAAGAAAAAGAATGCAAAAAAACAGCGGATAAATCGCTAAGCGTACGGTCCACCTACGAATAATTGGGAGTTTACTGTAGCTCAAATTGTTCAGCAGGTCATGCTGGCTAGAACATAGAATGAAATCCAGTACCGTTTAAATGTGGTTCGATCAACAAATGATGTACAGGTTTGAACTCTGTTAAGGATAGTTATTACTTTCTGTTTAAAAAAAAAATGGTTAAACACATCACAAGACGTTCGTTTTTCTCGTATAATACTGTGACGACACAGCGGTACCTTTCAACGCAAATTGAAAACATTTTTTTTTTAACAATGTCATAATTCATTTCTGATCCTGTGAAGTATTATTTTGCAGACCG
The DNA here is from genome assembly GCF_026930045.1 of Uloborus diversus. NCBI lineage: Eukaryota > Metazoa > Arthropoda > Arachnida > Araneae > Uloboridae > Uloborus > Uloborus diversus. Next base: position 34,631,685 of record NC_072734.1, on the reverse strand, counting down.
CATATTAATACAACAATTTGTTGCTTTTCTACGAATGTTTTAAGCTTGTCAGAAACTTTTCACACACCCACTATAATGAAAAAATTTCTAGCAGATAAATAATAAGATACAAGTCCATTTACGTTGGAAGTATTGATCTTGTAGTGTTTGATTAATTATTTTTACTTTTTGGTTTTTTGTTGCTTCTATGTTTTAGATTAAGTTAAAAACTATGCTTTATTGATTTATCTTTCTTTTTTTTTTCACGGTTAATTAACAAAAAAGAAACAATGATGTTCTCCTCCCTCCCTCCCCCCCCCCCCCCCCCATAATCTTCTACGTCATTTTATTCCAGAAATTTTTGATTTTTTTTCTTTTTTTCATTTCATATAAATTACACTATAACACAGATACAAAAATGTAATTTATAAAACATGTGATTGACAAGATAAAATATTTTTTGTAATGATGTTTCTACTGCTGATGCTGAGGATTTTTCAAATGCAAATCTTGAAATAAAAAATAATAATAAGGATGAAAAAATTGAAGAAACAATACACCAATTCTCGGATTTCAAATTAGCGAGAGAAAATTGTTTCATTTTCTTTCCCTTTCTTTTTTTTTTTCTTTTTTGTTTTGCTTAATCTAGTTGTAGTAGAAAAAAAACCTCATGAAATTTATCACTACACATTGAAATAAGATGGAACAAATACAAAAATTAAAAACAAGTGTGAAGACTTTATTTTTTGCTTTGTCCCATTCAATATTACGTCACATATTTTTATTATCCGAAAAATTAATTTCGAATGTAAAAATGTCCTTATTTGGTGCAACAAAGTTCTACTCAGTAATTAAATTTTCATTTGCTCTCCATTGAGTTTCATAAAATAGAAAAAAAAAAAAACCCTCGAACGTATGTGTAAAATTTTTTATCCTTGATTTATTCAGGTATGCATACTTTTCGCGTTTTTTTATTTTTGTTTAACCCTGCTATTGAACAGTTTAATTAAAGTAAACGTCTTTTATCATATGAAAAGAAGTCAGCATTTAGCAGCATTTAAATGTTGGATTATGCTTTACTTATAACTACTATTTCCCTAATTTTAACTAATAAGATTTGCAAGCGAAAACAAAGTACTAGTACTTGTTTTTTCTTGAATTTCATGAATGTAAGCATATTAGTACGTTTCCTAAAGAAAAGAATTTCATCCTTTGGAAATGAAAAAAAGTTAATTTTGTATCCAATAATAGAAGATGTAATAAAATCTAAAAATAATTTATGATCTATAAATATTTCCTAGCAGAGTAATAGCTGCTTCCATTTTCCCATACTATTTTGCCCCTGAAGGCTTATTTTTATGTCTTAAGGAACATTGTCGGTTTTCTTTTTGTTCCAAACTTGATATTGAAACACCGTTTCAGTCGATCTTTTACACTATACACAAATGATCAGAGCTTTCAAATGGGTCCCGTGGATGGAGTTGGGTGTTCACTAAGAGGACGAAATGGCTACCTTGGCGGAAATATGTCCTGCATATGAAACACAAAGTCTGATGCGGTTTTTGCTTTGGGAGGTAATGAACAGCCCTCCTATCAGTCCTGACCTCGCACCAAATGATTTTCATCTCTTTGGACCTTGAAAGAAGCACTTAAAGGTGCGGTGTGGAGGAAATCATCATCGAGAATGCAAAACATCAGCAAGATCGCTTGCTGTACCACAGCATTGGTTCTCTACTGCTGATCTCCCAAAGGTTTCTTTTAAGGTCCAAAGAAATTTAAGTCAAATGGTGAGAGATCGGGACAGTAAGGAGGGTGGTGTAATACCTCGTAATGTAAAATCTTTATCGCCCTTTTTACGTCATTGGTGGGACATGTTCGGTTAACATAGCAATCTTCTAACTGACATTTTGTTCTAATAGTGGACATCCCTATCCTTCCGCCAGTATTTTTTGAAAGTTCTGGTCATCTTGGTTCTTTTCATTGTGATTTTTTTTTCGTACAGAAAAATTGTACACTCATCAGAGCTCTAGTTACCTTAAGTTTTGAAATCCTTCGTATTTAAGTTTCGTTAATTTTCTTTAAAAAAATATAGGAAATTTCAGTGTTATGAGAAAAAACATGCAAATTGTTTTTGGAAGATCTTTCCTCCTTAGATTAAGATATCCTCCTTAGTATATGTGTGTGCTACTTTTACGAAAATGCATAGAAATTTTTTACACATGAAGTAAATTATTTGAATAAATTCACAACTAATTCTTTCATTTTTTACGATAGGGTTTATAAAAAAAAAAATAATAATAGTGTCTCTCTTGGTTCCTGAAAGGTCCATTTTACATAACTAATGTCACAGAGCAAGACATTACAAGGTTCTCCATGATTTAAGAAAAATAACTAACATTAAAATTTTGTGGTCATTTTTTGAAAAAAAAAAAAAAAACATGTATATTTACTTTTCACCTATTTTCCTCTTTTATTCACTACATATTTTACTGCAGTTAACAGTATTTTGTTTACACTAGTTCTCGAAAACAAGCGAAGCAACAAATATGTGGGTCTATGCTAAAGTATTTATTCCCTTGATGATTCTAAATAATGAATGAACCTGAAAGTAAGGGTGGGGTAACGTGTGGAGCAAAACTTAGATCGTAACAGTGCGATAACAGGGTGGAGCTAGGCAATAAAACTTTCTAATGGGGCTCTTAATTATGATGTCTTTTTTGAACGACGTATTTGGTCTGAATTACTTTAAAGGCGTTCCATAATTTACGTAACTTAACTATCCAACAGTGTATGGGATTTATGTTAATAAACTAATAACTACAAAAATACATACATTATAGATGACTATTTTGTAGCTCTCGCTTAGGATATTTTGCAATATATACTTATTAATCTCAAATGATATATAGTATATTAATTTTTTTATACATAAATACACTTTTTTACAAAATAAAATGTAATAAGTTAAAAAATTTCTCCTCCAAAATCCCATCAAAAGAATATATTGGAAAAATGAGTGATAAAAGAGTATTGAGGGTAAGTAAAAACTAAGATAATAACGAGAAACAAAACAAATATTAGAATGTAGAGAATTATTATTATTATTATTATTATTATATTTACACACATATATATACATATATATATATATATATATATATATATATATATATATATATATATATATATATATACACTGTAAAAAAAATTCGGAAACGTTTCTGAGTATATCGTGCAGCTGCGGTTCATGAAATTTTTAAAAACGTTTCTGAGTATTTCGGAATTCTCTTTCTGTAATGTCCGGAAACGTGTCTGAGTATTTCGGAATCCTCTTTCTGTAATGTCCAGAAACGTGTCTGAGTATTTCGGAATCCTCTTTCTATAATTTCCAGAAATGTTTCTGAGTATTTTGGAATCCTCTTTCTGTAATTTTCAGAAACGTTTCTGAGTATTTCGGAATCCTCTTTCCGTAATTTCCGGAAATGTTTCTGAGTATTCTGTGCAGCTGTGGTTCATGAAAGTTTCGAAAACGTTTCCGAGTATTTCGGAATTCTCCAAACAATTTTCAAAAACGTTTCTGAGAATTTCGGAATCCTTTTTCCGTGATTTTTTCTAAAAAATAATTCTTTTTTAATAGTATTGCATGCCATATCAGTTTCAATTCTTTCATATCTAAGAGCAATGAAACAAGCAATTTTAGAATCATTCGTGGATTTTTTTTTCTGAATTTCTAATGACAAATAGCATGGTTAACAGCATAACATATGCACAGTTATAAATTTTTGAAAATTTATGAAATAATATAGTAGTTTCATTCATAATCACAAAATCGTCGGGGGAGGGAAGGGGAGTACTTTCTCAGAAGTGGGATTGTTTGTTAGACAATATTAAACTTCAGTTTTTCTCTCAATATTTTCAAGACAAAATTATCAACATATTGTATTTTTAATGCAGAACTTAAAAACATATCTTGTATCAAACTTGATAGCTTTTATTTTCGGATAAAATTTGACAGAACTTACCTTCCCTTCGCGTCAAGTCTATTTCTCTGACGAAAAAAGTGTACCGAAAAGTGCCAACAGAGAAATTGGTGAATTTAAATATGACACCAAGTCCTCCTGTTGGAACCATTCGGGGTGATTCTTCTGTTCTTGACCTTTTCCAGTTCATCACAAATATAAATACTTTATCAAAATATGTTACTGATTTGATTTTTACAATGTGCGCAAAATGCATTACGTATTTTATTTGTTAAAACATTGAATTCTATTGCATGATTACTCCATTTCATATATACGAGATCCCCCCCCCACACCATAAGAGTGATGGTGAACCCATAAAATGCTATAAAGCGCCCCCCCCCTTAAAAAAAGCAATCCCTGAAAATGTCAATGGCAGTCTGCGTGGTGAACGCCCCTCGTCTTCTCCCCATATGTACATTGTATATTTAATTAATAACATAGTATTTAAAAAAGGATCACTTTTAAAACAATGACATGAAATAATATTTCTTTTTATTTCGGCTTGTAAATGCAGCTGTTCCATTTTTGCCTCTGGCTCATTCCTCCTGACTGTCCTATATTAAACTAGTATATCCACGAAGGAAATGTTATTTACCGAACAAACTAATGTCAAGGAATTTTTTATTGTCAACCACATTTAACAAAATGAATAAGCACATGAATTAATTGCATAAGTATGTAGCTTACTAATAGATAACTGGGCCATTTTCTAATGGTATAAATATTTTTAAATAAATGAATAAATTATAATAAAAAAAGATAAATAATACTGGCACATTTTTTGTGAAGCATATTACAATATTAGAAAGCATTTGCATTACCATATTTTTAATGAATTAAACAATTGATTTTTTTTTTTGAACCAATGTATGTATATCCAAGTATTTCAAAATAACTTTTCTGTGATTGCTTTTCAAATATAAATCTTATTTCTTTTGCGTAATTAATCAGTTTCAGTTGGTTACAACAAATAGTACACTGCGCTCACAGGTATGTAGGATAACTTTAAATTAATTCGATAAACCCAAAAACAGTTACAATTGGAGCATCATCAAATGCAAATCAACAAAAATATAAATGTATATAACAACATTTTTTAAAATATTCATTAATACTTACAAGTGAACATGAGCGGAAGAAAATCTAAGTACCTCCATTACAACTGGATAAGTAATCCAAAGGGTTTCGTTTCATTAAGTATAAAAACGGGTGTTGAAACTATTCACGCTTGAACACACAATATAAATGTAATCACGGTTGCACCGGAAATTGTAAAGAAGCAAATCGTTATTAACTAACTTAATAGCTGCTTACATCTTCTAAAAAATCAAAAGCAGCCCAAAATGCAAAGGCGTAAAATTAGTTTCGACACAATTTACTACTCTCTAGACATGAAATAACAAGATCCAGTGCTAAACAGTTGCTGACTGCAGCAACCATAGATGAGAAAAAAAGAAGTTCTCGTTATTTCCGACTCATTGGCGCCTGTGTTGGAAGGATGAAATAGGTTTCGAAGCGTTGCGTCATCACTTCCGCTTCTAGATATCTTGAAATAACAAAAAGCTTTCTGAATATTGAGGAGTTCGCTATTGGATGAAGGATTCCTACTATTTCGGAAACGTTTCCGATATATCCAGAAACGTTTCCGAAATTTGTTACAGTGTATATATATAATACAACAACACAAATTGCATGAAATAATATTTATATATTTATGCTGTGCTGTGAGCACTTGAATGCAAAACATGGCTCAGCACTTAGCGGTAAAAGGTACAAGTTTCAGTAGATTTACTGAAACTAAACACCCGAAATTTTGAATTGACCTAAAAAAAATACCCAAATGTTTGTAAATTGGTTAAAAAATAACACATTCGACTTCGCGTACAAGCATAAAAACAGAATGGTTCTTCAAAACTTAATAGAAACAAACTGAGCTAAATTCAGCAAAATAATAGTTATATGGTAAGACTGCACAATCGGGCAGAAGAAAAAACTATGAATGCCTTAAGAAATATATGAATTTTCTTCCTCTTGAGCGATTGAAGAAAGCAGCATTCAATTATAAGTATACTACTTGTTCCTTACTTGGATTCCTAAAGACATACCATATGGTGCTAACATCACGTGGAATCGCGTCCAAAATGGAAACAAAAGTAACTAAAAATGTTTATGGCGCATTCTTCATCATGACTTCATCCCAGAAAAGGGGCAACCTTGCTCGTGACATGACCTAACATGTATTGTGATCTTTAAATAGATCAGAACTGTGTCTCAAAATATTTTGTTTTCTTAGAGTCATTCATGAAAAAATGCATGTTTCTTATAAGAGCTGTACTGACAAAGAAAGACGACCTTAATAGGGAAACTGAATGACATCGAATGTATGTAACAGTTTAGTAATCTTTTCTTTATGTCTTTTCTTATTAACTTAATAATTTATCAATTAAATAAACTCTTAACACTTTAACATTTAAATAAAAGCTAAAAGTACTTAAATTGTGGCAAAAGATATATTTTTTCAAACCGTCGTTTATCTTACTTGGAAAAGAAAGAAATGTGGTAAAAGAGCTACATTTTGATACTTGAATGTGGCATGAATTTAAAGCACAGTGCAAATGTATTTACAAATAGCCCAAGGTCCGAAAGGAAGGATATGATTATCAAAATATAATTACCTCACAGCAGTCAGAACGTGTTAGGGTACGAGAAGCGTTGATTGCGTTAAACAGGAAATTTATTTAAACTGATTGTGGGGTGACCGCTGCTGACAGTGGTAATTACAGCTTGTCTGACAGACTGGTGGATTTCAATTACGACTCCCTTGCACAAGTTCTTCGGGGCGTGATTATGCTAATCAGTTATTTAAGTCAGTTTTGCACTCTGTGACGGCACAAAGGTTCAGTCACAGAGAAGATCAGTTAATAAACAATATACTAGCAGTGAGTTGTCAGAGCAATGCGTATTTATGACGTCTCATCACATTAAAAATGCGTGTGGCAAAGACGTTGGAGATGCTTTGCGGATTTGAAACATTTCGGATATAAACACTGGTAAACATAAACATAGATTAAATAAAATACGTACTATAGTTTGCGATATAATACAGACATTTTATCATCATTTACGACATAAACAAAATTATGATATAATATTCTGAACGTTGACTTGTTTTACCTAAAAATATATTTATATTGTAATTTGGAGAAAGTTTACAAGAGAAATAATTCGCATTTACTCAAGACCATCAGGATTTTAATATGTAACAAAAGCCTCTATTTACATTTTCACAATTGAAAAAAAAAAAAAAAAAAACCCGAAACATCAGACTATTATCTGACGTTTCGGGGTAACCCCTATTTTTGGTTAACGTTTCGGAATTTCAAGGAGTTACACCTGCTTCTTGTGAAAATTAAGTTTTTTTCCCCTGAAACCTTTACTAAATTGCAACAAGTTTCACGAATGCCGATTTTATAGTGTGGTGAAAAAAAAAAAACATTAGCCATTAGTGTAAACATATATTAGGCTTCTTTATTAGGTTCTCCTTGGGTTTAGTTACGGGCTTTCCTGCTTGATTAAGCCTCATTCAAGTGCGAAATGCAGTCTCCGGGTATTGTTGCTTTGAAGGAATTGATAATAATTCCGTTTAGCTCCGACATAATTTGCTTTAAGAGATCTCCTGGCAAATCAAGTAAGGTCATTAATATGTGGACTTTACTGGAGCTCTTGAGTCCTGAAACACGACTGGCTGTGATTGAGAAAGTTTCAGAATTTTTAGGAAAGAGTCCATGTTAATTTTCGGAAGATTACTAACTTTCGAGGGAAACTTTCCTGTTTTTTTTTTTTTTTTTTTTTTTTTTTTTGCCAGATATGTTAATGGCAGAAATTAGACACATTAGCGGCCCAATATTTTCCGGAAATGTTTGGATTTTTTCTTAGAATGTTCGTATAAATTATCATTACACACCTTGTTGAAAACATTGATTAGTGTACTAACGTGTTAAATGATCCTCTAGGAAAAGATTGGCCCCTTCTTTCAGGAGGTAGCCTGCTGGACGGCAATTCAACAACTGCTTGATATTTCTCACCAGCTCAGAGATGAAAATAGTACTTACAAGAGTGTCTATCTACCACGGGAGATAGCGAATTCTCAAAAGATACAAAACATTTAAGAATGAAGTCAGTTTTCTAAAACTGAGACCCAAAACCCTCTCAAATCACCCCCTCTTTTGATCCTCTACTGCCAATCGTAACTCTTGCGATTAAATAAAAATTCATAATTATATGTTTCTATAGCAGCGCTATTCCATTATTGACCAGTGTGACATGAGTGGTGCGTATGGCCGTTTTATTTTTAGGTTGTTGATATTGACACAAGTTTAAAGTTCAGTAAAAGTCACAAACCTATTTTAGAAATATAAGAGAAATTAATCTGAAAACCACCATTCATCTGCTAAATACCTTATTATTTAAGGGCAAAAATTCGATTTTTTCATTTTTATATAGTTTGAAATTCCTTTTCAATACCTTTTAAATGATACAAACTTCTTGATCGTGCTTATATTAGAAGAAAGTTAAAATAAACTTTAAAAAATGTAAAGCTATTTTGATGAGGTATGATTTTTCCGTTTAAATTGCAATATCTCGAAATGCTATTTTTGAAACTAAATGTTTGTTTTTCTAAGAAATTAAATTGTGTTTGGCTTTGAAATTTTTACCACATATTCCATACATTTAATTGCAGATACTGAAGTAAAATTTATCTCATATTTGCAATATTGATAATAATAATAATAATTGTAATAATAATATTTTTATAGAGCTGATTTTGTGTTGCAAAATGGTATTTTTTGAAGAAAAAAAAATACAGTGACTTATACATTAGAGGTTTTTTTTTAACCAAAGTTTTTTCCTGTAAAATTTTTCTTCAGTATAGAGTCCACTTAAGATACAGAAAAAAATTCATAATTGTATCTTTAATAGAATTTTAGAAAAAGGTACACGAACCTGTGCAAATTAGCATTGATGGTATAGGGGGTACTGACTCCCCTTAACATTCTGCTCATACAGATATTTATTCTACAAGAGAAAGTTATTTGAGCACTAGATGGTAAAAATTTTCAATAACACATTGTTTGCTATGACTCCCCCTCCCCCAGTCGATGGGTAAATCCCGGTGTAAATTCGAAATCATGTTAGGTTATAACACCGGTGAATATAATATGGCTCCGGATTACATTAAGTAGCACATGCGCACCTTTATACGGGAAATCATCTGCTAGTATATTCTTTTTTGTATTAGCACAATGAGGCAGCTTATTGATTTTTCATAACTTGATGTCTTACTACATCAAAAAAAAAAAAAAAAACAGTTGTAAAAAATATTTCACAGGAGCAATATTGTTTGATGCAGCACCCATCATTTGCTGGCCCTAATACTTCAAAATATTTTTCCCGAGATAAAAGATTACTCTCTCTTAATTAAAAAATTATGATATATATAATGAGATAGAAATAGATATAATGATATTAAATTCTTTTAAACCTGAAATATAATGTTTAATGCGGCACTCATAACGACGGATAAGCATTAACGCGAGAGTTTTGACATTCGGTTTGGAAACGCAGATGAAAACGCCTGGGATTATTTCAATGAAAAATTGAATGAAGAATTTCATTTTCCTCAGGCTATTGAAAGCTTGAAAATGACCAGAAAGATTTGGTTTTACGTTTCACTTAGTCATAGGACATTGACATCATTGATTTTCTACATATTAAAAATTCACCGACTGAAGTTGAGTTTAAATTGAGTCTTGGACATAATATGGAAAAACATAACCACTTCATCTTTTTGCCGGCTGATGAAAGGCTATATTTAGTTATTTTATTGTAATACATAAAAATAATACAACAGGGTAAACAATTCTAATTTATCATTTTTAATCTACAGGAATTATTTCCTTGAATATAAGTTAGGGGACCTGGGGTCCGATTAAAAAGTTAAATTTTGTGTTTTGTGAATCATTTTTATTTTTGCTTCAAACTTTCAATATCTTAACCCTGAATCTGATTTTGAAAATTTTTGCAATTGGAAGTATGCATCTAGGACGAACGGTTGCGTTAATAAAGGTTTTGCTGGTTAAAACGGAACACCCTGTGTATGCTAAACTAATAGCTTAGGGCTTACCGCTAATTAAAAACAGAAACTATTTAGTCATCCTCTTCATCACTGTTAGATTTTACTAACAAAAATAAATTATTTCGTTTTGCAAACTTGTCGTGAAACTGCGTTTTGACATCTAAGATATTGAACATTGCCTTTTTCTTTTTTCGATTAGTTGTGTGCTTTTAAACAGTAGATGCAAGTCCAATTTTCTACGTCGTAAACATAATCGTTCACTAATTTCATTTTCACAGAGAGTTCTAAATTTTCCCCTGTCGCAGGTTTTTGTTTCATATTTTTTTCTTTGATGTCTTCTATTTCTGCTTCAATAGAAACTTTTAAATTTTAAAGTAATTTCTCGTTTTTTTTTTATTTCTGCCCATTATGTTTTTTTCTTTGTTGCTTCTAACTGCTCTTGTCTGAGGGCTTTTTAAATAGAAGTATCAGTTAGGATTGTGAATATCATTTTTTTTTTCCTTTCTTGGTTCCTAAGCTTTGGTCCTACTTTTTCAAAGGGTCTCAGTAATGAGTAGTCCACATGTGACGGTGTGAAAGGAGTACTGGGAGAAATGCTTGGATTATCGATAAGCCGTGTCATCATTTTCACATCCAACGTGGTTCTGTTAGTGTTTTGAATGTAGGGTCTTACCATATTTAAAATAAAGGTGATGTATTGCAGGCTAAATGGTGTCTAAAGTTAAAGCTGGACAGGCATAAAGACAACACTATATGATTGCAAGCTATAAGCTACAAATCTGTTACTTAATCAAAAATGCATGGTGAACTTCAAAACTAAATAACCTCGAAATACTAAAGGTTTGAGACAGTACAATGCGAAAATAAGGGTCCGGGGCCCGTTTTGAAGTAAGACAGGATAGTAAGACACAGTAAGAACGTGCGTAAATGTGTCCCGATGAAAATGCGTAAACGTGCCTCGATGGCAAGTTTGGCTTTATTTTTAACTTGCAACAAAATGTAATAACTTTTCTTTCTATACATATACAATTCTAAATAAAGGATGGAATTCTGCTATTTTTCATATATTTATTTGTTCTTAACTACACTTTATGTATTTACAATAAGCTTCAAAACGCTCAACACAAAATATGCTCAACTTGGTAGAAAACAGATTTTCCTTTCTGCATGACAAACCGAAGCTCGACTGATGCTTAAAAACTTGTGAGAACATTTGCAAGGGAATATCATTAATCTGGTATGATTCTTGGCTCTCCAGTTGTAACTTTTTTTTGAAAAAGGGCACTGCGTAAACGTGCCCCGGTCTAACCTCTTCTAAAAGCTATACAAGACAAAACACAGTGTGGTTTGGAGTGAAATAGATTATCTGTGACCACTGGGACTTAATCGGTATTCATATTTGAAGATAACATGCCTCCTGTCTGTCACAACCCAGCTGATCAAGTGCAGCGAAAATCCAATCGAAGAAAATCCAATCCATCGCAAAGGACGCAAGTTCGACGTACCAGCGTCTTCCAATCGACACCGGAATGCTTTTCTAGATACCATCAGTTTCTTGGAAGGTGTTAAACGGCATGGAACTACTGTTAGTGACATTGTTGATACGGTAGTGGCCGCTCTTATGTACGATCTTCGAGCTCATTTCTATTTCTAGAATGCCTTAACCGACCTCAATAGAGTGACTCATTTATTCTGGCCACCTTACAGCTACTCCCATTTCGCTCTGACCGAGGTGGTGGTAGATACGACCGTACAACCAGCCTGCTTCTCTGAGATCTACTGTGTGTCCCTTTAAAAAGTTCAAAAATTGTTCATATAAATCTAAAAGGTCCTCCTAGTCACAACATTGTCCTTAAAATTCGACAGTTTCGTTTGAAGTGCCCTTTGACACAAGCTTTCCCACTTTCAATCGTTCAATCGAATCAATCTGCAAATCTTGTATGCGCATAACGCGCTTACCCTTTCCTCACTGGCGACGAAATTTTAAGGTTATCTTTCCAACTACATTTCTGCAGAGTTTCTTGGCTGCAGCTCAATTTATTCTTGGTGCATAACTTTTTTTTTTTGGCAAAGTGTTTTCAACCTTTGAAGACAGTTCAGTTTTCACTACTTAATCCCTTCCAACAATTAGGATTTTAAGCTCAAAATTTGAGATTAAGTCCAAGCATTAGAAAACATTTAATACGATTCATAAATAGCAGAAAAAATAGTTTTTTGTTACTCCAAAGTCTAAAGCGCCCCTATTTTATAAAACTACATATTCAAATTTGATTTTCAAGAAAATACTGATAAAAAGAATAATTTTAGCTAAAACCGCAATCGAATCGACCAATTTTTCCGTTTTTTATGACCATTTAAAATGTTTGAACCTAACCTTTAATAGTGCCTATCTCCTACGGAAGACGTTTGGGATCCCTAATTTTGACTTCATCTTGTTTGTCCGGACGTGTACTAGAGTTCAGAAACACCCTATATATTGCATATTTAACTTTCTAATTAATACTTCGCTCATTTGAAAGATAATTTTCATTATTTTCACAAAATCTTTACTGATTTACAATGCATTAGCCGTTTAAAAAAAGAATCATACGTAATTGTAGTAAAGAAAAATGCTCATTTTGTTCTAACTTTTATCAGAAAGTTATGCAAATAACTCGAAGACAAAAAGTAATAAATGAATTTCGTCTCATTTGATTAATCAAAGAAATGCAGTTGTGGATTTTTTTTTTAATTGTGCCCAACACAAAGAAAATATTCCTTTAAATTTATGCAAAAAATGCTACTGGATTTGGGCACACTGGAATGAAGATCAAACGATAGGAAAAAATTAGAAAACTCATTAATTTTTCAAACCGATCCAACATGTAAAATATTTTTTTTTCGAGTTATAAAAAAAGATATTCTTTCACTTGATTAAAAGATTTGGAAAGATGAAAATAAATCGTATTTGAATTTAAATGAATTTCGAGTTACCAAAAAAAAAAAAAAAAAAGGGGAAAAAAGTTAGGAAAAAAAATGAAAAAGAACTGATCAAAGTAAAAAAAGTAGAAATTCACGTGCATAATTAATTTCACACATTTTCGTTTTCTTTTATTTAATTTTTCACACTTTTTTTACTGTAATTTACTTGTGTATTTAAATCAAATATTTTCACACGATAAACAAGATGTAAAATTATTTCAGCTTGGAACATTTTATCTGAATAATTATTACTTGGTTGAAAAATATTCATGAATTATCTAAATATGATTGTAACCTTTTATTAATAAATTACTCTTTTTCACTTTTATCATTTTTGAACAAAATATTGGAACTTTGGTAGGGTCTGGTGGGGTAAAGTGGTCATAAAATCGCAGGTTTTCGACTTAGGTGGATAATAAATACAATAAATTCTTTAAACACTTGAACTTTTTTTTATTGTTATTTTACATTGCATTATTAAAGAACGCGGTACATTGAATTTCAGGGAAAAATATTGATTTAAGTAGTTTTATAACATTTTATTTTCCCTTTGTATTTATGAACATTAACCCCATGGGATGGGGGAAAGTGGTCATAGCATGGGATAAAGTGGTCACAGAGCAAAATATTTAATTCGCATCTTTACTCACGGGTATTGGCAACGATATGGTTGGTTGCAAACGTAGAGCGCAATTTTAATTCGCTTCTTGATTATCATAACGTGGAATCGCGGTGAAAGCTGCGGAAAAGTGCATCATTTTTGACGTCACCAAGACCACGCCTTTTGTTTCAAAAATCAGACATTTAAAAAAATTAATTATGAAATAACTGTTGGAAAAATGAAAGTATTTTCTGGGTCCATGTTATTATTATTATTATTTTTTTTTTTTTGGTCATTCTATCAGTTTCAGTGACAAAAAGTACTACTTTTGACTGAAGGAAACAACCCCATTCTATGGTCTAAGATAATTACTTGTCCAGCGAGATTACGGTAAAATTAAGAGCAAAACTGATTTGTACTGAAGAGTATTTCATAAGTTCTGTAAAAATTGTTATGATACAAGAGACATTCACCAGTGTTTTGAAAATGTTTCCAAATACAATCCCTAAAGGTTAGTTTTAAACCAAATAAGTGCTCTGAACAGTGTTCCCACCAGTGTTTTAAAAACTGTTCCAAAAAGGGTGTTTCAGCATATTAAAGAAAAAGAAAACGAGTGTCCTGGTTCAGAAACTGTCTGAAGATTTGTTGTGTGTAATCTGTAATCCAGTTCGTTACACTTGTTGTGTGCTTTCTTTTTTGACAAAGCTACAGGAGTCGGATTCGGAGTCTACTGTCCTGAACATCTAGGAGTCGGAGTCGGGAGTTGGTCATCAAGAGCTATTTGCAACAAAATTTGTGTGAAGTAAATCCGCCTTTAAGTTCGAAATTTGTATTGACTTTTAATTTTGCCTTAGGCACTAATGTTAAAAGATTTGAACTGTTCAAAATTGAAAGAAAAATTATTCAAATCAAAAAAAAAAAAATATTTTCTATACATGCCCTTCAAAAACTTTTTCCTACAAAATTAGTTGAAGCAAATTCGCCTCTAAGTTCGAGACTTATATTTGCCTTAAACTTCTCCGTGGGTCCTAATTTTAAGTTTTTTTGAACAATTCAAAATTTTCCTGCAGGTTAATAGTAATCCGAACGATTGAGTAGCACTTTTAAATATTTTTCCTTAGCTCAAATCTCACGATAAAATTACATTCACACAAATAGATAAGATTAAAAATAACTTAGATGCAATTCCAATTGAGAGTTTAATTCGAACATTATACCCTCACTAGGATAATGGAACATCATCAAAGAAGCCAATTATATAATTAAAGGATGTTCCTATTGGAAATGTAAATATCATATTACACACTGCAACCCGTGATTTATAATCCGAGCAAATCAAAGAAAACAAATGTAGTCTGTGAAAATCTGACCTTGCAGCGTCGTAATATACTGTAATTAAGGTCTGCATAGCCTTCACAATGCTGCCATGTTAGGTTTGCCCTAACTGTAGATGGTGCTATTTGTCACAAGCCAAGCGACTTTCGGTGTCAACAAAAAGTACTATAAAATGCTATTCGACATGATTAATTTTTTGTGCAGTTAGTCCAGTTCATGCGGCGCAAAGAGGTTTAGGCAAAGTGAAATAGTTCATTTCGTTTATCCAATTAATTATTTATTAAATCACGAATGTAATCATCTTTTTTTTCTTACGTGTTGATTAATTATTTTATTCTATTATTCATTTATTGCTTTATTGTATGTTCATTTCTTCACTCATTCCTTAATTAACTTATCAATTTCATCTCAAATATTTTTAACTATAAAAAAAAAAGAAAAAAGAACGATATTGTTAGAAACATTTTATTTTTCTCTTAATCTCTTGAAAAGTTAAAGCTACAATTTTATTTGAATGTTACTTATTGTTTTTATTTATTTACTAGTGGCACACGCACGGCTTTGCCCGAAATAGATAATTAAAACGTCATTTGGTTCACATGTATTTTTATAAATAGTGGATGGTGAATTTCTCGCCCATTTGATATATTCATTTGATTGCCCATGATACAGTTCCATGTAATATTTTGGTAATTTACTCCTCCACGTTGGGATAATAATCTCGGTAAAATGTTATTAAAATTAGAATAGAAAATGAACAAATCGAATTTTTGAAAAATCGCTTTGAGGTGCACACCCTCATGCTAGTAACTAATTTTGCGCCGAATTTCATGAAAATCGATGAGCGGTCTAGGCGCTATGCACGTCAGAGATCCTGACAGACAGAGATCCATACATCCAGATATCTAGACAGAGATACTTTCAGTTTTATTATTAATAAAGATTTTTTTGAAGGTACAATTTTGTGGCCAAAATCAAAAAATAATGTTTCAGTGCAAATTTTATTATAATCTACATTGTTATTTCCTTATGTACCACGATTTGCAAAACAAACATCAAATTTGTTCATTTTGGAAAAAAAGGCATCTTAACTAGTTCAATTTGTCTCGCAGTCCCCTACTTTTTATTAATTTAACAGTTCAAAATATATTGTTAAGGCATTCATTTTAAGAGAATAAGTGGAGTAAATTTTATTTAAAAGTAATTAATAGAGTAAGAAATGAGTAGAGTAATTTTTGTGATGACTATGATTAAGGCAGTATTATTCTTAGCAGGAACTCGAAATTGAAAGTAAGTTAATAAAAAATCTGGAAAAAATTACAAGAAAAATCGCAGAAATAAACTGTTAGTTCATTAATTGCTCTTCAGATTTTTTGCCCTTTCTTCGATTCTACTTTTCGAGTTAAAAGAAACACATTGCACTTCGCAAGTGATTAAGAAAACTGACATGAACAAATAAAAGGTCAAAAGAGAAAGAAATAGAAAGAAATCACCGGGGAAATTAGACTCTTTTCTTAGAGAGTCATTTTTATTTAGTTAAGTACATTTTCTAAAGATTAACTTCATAGAAATAGGTTGAGCACGATTGCTACATAATGGGTTAAAATATAGTTGTCTCATATATGGATTTTAAATTGAAGTTGAGCTTTTTATTTTGTTTGATCACACAGTTTTTTACAATGTAAGCCTATTTAACCTAGGGTTGAGGGAAAAAGAAAACGCAAAAGATGTAATGTATAAATATTGCTGAAAAAAGTCCCAAGTAAGTGAAATGGTAAATAAAATATTGAAAAATAAATAAATTGAATGTAGGATATTAAGATTTAGAAATGTAGCTCTCGGTCTATATGCAGGAATATGTGCCAATATCTGTCTCTCAGTCGGTTTGTTTGTCTATCTCTTTTCTTTACCTATGATTTTTGAAACTGGTTAGTTAAAATTATTGAGTCTAGATTCAGACATAATGGGGTCGTTTCCAAAATTTTAAAAGTATTTTTTTTCTGTAAGAGCATGCTTAAAAATATAGGATCTGACCATTTTTTAAATAATTTGTTCAAGTTTAATATTTTTAAAAAATTACTTAAATTGGTGCGCTTTTATTGTTTACGTTTCTGTCGTGTGACATCACAAATGATGAAATTCCATTCAGTGCTGCCATTCACGGAGAAAAATATTTAATTCGCATCTTTACTCACATGTATTGGCAACGATATGGTTGATAGCAAGCGTAGAGCGCAGTATTTAATTCGCTTCTGGATTATCATAATGTGGAAACGTGGTAGAAAGATGCGCCAAATTACATCATTTGTGACGTCGTAAAGACCACGCCTTGTTTTCAAGATCGGACATTTTAAAAAAATAATTAAAAAATAACTGTTGAGAAAATGAAAGTATTTTCTGGGTCCATGTTAATTTTTTTTTATTCATTCTATCAATTTCAGTGACTAAAAGGAGTACTTTTGACTGAAGGAAACAACCCCATTCTTTTATTTCATTCGTTGATTTAAACCTTTTTTTTTCTAGTTTTGAGTTAAAAAAGACAAATTTTTAACAAATTTATTCTTTTTAACTAATAAAACATGCAAAAAGTAGTATGACAGGTTTATGTTGTGACATTTACTGATGAGGAAATTTAAAAAAAAAATGCCTCTTTTATCAATGGCCTGTCTGTGATTCGTGTATGAGAACAGAATTTCGACCAGTTTTTGCACCCCTGGCAGTTATCCTTCGTGTTTGCTCATGAGGTTCATTAAGGAAGAATGATTACTAACGCAAAATAACTTTTGAACTAAATTCACAGTGGCATTTCATAACGATTAAGAGAAAAAATAATCTTATTTCTTTCAATATAAGAGAGATTGCTGCAAAAGTAAGGTAGCTCCAAATTTCAATTTTCAAGAAGTCCGTAGTAAATTTTCTAACAGAAGATTACGATTAAAAATTAAAAAGGAAACCACGAGTCATCTTGTATAACTGCACTAAAAAGAAGACAAGATGAGTTATAAAAATATAAAAAATAAAAAAAGTGAACTAGTGCTTTAAGCTCTAATGCAGACCTTTTGAAAACACTAGAATAAGAGCTACCTCTTCTTAAAGCAAACCTTTCAATTTAGTTATAAAAGGGTTACGTACTATTTTTGTTTTCCCACGATATAAGGCCTCCAACATTATATTTTATTGGAAACTGCCACTTTTATATTAATTCACGTGGCGTTTGCTATGTCAAAAATTTGGCCACAAAATGAAACAAATCTACAGACCACCTTCTATCTATGCATGAAATCACAAATCTATACATGAAAACTACTTTGCATAGTACGTCTTAGAAAACGGGGACTTCAAAAATGCATTGCGACTGCCCGTCAAATTTATTGATACGCTACTTTACTTCTTCAAGTACCTTCACTTTATTTGTTAAGTTGTTTTCGTACTGAAAGACCAATGAACACGTTGATTCATACATTGGTTGAAAATTTGTGTCTAACCGATCAAGTGTTAATGAGTACAGAAAAATTATCATTTATCTTTTCAATTTTAAGTTCAATGAATGCTTCGTTTGAGTGAAAAGGGAGTTAAATCCAAAATTTAAATTTCCACAATCTCGTGCTTAATTATGATATTTTTACAAACTTACAGATTAAGAAAAGAAAAATAGCCTTAATTTTAAGTTGCACTATATTGTAAATTTCATACTATTTTTGAAATTAATATTTGTGAGAAAAAACTAAAATTGAATACAAATTCAAAGAAATTTAAATTTGGGATATTAATCATTTTGCTCTATAATTCATAGAACAAAAGGGTTTTGAAGATTGCGATCAATGTACAGGACGCGGCAAAAAACCCGGGCAAGAAATTTTTCCTTCAACTTTGTTGAAATTAAATAAATTAACAAAACGCAACAAATAGAGTAGACCTTAAGCAATCAATAAATTTAAATGTTTTCAAACTGGCCGCCGTTTGCAATTATACAGAAGCGCAACGGTTTAATGAAAACTTTTAATACATTGGATGCAAGTCTTTTACCTTTAATCTATCCTTTTTCCGCTAAAGAAATTGATTCATAGAGTACACACTTCTGTGTGATTAAAAAAAAAAAAAACAATAGACTCTAAAATAGGCCATACACTGTAATCCATAGGATTATGGTCTACCGAGTAGGGTGCCCACTCTACAGATATCATATCTGGAAAATTCACCTTGCATCACTCTTGTCTTTAGGAAAAGTAAGCTGGTGCGGATTAAAAAAATAATAATAATAAAATAAAATAAAATAAAATTATTAAAAAAAAACGTTCTATCTACATTGCCAAAGTACTTATTGGTTCACAAAAGTACACAGCTTCTAAAGTGTCCTCCTGGTACACTTTTTGATCCGTTTTAACGCCCTCATCCACAAAAACCAGGTTTTTTTTTTTTTTTTTTTTTTTTTTTTTTTTTTTTTTTTTGCCGCTTGTGCAAATTTCGTCACTCACTAAGACCAACTTCGGATTTGTGCAATGTTTAGCGTTTCGCAAGGTGCATGGAATATCTACAGACCAAATCCTACCGTTATGAGCTGGTTGAACGGTAAAGAGCAGCTCATAGTGAAGGAAGTCTCCCCCCCCCCCCCAGAGGTGACGAGCGACCCATCTCAAAAGTTTTTGGCATCTTTGGAGCAGCACAAGTTTTTTTCTTCAGAAAAAGGCTGAACTTTTTGGAACTTGTAAAGCTTCTATCTAGATCAAGCAAACAAACTGTCGTTCTCCTTTGTTAAACAACTTTAAAATAGCATATCTCTTGCCTGACATTGTAAAAAAATACCAAAAAAACAAAACATAAACTAGGAGTTTGATTATAAAAGGAGTTCTAACTGAAGTGAGAGACAAACAGCAACAAACACACTCATGAAAAATAAGTGATTTCACTTCCAATTGATAATGCTAACTTTGTCCGTTTTTTTTTTTTTTTTTTGCCTCAATTTGTATAGTAAACATAAGTAATTGAATGAATCAAAAACTTAAGATACACAGATATACTAAAAGGTATTTGTTTTTAAAACATATCTGTATTTACCCATAATGTGAAACATATATATAATGAGGAATATATAGCAGATAAAGAGGCTTAACTCACAATTACTGTCCTTTATATGATGCGTATTACACAAATGCCATTTCTTGATTTTGTCCGTGTTTTAAACGAAGGTTTTCGCATTAATAACCTGCCATGCTATTAAAAATGCTTCTGATTTTTTAAAGTTTTCAATAATTCTTTAAACGCTTAGCTTAAAAAAAAATATATGCGTTCATATTAACCGAAGTTCAAAACGCCAGAGTAAGTAAAGTTAGTGGTATTTTCAGTTACCGCTCCATAGCCTCGGCTTTTATGCGGTACTCTAGGTTTCCTTAAGAGGTTTTCCACCTCCAGCTCAGGCACTTTCCATTCCGGGCTGATGAATGCTAATAAGCACGGAACTGCAGTCCTCGGATGGAATGACTGAGCTGGCGGTGTATTTCATGTTAAGTTAGTGGGTTATTCACTGCCTTATTCCCTTCATAAAGAATCGTCACAGATCTAAAGCACAACTTCAATTTATAGTAAGCATTAATAAATGAAAAAATCAGAATCATGAGATGCAATGGTTTACTGAAAAGCAGGTAAAAACAATTGTGCAAAAACAAAACGAATGACGAAAAATCTTTTAATCAAAATGTCTGTCAATTATGTAATACGTATTAAACTCATGACATTTCTTGACTTCATGTTTTGAATATCGAATATAGCATTTATCCCTGTCATGATATTAAAGACTTGAACAAATCTATAAAGTTTTGAATGGTTCTTTAAACGCTTTGCCGAGAGCAAAATATATGCTTTCACATTAACCCAAGTTCAAAATGCAATCCAATGAAACACGCCGGAGTAAGTTGAGTCAGTGGGTATTCACTGCCTTATGCCCTTCATCAAGAATGAATCCAGATAAATTGCTGCGAAAGTTATATCCCCTGCGGACAGCAATTCATTATCGTCTTCGCCTGTGCTGACAAAGCTTTCACAATTCTCGGTCTTTTAAAGACATAGCATTTAATTGAAATTGAGGAATGTGTGCTTGCCCGAACTTTAATTTTGTCAGGCGAAACTTTTAACACAAAACGGATTGGAGCTCTGATATCTCTGTAACTCACAAAAGAGTCGGTAAATTATATTGCGTATGTGTTGAAACTTTGAAACAGGAGCTCTTAATTATAAATTGTTTGTTTAGGAAACAAAATTATACTTTATTTATCAAATGCTAAAAACATTAATGCCTTTTGTAAGTGACATGTAAAAACAAACAAACTAGGAATTTTAAGTATTAAAATTATGCTGAACGAGAATTATTGTTTTAAAAGAACCCTTACGTTGTCTTCATAGGTTATTGCGTTTGCTTACTTCAGATCTTATTATTTATTACTAGTAATAAAAGCGATGCATTTTCTAAGCATTATTTGTTGAAGTTTAGTTTTAAAGGTGTACAGCACAAAAATACTTTTGCATTTTTAGGTTAAGGTGTAATAATAATGTAAATAGCAATAAAAGTCAATTTTTCAGAAAAGGTTAGCAAATCACTGCAAAATTCGTAAAGATCTGGTTCTAAAAATTACTTAATTTACACAAAAGAACTACTGTGACAGATCCATAAATGAAAAGTAAATTCTTGGGTCGCAAATCCCAATACCAAGACAAGAATCCCCAATACCTGTAATTTTATAAGTTATGTTTAACATAAATAATAAAGAAATTCGTAGTTTAAAACCAAATGATCTTGCAACATTGCTTCAAGGTTATTTTGGATACTGCTTTTTGTAAATTTGTCGTCTGCTGTGTTTTAAATATAATTTTACTATTTATTATAGTCTGCAATGCATAATTCTTTGTATTACATATTTTATTTATTTACCGTCTACGCTATCTATTGTTTTTTTTTTTTTTTTTTTTTTTTTTTTGCAATGACAACAGCAAATGCAATTATATAGAGTAATTGTGTTATTTTCATGGAATGTGAATGTTCTTTTTCTAGCCGTTTGTTCTTCGAAGTCTAGGCTAATCTAACAGAGAAAAAGAAGGTTAATTAATGAAATAAAATAAGCCTTAAATTCATCTGAATAATTAGAACTGGTTCTGCAGCTTTATTTTTTTTAAATTAATTAATTTATTTATTTATTTATTATTATTATTATTTTTTTTTTTTTGACTTCTTCGCTATTAGCATAAATTATTTCTTCATTTGAAGAAATCAGACATAAAAGTACAGGTAGTATTGGATAAAACAAAACATGGACAGTACTAAAGAAGTGCCCTCTTTCCTCTAGTGGCTTCAGGAAAGGGTTTGATAATAAACATTTTTTCACTCCTTTTATTTATCGAGAAACGTTTTTAAATGTATTTTAAATATCAAATATATTATTTCAGATGATTTTATTGTTTTTGAAAACTGAAATCTCGAATTCATTGAGAGAAGAAATAAAAATGTGTATTAAAAACAATTATACAACTTGAAAAAAGATTAAAACCATATATCATGGTTATAACTTAAAATATGGAATACTATTTAACGCTTGAGGAAAGGAAAAATCATGTAGTAAAAGTAATTAAATAATCTCAAAAAGTAAAAACTTTGAATATAAAATGTGCCCTAAACTTAAATTTAAAAAAAAAAGTTTTAAAAACCTTTATCAAAAACACTGACAAAAATTTGTTTTGGGTAATAGCAATGATCCTAGGCTATAATCTGCTCAAAGTATACGAAATTAAAGATTGCACAGTCAGATTAACTTGAAATTTATTCCTTTTTCTAAACATCGACGTAAAAACGGGAAGTAGCGACAACACAAGGCATCATGAAAGCGTTTGAGGAGTTTACTTTCAAAAAAGAATTATATCAGGTTTTATGCTTTTTTTTGCAAAACGAAAAAAAAAAGTTTAACAAACAAACACTAACTGTTAGAATATCAAATTTCTCACAATGTTTTAGTAGAATAACAAGTGACTATTGGCTTAGGTCAAGTATTTTTTCCTCAATTTTACCAGGCCTAAATTGCCAATTTTATTTTGGATACATTCCTTTTTCTTATAAAACAGTAAATAGCATCCCTTTTGCAAAAAAAAAAAAAAAAGAAAAACACGCATTTTCTTCAGAAGTAAACTTTATTATATTGAAAAAAAAAATATTCAAAATTTTTTAATGTATAATACTCTCTCTCACTCTCTCTCTCTCTCTCTCTCTCTCTCTCTCTCTCTCTCTCTATATATATATATATATATATATATATATATATATATATATATATATATATATATATATATATGTATGTATTGGGGTGTGTGGCCCTTAGCTATAGGGGATTTTTCTAAAATTAAAATTTTATTGCTCCCACCCTCTTATCTTGTTTCAATGAATAAAAAAGCAAGCTCCACAAAATTTCTCTTCATTTGGACAGTTTCTAGGGTTGCCTCAAATGCCTCGAAGTTCAACCAGTACAAGAAATTTAGTAAATTTCAAGATTACATATTTTTTCAATAACGCAACAACTTCTAGAGCATAAATACACATTATTATGTCAATAATTTCTATAGAATCAAAACAAAGTGCGAACAAGCGAATATTGAACATTATTTTTTCATAAGTGAGGATTTAGTAAAAGTATAAGTGGACAGTTTTCACGGTCTTTAGCAACTAATGTGTAAAACAAAATTTTTCTCACTTTTAGCTTTTGTTAAAATAATTATTGTCTTTCAGAATTAGTTTTACACCTTTCTGAAGTATCAATCACAACAATTATTTTGACAGGCTTTCCAATTCCGTTTATGTCACCAGAATCATTTTTCTAAGATGAAGGGGTCTTTGTCACCTATGTTTCTTGCTGTTGTATCCAGCCAAACTGCTCGAATTATATCGGTGAAGCGCTGTTTTTCAAGTGCTTGATGAGAAGCCATGAATGTTTCTTTTTCTGGTGATTTTAGGACTTCAGGTGTTCCCAACAATTGCCTTGAAAAGGTTTTAAATTTCCAAGCTATTGATCCTCTCAACTCCTTAGAATTCTGGGGGAAATTTTCCATCTCAGTGTAACACTAATTCTTGGCAATCGCCAGTGTTAAATTTTTGTAGAACTTTTTCATGTTTCTCTTCTCTAAATATTTTTTGAAGGCACTGAAGAAAAGTTCGATTTATGATTAGATATTCAGTATCATGCCCAAACACTTCTGCAGTAGCGAAAAATATCTAAATTTCATGTCTATGAGTAATACTTCAGAAAAACGAGGAGTAAAAACCGCAATATACCTCATGTTTCTGTTTGAGTAGTGATTACCGTGCTTGTAATGTCACTGCTGTGTTAGTTGCCAGTGTTAGCTTATCAATGACAGAAGGACTGTCACTGTTGTAAAAACCATCATTGCTTGAGTTGCTTGAAATTAAATCATAAGTTCTTTATACGACAAACTCATTTCAAATTCTTCAAAAGTTCTTTTTTTTTTCGAATAACTTCCCTTCTTTTCCCGTCGATTTTTTTCCTCCTTTTGCGTTATTTATTTCAGCACCAAACGTGTAACCAGGGATTCCTTTTTGCTCTGAAGAACAATGTCGAAAAGATGTCGATAATATCATGTCTCACCCCTCAAAAAGATCTCTTATCCTCATTTTTAGCTAGAGTTCTAGAAAAAAATTCTGTAACTGTTTATATGCATCATGGAGTTCAGACTAATTTATCAATTCAGTAATCTATTCTTCCAGTAGGAATTTGCACTTTGCCAAAAAAAAAAAAAAAAAACTTGAATCTCTAATGCTGCACTTTTTTTTTGTCATACTTACAACTTTAGATTGTAAAAAAAAGATGCTTAAAACTTGCTTGTTCGACGGTAGCTTCCCTCTAACAATTTTGTTTGGAAATATAACTTAGAAGATCAATATAAAAATCACTTTTTATTTTGCGTGAAGTGACGTTGGTGCAATTTTACAAGTCTAGGTTGATCGTCTCAAAGTTCAGGCTAAAGTAACCAGCAGCACAAACCACTCGTCAGTGAAAATTATTGATTAAAAGTATTGAAGTTTTATTTGATTGGAAAACAAGTGAAAGATACACATTTTGTAAAAATAAAGTTACCGCGCAGATCGCTCTCAAATAAAAATTAATGGTGCAGGCATTGTTATACTTGGTTAGAAAGTAAATAAACAATGCATATTTCATGAAAATATAGTTACAAATTAAGTTCATTTAATTTTATGAAAATAATTATAGATTTATTTTGTAAAAAAATATATAATACCATTCATAGTACAAAAGGGAAATATCAAGTGCTTTCTCTCATTCAATTAACAAAAGCAAACGCAATGTTATAGAAAACACTGCATGCTAACAAAGTACATAAAACTTAAAGTAAATTATAATTCTAATTAATTTTAAAATCACTCATAAATTTATGTGTTCTTCAAAATAAAAAAAAATCAACTAAAAAAATAACTCAACTAAAAACTAACAGTTAAACTTTCGTGAAATTGTTTCAGAAATGATTGCAGCAGCATGAAACATCGTGCTGGAATATCACTTGTAACAGGAAATAAAGCCATCAAAAATGCAAATCGGATATTTTTTTTTTAATTTGAAAAATTATGAAAGAACCTTTTTTTCGGAAAAAATTCGATGATTTCATGCTATTGCAGGCACCCCTTAAACATTTCCGATTGAGACAATAATTTTCACACATCATCTTTTTACAAAGTTGAAAAATAAGGGCCACCCTAATATATATATATATATTACTCTACTTTATTCCTTCCTATTTACTTTATTTTTTTCATTCAACGTTTAAAAGAAAAAAAAGAACCTTCAGTTCAAATAACGTTGTAGGCATTAATAGATCAAATTTTTTTTTCGCAGCTAATCACACTTTTTCAATTATTTAATCATTAATTGATCAAACTTTCCAAGTAATCAATATTATTGAACATTTATTTAATAATCGCAATTTGAGCACGCGCTTGCCTAACTGATAACAGACTTGCACATGACGCAAGATGCTGCGATCTCTCAATATGGACAGGTATCACGCTTGATTAGAAATGCTCAGCCATACTTCACTGCTCTATTTTATCTTTGTAGTACTTTTGAGTAAGAAGTGGCAAATTCAAATTTGGATATGTGCCTATTTGATATGGATGTGAATGAGTACCGGCAAAAAAGGGATAAGTTCCACTTTGCTGTTAAAGACCTGACGAGAAATAAGGGGATGGATGTACACCGTTTAGGTAGTAAAACCAAAGGTTACTCATTTTTATGCAGTAGATATAAACCACTTCGAGAAGAAAGGAATTCATGGGTCGATAGGGCTTAGACGATTTGAAAACGTAAAAAAAAAAGTTTTTTTCAAAAGTGGATATAATTTATTTTGAAATTAAACTCATTTATACCAACAACGACGAGAAATATTCTCCACGTACCAACTGTACAATATCTTCTTAGCTGTTATGCTGACGGAAATTTCTGATCACACTTGAACGACGACGAGGATTTAATTAAAAGCGTGGCTTCTCCTACGTTGTAGCGTTCATTCTATCTTCTTAAACTTTAACAAAGGATCAGTTGAAGGGAGTTTTATATTAAAGTGGATAAAGATGAAACACGGGGACGTAGTTTCAGATAGCGGTCTCAAGTTTATATGCCATAATGGATTTATTGATTAGATCAAATTATGCACGCTTTCTGTCATAATGTTTAGAAATCCGAGTTTAAGAAAGGCCTAAAAGTTTTTGAGCATTTAACAGTCAAATCAAGTTTTCATGCATGTCCATGTTTCATTATTCGTTTATTTTTCTTTTCTTAAAAAAAGGCAACACAGAAAGAAGAATATACGAATATTAAAAAAAAAAAAAAAAAATCCGTAAAGGTAATAATTAGTAATTGCTGGAGCATAAGTGCTATCTAAGTATTTAAGAATTGTAATTTATTTTTTATCTATACTGGGTAATGGGAAAGCGGGACAGGAAAGCGGGACATGTTGAAACAACTTTTACTGTTTGATCTGTAACTTAGGTTAAGATATTGTTTTACACTCTTCGGCATATGTTTCAGTGACGAATGTCACCTAAAATTTGAAATAAAATATACCAAGATATTGAAGTATTAATATATATTTTTAGCTATCTTGGGCTGGGGGAAAGCGGAGCATGTTGAAACAATTTTAAGTTTTGGTATGCAACATAGTTAAAGATATTGGTTTACCCCTTTAGATTTATGTTGCAGATATGAAGGTCAGCTGACATTTAAAAACAAGTATCAAAAAGAAATCATTTATAAGAAATTAGTTAACGTTAATGTAGCTGGCAACAAACTTCTTCAACATACCGTATGGTTGGGCCCGTTGGAACAGTTTGTCGGGCAAGTAGGAGTGGAAGGAACAAATAATCTTCTTTAATAATCAATTGATTCTTGAGTGATATATCTGTTATTTGAGATGAAAAACAATATACATTCAATATTACCTTCACTTAAAATATAACTTCTTCTCGTGAAATTTTCTTCTTTAACTAAAGAACTTATCGTTTGATTAAACCAGTGATTTTCTGTGTTGTTTAAATCAATTGATTTATATCAAGTTTCTTTACATCAGGAAACCCCAGCATATAATATTATTACAATTCACCATCTGCTTTAGCACATCCTTTCAAACGTCTTTACACGTGCTCCATACTCGACTGCTTAGGGAAGGTAAAACTTATTATGTGTAGAAATGAGTTTTGGACTCCTTAGTACCAAGGAGGTAGTAAGGAGTTTTTTCAAGAATTATTCACCGTTAAAACAAGATTCTTAGAATAGAGACAAAGTGCTCATATTAAACATCTCACTTGCTCAGAATGGCTTCGAGACAATTTTACTTAGAACTAAAAAACTGAAGTTCTCATTTTTGATATACACCCCTGTTTCAGAAATGATTCAGTAAGTTATCATTTTTGAGAGGTCACGTACTTGGTTTTGAGAAGACACATGCTCATTTTTAAGAGGACAAATGCTCGGTTTTTAGAGGAGACATGCTCATTTTTTAGACGACACGTGCTCGGTTTTTAGAGAAGACATGCTCATTTTTTAGACGACACACATGCTCGTTTTTGAGACTGAAATGATCTTATTTCTGAAACTGAAATGGACTTATTTCTGAGACACGCATGCTCATTTTAAGCAGGGTTAGTGATTCTTTTTAATTAAAAAAAATATAAAAAACCGATTTTTTTAATTTAAATCTGATTTTTGGACTGTTTAAAAATCAAAAAATCAAAAATGTGTAGATATTATTTTTTTTTTTACATTTATAAAGATAATATATTTCAATTGTCCAATTTGGATGAAGGAAAAAAATAACCTTATGATAAAGCAGTCCGAACTAATAAAGCAAATCAGCTTACTCTTAAAATTAGGATAACTTCTCTAAACATTAAAAAAGATTTGTAGTTCGATGAGCCGTGTTGCTGCTCAGGTGAATCGTTCGGAGTGTTCCGCTAGCAACTGTTGTAGGCAGAGAACACGAAATGGTACCCACGTGCAAAAAACTGGGTCTGGAGCTATCAGGAAGTCGACAAGGAAAGATAATCGAAGGTTCGTGCGGCAATTACTCTTCACAGTAACTTGTTCCTCCATACAAGCAGACGTAGGAGGAGCAGTTGTTCCTCGAACAATTTCCAGACGTCTTACAGCAGTTAATCTGTAGTCCAAGCGCCCTTTTCGCGTTTTCCCTTCAACGCCAAAGCATAGACAACTCCGTCTACAATGGTGCGGAGCCAGAGCGATGTGGGATGCCACTGACTGGCAAAAAGGTGGTGATTAGTGATAAATCTCGGCTCTTTTAAGGGTCAGATAATAACCGCACGCCGGTGTGGAAGTGTCCTGGAGAAAGGTACCATTAAACCCATTTTATTTCACGACACTGCCTAAACAGAGAGCAGAATGGTCTGGGGGGGGGGGTCATAACCTATGATAGCCGGGCCACTCAGCGTTATATTAATGACATTCTGCAACCACATATAGGACTGTTCCTAAATGGTCTCCCAGGTGTAATTTTCCAGCAAGATAATGCCCGTATACAGCTAGAGTTGCTCAAGACTTCTTACGTCCTTTTGAGACGCTTCCATCACCAGCTGCACCCCCAACTTGTCTCGTATAGAGCTGAAACGCCAAATGCAGCCGTGCTTATTTGTGCAAGATTTAGAAATGGTTGTTCAAAATTTGGGGGTACATCTGCATCAGGACAACGTCTGACGTTTAATTAGCACAATGCCGGTTTATGCTGTGGCATGTATTGCAGCAACAAGGGGTCCAACACGCTATTGAAGTTGCACTGTATGTATGTTATTTCTCAGCCTCTACTTGTTTAATTGCCTGGATTTTTGTATCAAGAATCTCTCTCACCTGTATTATTATGCATATTAAATTTCACTCGAATCCGATGCTTCTTTTTGGGGCGCTATGTTCAATGTTCCTGAGTGTATTTGAAATTTTCGAAAAGAACAGGCATTGAATAACTAAAATAAAAAATTACTTTCTTAAATGATCGTAATTACAGAAAAATCTTAGCGCAAAGAAACACTTTAGTTATTTTCACCCCAATTTTGTTGCGAACTGAAGCAAAGAAAAAAAAAAAACGTTTTGTACAGATTATTCTTTCCAATATTGGCAATGGTTAACTCTCCAAATATCGCCAATAGTGGCCAAATTCAAACCAGATTTTAAAAAATCAATGCCAAACTTGTTGCCAAGTTGGCGATAAAACGTGGTGACCAAAGGCTTGGACATATATTACCAAGTGTTTGCTAAATTATAACGCCACTTGAGTTTACTTTGAAAGTAACAATGATTTTCCCGTAAAAAGGTGTAAAAGTAAAAGATCCCCTTTGGAACATCTGAATGCAATCAAAAAGAAAAGTGCCCAACTAGACTCCACTAGGAGCCTATGTACCAAGTTTCAACTTTCTAGGACATACCGTTCTTGAGTTATGCGAGATGCATACGCATATTCGCACATATATACATACTTACATACGTACATACGGACGTCATGAGAAAACTCGTTGTAATTAACTCGGGATCGTCAAAATGGATATTTCGGGTGTCTATACCAGGTGTGGTCGGTTTGAAAAAAAAAAAAAACTTAATATTCATTTGGGGGTGAGCAAATCGGAAATTACCCAGGTAGCATCAATTCATCGGATTTTGCTCGGCCGATCATCGACTCAACCTAAACTCATCGCGTAATTCACGCTGTTATCGTTGCGATCAGAATCCGAGAACGGTTTTCAATGAGCTGTTTTTTATCGGAAAACTACATCCTTACGATCAAATTTTCCGATGAAAATTTGCCGAGCTGCATTTCATCGGAAAAAGAGATCGTAACGATCAAATTTTCCGATGAAAATTTGCCGAGCCATATTTCATCGGAAAAAGAGATCGTAACGGTCAAATTTTCCGATGAAAATTTTCCAAGCCAAATTTCATCGAAAAACGAAATCGTAACGATCAAATTTTCCGATGAAAATTTGCTGAGCTACATTTCATCGGAAAAAGAAATCTTAACGATCAAATTTTCTGATGAAAATTTGCCGAGTTACATTTTATCTTAAAAAAAGTAGGTCACTTAAATTTTCCGATAAAAATTTTCCCAATCTAAATTTTTTGGAAATCTCCCAACTGTGTTAAAATAGGATAAGTTTTATTATTCGAATATCCGACTATTGATCAAACGTAAGGCTATACGGATCAACATTCAGGGTTGAGAATCGGACTGAAAATGACTGAGACTTTGACTCCGAATCCGACTCCTGGATTTTGGAAGGGTTTACTCCGATTTGCTGCAAAATCAATTCAACTTTAACTCCACGATTCCAACCCCGATTACCTTACTGGAATTGCGAACAAAATGAGACTCCGACTCTTGCATGATTTCTCTCTATCTTCAAAACAATTCCACTCCGTTCAATTTGACTTCCAAAATTACCGACTCCGACTCGGTTTGCGGGCAAAATAATCGACACTGACTCTTCACTAGCTGGCGCCACAAGTATATTCACTGAATAAAATTCTCACTTTCCGTTCAGAAATCTGTCATGGCCTTGCCACCCGATAATGGCGCCACAAATGATTTTCCGTTTAATACATTATTTTCTAGTGGTTAGCATATGAATCTCGTATTCCAGAGGTCTAGGGTTCGATTACTGGCTAAAGCTACTTAGATTGAACTCATGAATCACGTTCATCAAAAGTTGTTAAATTAGAAGTTAAATAAACAAGTTATTAAAATATATTAAATAATTGACCCAAATGACGTCATCCGAAAATACCCCTCCTGAAAGTTTTCAAGATGGCGGAAGGATCACGTGATCATCCAAGATGACAGACCCCCCTTCCCACTGTTATTTTTTTCCCCCTGTTGTTACTACTTCTCATCGTATTTTCATCCTAAATTCATCGCCTCGGAACAGCACTGCTCGTACATTGCTCCAAATCTCATCGCATTTTCATCCAAAATTCATCGCCTCGGAACAGCACTGCTCGTATATTGTTCCAAATCTCATCGGTATAGGGAGCAAAATTCATCGGATTTTTCGCCTTATTTGGTGCACGTTCCCTTCTAGAATAGTAAAGTATTTTAACAACATTGATCATAACTTTGCGATGTATGGCTGAAAATTACTAGTCGTTTTTTCAGCTAAAACCAATGTTGCCGAATATTTTGTTAACCACAAACCATGTTTAACGAAAAATGCTATGTTTTAACATATTTTCTGTCGTGTTTTAAATAAAAAAAAGTGAAAGAAAACATTTTGAAACTTTCAAAAAAAAAAAAAAGGAATTAAATGCTAACTGAGATATTAATGTATTGCCCCAAACGTTATTAATTGCAACAATATCTTTCTAAAAATTAAGTTATATATTTTATATAATTTTGAGTTTTGCTAGGGATATCGTTTTGTTTTCTCCTAATCTGTACGCAAAACGCAAAGAAGTGAGTTCAAAGCAAACTAAAGCAGCAAAAAACTACAATAGGGTTCATTTATCTGCAGGGAACGTGGTTCAATTACAAACATAATAGAGGCAACGTGAATTTAAATATAAAAGGAAACCTCCCATTGATATTTAAAACATTATCAGCAGATGGTGGAATATCTGCAGAAGCCCAGAGGAGTTTCAGTGTAAAATATTAATGGAAATATTGCTTACGCTAGAAACATTTTTTTTCTTCTGTTTAACTTTAAAAATTCAAAACAGCTTCAAGACGTTACTAATGAAAACGCTTATGTACAAAACATGTAAATCATAGTCTGGAAATGAGAAAACTTTCATTTTCCTTCTTGAAACTAAATTATTTATTGTTTAATTTAAACACAAAACCAACTTTTAAAATATGATTTGTGTGTTTTTATTTTCATGTCTGTGCTCTTATTTCTGCTGTAAATGATCTCTCAGGGTACACAAAATTGGATTTACATTACTACTAAAATCCTTTGTTAAAGGATTATACTACGGAGCCAGTTTGTTTGGTGTAATGTACTTCAAATTCTCTTTGAAAAAAATTACTGCAAAACAGAAATTGCACTGGTCTACAAAAAATTAAGTTTTACGTGAAAGGTGCTGTAATAGTTTACAATAGTCGCATTTTTACTAAGGGAAGCAGGAATGATCACCTTACCCAAAAGGTCACCTTACCCGTGGAGGATTCATTAATTATGGTCAAAAGACCAAAATTTTAACTATAAACTAGAAGAGAATGTTTAAGCTCCAGTACATGTAATACAGAGTAACAATGGGCAAACGCACCACTTGCTAAGCTAAAAACAATAAACTAGAGCTCAAACCTAAAACTAAAAGCAGGGGGTTTCGCCTCGACTAATTAGGAAAACAAGTTCCGATAATTAGCCTTCCACGGGACAGTACCTGCCAATAACAAAATTGTCTCACCTTGAAATCCGCGTAAACAAATCCAATCCATTGTTCAGCCTGATAAAAAAACCAATCCATTTGTCAACAAAACATTAGAAACATAAAAACATATCCCGAAATCGGTCCAAAGACATACCGAGTCGCCTGTTTCGTACGTGTAAAATTCATCCACCACGGTGATTTATAAAAAAATGGTTTGTCACGGTTGTATCATACATTTGCACAGTTAAACAGTTTCAAAGGAAGCGAAATGTTCATCGAAGGCTACACTTAAGCAGATGTTTTCAACTAGATTTTTAGGGAAGTTATTATTAAAAAGCAAGTTTTTGAGTACTGAAAGTTCTTGCTTAAATGCAGAAATGGTATTGCAAGCTATCAGAATTAAAAGAATTTGCAATACCATTTCTGCATTTAAGCAAGAACTTTCAGTACTCAAAAACTTGCTTTTTAATAATAACTTCCCTAAAAATCTAGTTGAAAACATCTGCTTAAGTATAGCCTTCGATGAACATTTCGCTTCCTTTGAAACCGTTTAACTGTGTAAATGTATGATACAACCGTGACAAACCATTTTTTTATGAATCACCGTGGTGGATGAATTTTACACGTACGAAACAGGCGACTCGGTATGTCTTTGGACCGATTTCGGGATATGTTTTTATGTTTTTAATGTTTTGTTGACAAATGGATTGGTTTTTTTATCAGGCTGAACAATGGATTAGATTTGTTTACGCGGATTTCAAGGTGAGACAATTTTGTTATTGGCAGGTACTGTCCCGTGGAAGGCTAATTATCGGAACTTGTTTTCCTAATTAGTCGAGGCGAAACCCCCTGCTTTTAGTTTTAGGTTTGAGCTCTAGTTTATTGTTTTTAGCTTAGCAAGTGGTGCGTTTGCCCATTGTTACTCTGTATTACATGTACTGGAGCTTAAACATTCTCTTCTAGTTTATAGTTAAAATTTTGGTCTTTTGACCATAATTAATGAATCCTCCACGGCTGATGAGCTCTGGATTCACTCTTTTTCTATTCCTACTTAATAGCTGTTTGCATTTTTCCTTTTTATCATCATTTGTTATTTATCATTTGTTTAATATTTGTAATTCTGTTTGCTTAATTTTATATTTACTTGGCTTTTTAGTTTTGCTGCGTTGCGCATCTATGGGCTCTTGGTGTGGTCTTTTCAATATTTTTCACTTTTATTATATATATATATATATATATATATATATATATATATATATATATATATATATATATACACATTTAGCTATTCGCAACTCCAATAAACTATAGGGGCGCTGCAACTACTGTCTAATGTCGGATGAAAGAGGTAAAACAAACACAGGCCGTAAATTATAACTTGCTTTGACGCTTAGTGAATGACAGTAATTTTTCATCATGTTTATGGGAAGCTTTCTTTTCTATTCTTCTGAAATTACATCACACCACAAACTGTCAGAAGCCTGTAATTTACCCCAATGAAAACACGTGGAGTGGAATGTTTTACCTTTTTCTTTAGTATTATTAATCACCGCAAGGTAGCGTATTCGAGCTCTGGAGTTGCGAATTTACTTATTCCCACATGAAATATACAAATTCAAAAACAGCACAGAAAAGAATCATGTGTTCTATGTATGCATCGTAAACCTTTTCACACTATACAATTGATAATTTGGTATTCTAAGTGCTATAATAGACAACAGTAGCATTTTTTTATTTTTATTTTTTGACCTTATACCTAATAACATTTAGTTTTAATTTTTTAAGAATTTCCTTGCAGCTTTTCAGAAACCTTTCTGTAGACAAAACCTGAACTGTCCACTTAAGAAGAAATTCATTGCCTAGGTCTTAAGTTCATTCCACCTAATTCGCCGACTCCCATTGGAATCTGGTCTTGAATAGGAAACCAATAACCACTGTACTAAGCATTTTATTGTAAAGTGATTTATTTCGGAAAGAGCGCTATTACCCGAAGCGGGCCCATTCATTCTCACCTTCGATGCTATTCACCAGTCAAATCCGATGCCACTCAGTGCGAGAAAGACAGCATTTAATTAAAATCGAGTCGCTACTTATGTCCGGGGCCTTTCATTCTGCAGTTTGAAAATGTTCATTAACGAAAGCGGATGTTCGCTTTTGAAGTATAATTTGACATCTGAGATTAGAGGCCTGCAATCGCGCGAGGCGAATCACTGAAAAGTCTGCAGTTCGATTGCTGGGATGAAGATATTTTCACTGATTGTTTTGGAGGGAAATTTGAAGAGAGTTTAATTCCGATCGATGGCGTTATATGTTTTAATTGGGATTATGGTATTATATTTTGAAACATTATATTTATTCTGTCGTACAGTCTGATTGTTTTCAGCACGGGTTTGTTCTGCCAAAAGTACGTTCTTTTGATTTACACGTCAATATACTTCTGAAATTTAAAACTTGGGAGTACGCGATTGACCTTTCAGGGGGTCTAGGACATATTTAGAAAAACATATTCATTAAAAAGTATCAAGATTTGAATTTTTTTTGCTCTGATTCACCATGTATTTAACAAGCATAAAATAATTATTAAAAAAAAAAACATTTTTTTTTAATTTAAATGTTATTTATTTTTTTAAAAAATGCGATTCTTTTAAGTCGCTAAAAATCAAAATATTCTTGGACAATTTTCATTTTTTTAAAAATATATGTGCTAATATTTAAACTTAACTTTTTTTGGCAATTAAAAAAATATTAATTCAATAAAAAATATAAAATATTGGAAGAAAAGTTTCGAAAGATTCATTCGAGTATTTATAAGATAAAATTCTTTTCTTAAAAAAACGAAAATTGCATTTTTTTTTTCAAATTTGCTGTTTGAAACTGTTATGCTGCAAATTTCATTAATCTATTCTTTAACAATTCTTGACTTATAAGAGTCTAAATGCAAAAATCGAGAAAAACTTGATCATGGAAAAAAACGCTTTTACAGTTTTAAACTAAAAAATTAGTTTCATTAAAAGCATAAAACAAAAATAATTATATCATCCGTTAATTAAGATAGAAACAAAATTTAAACGTCATTTTAAACAGATTTTTTTTTTTTTTTTTTTTTTTTTTTTTTTTTTTTTTTTTTTTAAGGATAAAAAAAAAGAAATGCAAAATTTGACGATTATTGTGTTCTGGATCCCCTTAACGTATTACACAAGTACTCCACCAATACCTTTGATTACTAGTTCGGTAAATATTTGAATATTTTAATTAATTTATTTTATTAATAGTTTTAGAGTTATTAAATATCTTCAATAAATAACCCAACCACCTTTTTAATCATCTTTATGACTAAGATTACGCAACGAGCTAATTAAAGTCTTTAGAAATTGAATATTATTAAGGAAATCTCTATACTTGTAGTACATAGTAGCAAAGGGCTAATTAAAATGTTTTAGAAAATATAAACCTTTACATAATTAGGGTAACGACACCATTAATTGGCAATTTAAGGGTTCGTTCTTAAACTTACCTCTGTTTTCATTACTTAGAAAAATAAAATTCACTGAAAGCAACAATATTTGAATAGATATTTTTATAAAAAAAAATATATGTATAAAAAGTTACCAAAATCACCAATAACTGGCACCTGATACCCCAGTGTATGACACCTTGTGATCCAGTAATTGGCACACGTTAATAGAAGTGGGAAATCACTTCATTTTTCACATTTAGATTACATACAAAGTTCATTGTTATAAGAAACATAATTAATGTTAATTTAAAGTGGGTAATTTTACATAAATTAATGTTAAATCGCACATCTTGACGTTAAAAACGTATTTCAGAGAAATAAAAATTTGGAATGTTACATGGAAAAAATATCGAGAGCATTGCTACTTCAACAGTCGGCATGCAGTTTTGGTTTTACGAATTATAGCTAATTTCACATAAAAAGGAACATTAATCAGATGATTCATAGGGACCATAAAAAATAGAACAGTTCTCTACAGTCACAATATCTAACTGTGATGGCTAAACATATTTGTTTTTTTATTGTTTCTTTTAAAAATTTAACAGTAGATTCTAAAGGATTCAAATCAATAGTAGCACCCATATAATATTGTTGCTGCGAAAGTTTCAGAAATCAAACTAGTGACACATTTTACAACACATTAGGGACTATAAGCACATGTGCCAATTACTGGGGACTAGCAAAACTGATGCACCACTAAATCGCACCCATCATTTCTTCAAAAACCTAAAAAAGAAACAAAAATTTACTTCTACCCACTCAAAGTATTATCTTTCAACTAAACAAAACTTTTGTCAACCAAAATTTAAGATACATTTCAAGTCATATTTTAATGGATTTATGTGCATGCTTTTCTAAAGCCAGATAAGTAGCTTTTTCAACAAAAATGACTGATTTGAGACAAGCCACAATTGTTTCTCTTTCCTGTGCACTCATACGATTAAGCAACATGAATTGAAGTTATAATCTTTAAAGTAAATGTACATTCAGTTAATATGCAGCCTTCTACTTTTAAAAAATTGGGTACAAATCTTATTTATGTCATTTTTGTCGGAAGTGCCAATCACCGGTGACCTGCCAATTACTGGGGGTGTTATCCTAGTTAAAAATTAAAAACTCACCCGCATTGTGTATTGCAAGACTGCATATTTGCTATTTTCTAAATTATCCGATATTCTTACGAAGTGCTGCACTATAAGATATAGACTGGCTTCTACAAGGAGTTAATTGGAAATGAGCACACTTCGTACTTCAAAAGTGTTACGTATATATATTTCTTTCTTTTTGACTCCAAAAATTACATTCTAATGAATGTAAACATTTTATTTTACAAGAAGTTCCGCCCAAAACTAAATAAGCCTATTTTTCTGTGCACCATTATCGACTCTCTAGTATCTTATCAATATTCTCAAATTTAGCCTAAACACGCAAATTATTTCAAACATAACTTTTTAACATTTTAAACTCATTTCCAAAAAAAAAAAAAAAAAAGCATTGGAGTTGGATGGTGAGACACTTGAACGAGACTTTGTTATGATAGAATTTGCCATCAAGAAGAAATATTTTTATGTTGGAAATGTTCTAATGGTAGCTGCTAACGATGGAGACTTGTGTATTTATTTTTTGAGCAAAAGTAACACCATTTTGATTATTATTTGATCATCTGTAGTAGATGTTGCATTTGTTGTGAATAAAAGTAGTATTGTGGTTTGAAAATTAAATTTTTATTTAGATGTACGATGAAAATTTTATTTTTTTTCATTGTGTTTAATTTTGATTTTAAACATTGAACATATTATGTGTCAATCAACCTTATATGCTGTCTCTCTGTGCCCCGTATGCTGTCTCACTATACCCCATGCGTGGGGCACAGTAAGATGAAATTTTACTTTTCCTTTTTTTATATTATTCTCAAAAACTTTAAATAGCAGCGAAGTTTTTTATGTCTCAAAAGTTAGTACACTTAGCTGCATTACAAATTCCCCTTAAAAGTTTTCTGAATGAAAAAAAGTTTCTAATCACCAGGAATTTCATATTTTGAGTATCACTGTGCCCCACCCTACCCTACATGAGAGAGAGAGGTTGATGTTCATAATTTAAAAACACAATAGCAAACACTCTTGCAAGAATCGACTTTCTTGTTATACCAAGGTCCTGTCCGAGGTCTTGTTAACCTGTTGTACCAACTCTTTGTTCCAAGGTCGTAGTTTAAAGTGATGTTTTTATATATTTTTTCTTTTCCTTATACGCAACTAAAATATTTTTTTTAATAATTACTAATTGTTATATTACTTATAACAATTAATGCAAGCTACGAAATTACTTTAGCACAATGTATTTTTTCCTCAGCTCAAATGCAAATTTGTTTTTCAATCAATTGCAAAATAAAATCTCGAAAATTAATTCCCAGAGATAAAAATTTTGCCATGTACCTTACGTTCAGAAAACGTGTAATTCAAGATGTAATTGTAGAAAATAGTCAGTTAAAAAAATAGTATAAATGTCAAATTATAAAGAAACGTCTTAAATAACGCATGTAAGTCAAACTAGGTAAGACTGCAAAAGTTTATTTATTTTTTTATAGGTAGCGTTTGTATACCGCTGTATCATATATTTGAAACTCTCGTAAGATTGTTTTCACTACGGATAATGCCTCTATGACTAGTTTTGAATTACTATTTGCTAGTCTTTACAATAGTTTTAAATTCAGACTTTTTAATTAAAAGAATAAATATAGGAAATATTTAGTTAAATAACTAAGTATTTCGGAAATAAATTGATTTCTATGCAGTTCTTAAATTTCATAAAACGATAAGCATACCGAATGTCAATTTTTCAGAGTTTAATTAAATCTGTTTTTCTTTTCTAACTCTCAATGTGAACACTAATAGAGAATTCGGAAAAATAAAAAATAAGAATAGTGAATTGTGTTCAAATGTTCTTCCCAGAATTCTACTGCAAAAATGCGAAATATATTATCAATATCTGAAGTGAAGAAATAAGAAAAAAAAAGAAAAAAAAGGTAATAAAAATAAGAATAAACGTAAAACAGAAAATAAATTAAATCAGGAAAAAGTATAGCTATAATTGATAGTTAAATTTCAGTCTAATTCAGTTCGATTTAATTTAATTTAATCTCGGGATTTAACAAAAATTCATTTGGACTAAAAATTCAACATAGAATCTAAAAGAAAATTAATTTCAGACACGTCACTATATTTTGCCCCGTCGATTTGAAAGTCCCCGATTGAATTGAGGGAATTAAAGGTTATAGCAACAACCTGACTAAACTCAGCTTGATAATAACAGCAATTTTTTTTTCAAAAAAATTATAGGTTCAAGTACAGAAAAGTGAGCTTACATTGAAAAATACATATTTTCTGTTTAATTAATATATTTTGTTCAATCTTTCCTGAAGACATACGTATTTTCGTTTTAGTTTCAAAACCTGGCGACAAAACAAAAAAAAAGCAGATAAATAATTGACTATGTTCGTTCTATATGGAACGTAAATTTTTGACATTGATAAACTTCTTTCTAAAATTGTTATTAATAGGACCTGACTCTAATTTGTAATACAGACTGAAAGTGCATCATTTAATTTAAGAGAATATAACTATTTCTATATAATGGTAAGCATGAATTGTAAGATTCTATTTTTTACAAGGCATTTTTTGAGATGGGGTAAATTCGGTTTGCGATTAGCCTTAACTAAGCGTTGCACTACCTTGATTATTTTTCTCTCAGAGTTAACCTTTGTCAAAAATGTATGCTCTATGTTTTATAACAAAATGACAAAACAAAACTTTTTCTGAATATATTACAACTTTACTCTCTAAATGTAGCTAATAAGAATTGACGAAAAAAAGAAAAAAAAAGTTGATAACTGTTCGCATTATTTGTTTAAATAACACAAAATAATTTTGCATTTGTACCTATAAATGTCCCAATGTTCATTTATTTCACTGTATTCTTATTTAAAAAACACTATTTACACATTTTGTTTAAGGTATCCGACTGCGCTGTACTATTCGTAATTTTTCTTTATAATTTTGTTTTGTAGTCTGCTTCATTAGCTTCCCAAAATTATATTAGTTTTTCTCCACATGAATTACAAGTGGAGGTTTAGCTGCATTATTACAGAGTGATAAACCAAACTCAAGACGGGAGTTGCATTTGAAAGCATTTTCTGCAGAATGATAATTTTAAAGAAAGTTGTCTACTGTAAAAATATCTCAAAAAGTTATTCAAGTATCGATGTTAAATTTTTTGAGATTGTTTTTTCTAATAACCTTGTTATTTTCCTCTAAAAACTAAGATCACTTTTAGAAATAGGTAGTATTTTTTAGCATAATTTTAAAGAAAAGCACTTTGTTATAAAAATTCCAATATAGGAACTTCGTTCAGCTACATTTCAGAATCATTTTGAAAAACAAGAAATCTTTTACAGAAAAATAAACGAAAGTGTCATAAAAATATATTCCTACAATGATTTATGT
Source organism: Uloborus diversus (assembly GCF_026930045.1). NCBI lineage: Eukaryota > Metazoa > Arthropoda > Arachnida > Araneae > Uloboridae > Uloborus > Uloborus diversus. The sequence continues at coordinate 34,590,711 of NC_072734.1, read as the reverse complement.
GTTATTAGAACTAGTTTCCAGAGCTGTTAGACTAAGGCTTGTTTTGCTATTTTACTTCAAATTCGTTCAATTTTTCTTTAAAATATTATTTTGAAAACTTGTTTTTAATTTTTTTAAATATACAGTGCTGGCCAAATTATTAGACTAAGACTGTTTTAAAAGCAAATTCTTTATTGATTACATAAATATACACACATTAACGAACAGTGAAATAATTATCTAATAATTAGTATGTATTTCCTTGTCCTTGATAAGCATTTTAAGTCTTCTTGGCATGATTTTCACAAGATTTACACCACTTCTTAACTTTTTATAGAAGGAGGTACAAAATTGTTTATACTCACTATATATATATATATATATATATATATATATATATATATATATATATATATATATATATATATATATTCACATACACATACTCACTACTAATTATTACCTAAAACTAACTTTAATTATAACAGAACACACTAATAGAAAGAACTAGTGAACTGTTTAAGCTGATTGAGGTTATGTTCTTGGTAGGTAGATAAACAACGAACATAAACAAAGCAGACAGTGCTGCCACCTGCAAATATAAAATTATGCTAAATTAACATAATCATCACTTTACAGTATGTACTGTACTTTAACAGTAAAATAAATAGTATTTTAGCACAAATAATGTACAAAAAACGAAAAAAAAGCTCTTTAGTCTTATAATTTGTCCAGCACTGTTTATGAAATGCATCACAAGTTTTATCAAAATAATATTTATCATCTGATTTCTGGATCTTTTAGAAAAAAATAGTTTTACTTAGCCCCACATTTCTCCAACTGACACTATTCCATATGAAATAGCTCTATAATTATATCTTCTTTTACTGCCTTTCTGAGAACTAACTCGTTTGGCATTTAAATAAAATCAGCTAAGACATTAACGAAGTCTGGTAGTTGTGGCAAATCAGATTCTATGTACCCTTGCCTCTGCAACATAACGCTCAACTTCAATCGAATTATAACTCATTAATGAGTCAGCATTTTGCCTCAAGCAATGATTCCGAAATTATGTCAAAATACTGTAGCGATAGAACCATGTGGATTTCAAAAAGGAGCGATTAAACGCGGAAACTGATTGCACATAATAATCAAAATTTCCAAGCTAAGAGGAAACTTAAAAGGGAATATTTGAAACCATGATGAGTCTGGCATAATACAGCGGGTCTTAGAGCGTATGTTTCACAAATGACTTTAAATTGTAATTTAATAGACTCATTAGATTCTGGCCATTGTTGACAGTCCCGCTGATGAGCTTCCCGTACGTTCCGTTAACGTCCATTAGTTGATAGAGCGTACATTTCCGGAAAGGCCCATTGCGATAATTAGTTGGCACGTTGGGATTTTATTATGAAGAATAGGATTGTTTCCAAATTTTTAAAAGTATTTTTTTCTAAAAGAGCATGCTTAAAAATAGGCTTAGGCTCTGACCCTTTTTTAAATATTTTTTTTAAGTTTAATATTTTTGAAAAAATACTTAAATCGGTATGCTTTCATTGATTATACTTTTGCCGATGACATCACAAATGATGAAATGCCATTCAGTGTTGCCATTCAGAGAACAAAATATTTAATTCGCATCTTTACTCACGTGTGTTGTTAACGATATGAATGATAGCAAACAGAGAGCGCAATTTTTAATTCGCTTCTTGATTATCATAACGTGGAAACGCGATAGAAAGATGCACCAAATAGCATCGTTTGTGACCTCATCAAGACCACGCCTTGTTTGAAAAATCTGACATTTAAAACAATTAATTAAAAAAACTTTTTGGGAAAATGAAAGTAATTTTTGGATCCATGTTATTATTATTTTTTATTTATTTTTTTTTGCTTATTCTATCAATTTCAGTGACAAAAAGTACTACTTTTGACTGAAGGAAACAACCTCTATATTTCTACACCGTCAAGGATACAGTTAGGAAAAATACTGTTTGGTATTTTTTTTTAGAAGAGTGAAATTCTTTGGAGGTGTGAAGCAATACGTGAAGATAAAATAACACTTTATTTATCTATCCCATTTAAAAACATAGTATAAGGATAAAGCGTAAGATGTCAGATAAACAACGGTTGTGCACTATATTTATAACTAGCGGTAGCCGTACGGCTTTGTCCGTAGTAGAATATTAATAAGTCATTCGGTTCGCCTGCATACTTACAAATAATGGATGACGAATTTCTTGCCAATTTGCTATGTTAATTTGCTCGCCCATGTTATGGTAGTTTGCTCGTTCACGATATGATAATTTACTCATCCATGTTATGATAATTTGTACGGTAAAATGTTCTTAAAATTGAAATAGAAAAAGAACAAAATCGAATATATATATATATATATATATATATATATATATATATATATATATATATATATATATATATATATATATATATATATATATATATATATATATATATATATATATATATATATATATATATCAACCACGCGTTGCAGTGGATGAGAATGGAAATAGTTTTTTACTTACATTTTTAAACGATGAAATTAATATTTTTAACAAAGCTGGAAAAAGCTCAGTCGATTTTAAATCACAGGGAATTGAGAATGGTCGTGTTTGGCCGAAGTAGGAACTTATTAAATTTAGTAAGTACTAACTAATTTTTCTATAGTAAAAGCGTTACAATACTTATGTTGGTCAATTTCGTAAGTACTTACTTCGGCCAAACGTGCAAAATGACTTGAATATCAGAATGTTGTAGTACCGGAAGTTGAAATTAAGCATTAACCATCATACAATTATGTATGTACATTTTATTCAGCTAAGCTTTAACTATAGTTTTTAATCAATGACTTCTCACGAAATATACTAAATAAATTGATAAACTATAAAAATGGAATTTTATAAATAAGGTAGATAACATTGATTTTGAACTATTATTTCGATTATTTTAAATTATTAAAACTAAAAATTACCTTTGTACCAGTTTGTTCACAATATTTTTGGTAAACTGTATTTCGCTAACACGAATAGATATGACGTTTTTTTCACTCGTGAGCAGGTGAAATGTAGTTGCCCATGGGAGAAAAAACTATTTTCCAAGTTCAAACCGAAATTGTTTGCCTTGAGATTTATTTTTGGTTAGAGCGAAAGCTGGGCAAAGCGGAAAATGATGTCTTCTAAAGTATATTGGAGATTCTGACGATATTAATGGAATGCATGGCAGCAGGATGATTTCTCATTTAAACTTTCCCGGCAAAAATGTTTCTTCAAGAACATTTCTGGTGATTCTTTTGATAACTATACGTATATATTTGCAAAATCTAGATGCGTTTAAATTTTAGAGAATATTAATTGGTGAACCAATTTTTAACGGGGGATTGTGTGGTTAGTCATTTCTGGTATATCCAGAGAACTTAAAATTCAGTTGGAAACTTTACGGATTTGTTCTCATCCACAATTCTATCGATTGATTTAAATGAATTTAAATTACCGGGCAGCAACTGTTGTGTCTAAAAGTAAATAGCGTCTGTATCAACGTGATTTACTACCAAAACAGCGCGATTACAGAAACAATTATGATAAAAACAAATAAAATTCATCTGGGAATACACTCTCAATTATTTCTTTTTTCGTCTCAACGGCAGTATAGAAATTGCCTTGCTATTTATTGTACTGTATATTTTGATACTGTTCAATTTTACCGTTTCCAATACCCAGCAATTGCTTAGAAAATACTTGTGTGAATAGATCATTCTGCGTTTATACTCGCATGTGCAAGGTCAATCGCATTACCTCGACATTACGCTATAAAAACGATTGTTTTAAACATGCGTTAATTTCATCGGAATAACTGGTAAGGTCTGCAAGAAGTCCCCTGGCAGTATTCAGATAATTTCACCTAAAAGTTTATCGTTGCCGTTCAAATCTTGCATAATCCTATGCGTGCTTCGAATAAATGCTTTTACTTATGAGCCATAGTACACTTATCCCAAATTATAATTGCACTCTTTTGCAGCACTACAGCCATTCCACGTTTTTTCTTTAATATTACACATTGTGTTTGATTTGTTATGAATATCTAATTGGCAACTTTAAAGCTGAATTTGCTGTTCGTCCATCATATAAAAAAGTAGCAGCAATGCCTGACGATGCAATTGTCACTGCAATTTTCTGTTGCGAACGTATCTTTGCAAGAATTAATGATATCAAAAATATCTTTGGAAAAAAAGAAAATAAATGCTTTACGCTTAAATTCAGTCACCTTCCAGAAATTATCATGGAATATTTTTGAAGAATTCAGTAGTCTTGGTTAAAGCCAGTTGTGATTTTGGCGCCAGTTATGATTCTGGCAGAGAAGCTTAACGTAAGTTTAATATAACAACCTGGAACCTTCCTGCTTTTCCATGAAAGCTCTCAAAGCATTACTGCAATCTTTGCGAACGCTAAGACAGACTCTGCAGCAAGTAGCTCGAATGTAACTCGGTTGCAAATCTTGAAAAACTTCGTGATCCAGATATCTTTTCGCTCTCGTTGGGAACTGAGTCAATCTGGACGGACCGTAATCGAGCTAAAACCGATAGACCTATTAAATACGTACAGTTAATCTTGATACTGGTGGAGAAAATATTTTTCACAATGGTTTGAAATCTGCAATTTGTAGCAATTCGGGAAACCTTTTGACAAACATAGTTGATTTTCTCAGGAAGTGAATAAAAAGCTGTAAAATCCCGAAACGTTATTTGGAAATAATAAGCAACGTTTCGGGGTTTTTTTTTTTTTTTTGTTATAGTGTTTTCAGCAATAGGTCAAATGATGTTAGAGTTATATCGATTAATTAACTCACACCGCCATTTATTAAGAATTATTAGAACTAAACAATTGAACTATTATTGTACAATTAATATTTAATTTGCAATAAAAAATTATAAAAACTATCCTATCTCTTAAGATGGGGCAAATGACACATAGGTATGAAATTTGATGAAAATCGGTTAAGTAGTTTCAGAGTTTACTCCGAACAAACATCGTGACACGAGATTTTTATATACATAGATATTACTTTTATTAATCTCAAGTGTATATAAACGTATTTTTCTGAGACCTGTTTATTTTTGAGTCTCATTACTTCACGAGAATTTTCGGATAAAGCATATGATCTATCACCTGTGTTTATACTTCAACTTAAAAGATCATGATTGCAAAGAGATAACCGAGGCATACTTTTTTGAAAAATATAAAAGCTGTATTTCTATCAAAACATGTATTTTTAATCATCTCAGCAAACGAACTAGGACTATTTTGTCCTCTTTTTAACTAGATATACAATGTAAATTAGATTTTTGTGAACATCTGCGATTAATTATATGAAGTTGTTAATTTACTTCAAATAAGAAATCCCATTTGTTTCTATCTTATTAACAACGTTTTCAAACTTAATTAAATAAATCAGAATTAAATACAATTAAACTGAACTCGGATTTTTCTTTGTCATTTCAGGGAATCTTTTATTTAATCAGGTAAAATTTAGCTCGTTTCCTTTATTTCTGATTGGAAAAGAAGAGAAGAAAAAAAACCTGCATTCTTTTCGAAAAAATCTCGTGGGAGATAATTAATGAACATGTCAATATTTCATTCTCTTTTTAACCTTTAAATTAAACTTTTTATACTCGATGAGCGTAAAAATAATGAAGCAATCATTAATTATATCGAACTAATGTTTTTAAGATAAGTGGTTACTTTCGGGGAAAAAAATAAGATCAAAACTTTTCCGAAAAATTCATTCGTTTCGCATTAACAAGTAGTATTTTTAGGATTTTTTTCATGATTATGAAGAACAAATGCATCAACTTTTTAGTGTCTCATGAGTTTATATAACAAAAAAATCCTTCAAAAAAAAAAAAAAAAAAAAAAAAAACCTTGAATTGTGCGAAATTTCAAAAAAAAAAAGAAGGAAAATAATTAAACAAAAAGGAATTTAAAATAAAGTTCTGATTTTTGTTCAAAAAAAGAAAAAAAACATTACGCTGTGATAGTCCAACATATTCCTCTCACCTATATAAAATGCATAATTACGATATTTATATGAAATGTTACTCGAGAGTACGTCATTTCTCGAGATAAATTAACGTACGATGCTCTAAAACTTTGTGTATTTTATAGTGATTAATGCATTACTTTACAAATTTTAAATCATGATTTCAAACACAGTGATTCTTAGCAGGAATAAAATTAGACATCCTTCTGCTAACTCATCGTAATCTCATTTATAAGGTAATCAATAAAGTTATTACTTTCTCAAGTGGTTTAAACGGTTGTCAGGCATGCAAACTAGTGCATCACATAGTTCAGTAGTAGTTAAGACACTCAGATTAGTGTATCAAATTGTCTAAGCAGCTTTCAGTTATGCAAGTTAGTGTATCAAGTGCTTTAAACACCGTCTGGCAAGACTCGTACCAGATGAACAAATTAGTTTATCAACTAGTTTAAGCGACTTTCGAGTACGAAAATTAGTGTGTCACATAATTTAAGTGTTTTCGTGTATGCAAATTAGTGTACCATGTGCTTTAACGATCGTCCGGAAAAACTTTTATCAGGTGCGCAAATTGTTGAATCACGTAGTTTAAGCAAGTGTCAGGGATGTAAATTATTGTATCACATACTTGAAGCACGGGTCAGGAAAGCAAATTGGTGTATCATCTGCTTTAAACACCGCCGAGAAAGACTTGTACAAAGTGCACAAATTATTATTGTGTCACATAGTTTACGCAGCTTTCAAGTATGCAAATTAGCTTATAGTATGCTTCACTGTCTGGCAAAACTCGTATCAGGTACGCAAATTTCTCTATGACGTAGATTATGCTGGTTTCAGGCATGCAAATTAGTGCATTGCATAGTTAAAGTAGCTTTTAGGTATGCAAATTAGTGTCGCATGTGCTTTAAACACCGTCAGGCAAGGTTCCTGTCAGGTACGCAAAGTAGCCCAGATTAAGTAGGTGCTAGGCATGCAAATTAAACAATCACTTAGCTTAAGCAGCTTTCAAGTATGCAAACTAGTGTATCTGTGTTTCAAAGACCATCGGGCAAGGCTATTACCAGGTACGCGAATTAGTGTATCAAATAGTTTAGGCAGTTGTCAAGCATGTAGATTAGTGTATTACATAGTTTGAGAAGCTTTTAGGTATGCAAATTAGTGCATTACGTGCATTAAGCACCAAGACTTACTTATTCAGAAGGGATAAAAAATGGTAGTGTCAAAGGAGCTCTTTTGGTGCTGTGTGCTTTATGATTCTAAAGTGAGCCTATCAGCCGCTGCATCAACTCGTCGCACATGACAAACGTTAGGAGATAGTGGAGTGAGCGAACGGACTGAAAAGCAATGGTTAAAAAAAGCAGTGTTAAGTGGATTTTTATTCCTTCGTTATTGGCCTCGTATTGAATGGCCATGAAAGACAAAACCTGTTGTTACATATGGCTTTATTCAAAAGGATATTAATCCATTTAAAAGGCAGCCAAGAACAGGAAAAGAATTGCAATAAACAATTGAACATATAACAAAAGTAACAATTTTAAATCAAAAAGAAATTAAATTATAGAGGATTTCCCAATTGTAACAGAAATAAAGAGTAAGTCATTTCAGGGAGTCCATGACTGATCGCGCAGACCAATAAAGCTTTCCGTGTAGATTTTGTTTTTGATCAGTTGGGTCAAGTTTTGAGCAGGAGAGATGAGTAGCATTGATGTTGCCATAACCGCAAATTAGAGAGGTACTAGATGTTAAGATACCTATCTTGTGGAGGTGCTCAGCCAGGCAATCATGGCCTGTAGAGAGCCTAAAAAGGGCCATAGCTTCCGCCGAGGTTTATCACAGTATGTCCTACTCATCTCTTGAATTTCGGCCCTAGGTTTGCCGTTCGAGCTGACTTTATTTATGACCGTAAATTGATCTTGAATTTGGTTTTTGCAGAAACGAGTAAGGGATTCATTGAGAATGGGACAGTTCGCTTGGCGAACCTTGCTTGGCCAGAGAGTCAGCCATTTCGTTTCCATAGATGCCCACGTGTGAAGGAACCCACTGAAAGGTAATGGTCTTGTTCGTAGCTCTTAAACGAATCACGTTCTTTTTAATTTCTGAGATGATATTTGATTCGTTGATTTGGATCTTTGTAACTGCCTGAATAGCTGTTCTGGAATCAACCAAGATTACAGCTTTGAAGAAGTCGTTTCGTCTAGATTGAAGATTATGAAGCTCCAAGAAAATGGCGTGGATCTCTGCATCAAAGTTTGATTTGAGAGAACCAACTGGTTCTTGGACGAAGAAAGGATTACTACATACACCAGCGCCAGCTTTGTTCTGCAAAAGTGTGCCCACCTGTGAAAACTCTCAGCCATTCATTTTCAGGGTATTGCTCGCGGAGCATACACACACACAGTGCGTTTGCACTTAGAATGGTGTTCGGGATGTACTTTTTTTCTTGATTGTTTAGTCCAGGATCGGAAGGGGGTTGAGCATGCATGGAAAGGCTGACGCAATATTATTTCTGATTATTGTTACAGGCACGATGGTGATTATGAAACCACATGTCGTCGCCCCCCTGGGTGGTCGACAATCCCGGGGGAAAGGGGAAAGCAGGGGGGAGCCGTTTTTTAAAACACTCAATAACTCGCGAACTATTTGAGATAAAACATTGAAAAAAGTGGCAATCGACGCAACAAAACAAGGGCTTTATAAAAGCTAAATATGACTATGATCATATCTTTGTTAATTACTTTATTTGAAAAAAAAATCGAACAATTTTGATTTGGAATTTGTTTTGGTCAAAAAAAGTTTGTTTTGCGCATTTTATTCAAAAATTTTACTTGTTTGCGAAAAATAAAAATTTTACTCAGAAACCAACAAAGATAGGTCCATAACCATATTTACGTTTTATGAAGCCCTTGTTTTGTTGCGTCAATTGCCACTTTTTTCAACGTTTTATCTCAAATAGTTCGCGAGTTAAGAGTGTTTTAGAAAACGGCTCCCCCACTGCTTTCCCCCCTCCCCCGGGGTTGTCGACCACCCAGGGGGGCGACGACATGTGGCTTCATAATCACCATCGTGTCTGTAACAATAATCAGAAATAATATTGCGTCTGCCTTTCCATGCATGCTCAACCCCCTTCAGATCCCGGTCTAGTTAATCTGTAAATGACTCTTGATGTCTGTGAAGAGAGGGTTGACCAAGTTACCTCTCTCTAGGTAATCTGGATACATGTCTCGCATAAGTCCGCTGCAGTCATAAATTGGAGATGCCTGAGGTTTTAAGGTTACAGGGACAGTAACGAAAAATTGTGGTGAACTAGTTTCACAGTTTTTTACAAAACAAGTACATTTGGCAGCTGGTGCGTCGTTGCTTTCTCGGCTTTGTAGTGCATTCATACTCGACCGAGTGCTTATCAGTGACTAAAACACAAGAGGCTTAAAAAAATGACAAAGCAATAATCTTTTTTTTTTTTGAAGCTATTTTTCATGAAAGTGTACCTCAATAGTAGTTTTACGTTACACTAATGTTTTTTTTTTCAACATAACATGCATTATGTTGTACGTATTACCTTTTCATGAAAATTGTTCAAAGAGTTATTTTGGTATTGTGGACTTAACGGTACAGAGTTTTCGTTAAGTAAATAAACCGCTACTGTACTTACATATTTCTAAATATCATTTTGTCTAAATAAAGAAACTCTTTGTCCGTTTTTGGGTGCACTGAAAAAAAATTCATAGAAAAGCATCATGATTTAAAAAAAGAAACTAGAAACAAGCGACCTATTTCTACTCGTTATGCCTACGTTTTGAAGTTAAGCCTATTACTGTGTGGCGCCACCAGCGCCCGCTAGGAGGCGCACTCCTGTCCTGAAGACCGAACTGGATCCAGGGCAGTAGGTACCGGGACGCGGACGCGCAACTACCCCCAACGTCAGCTCCTCGCCATTTCTCGTCCCCAACTACAACTTGTAAATACATTGTAAATATCTATGTAAATAGTCAATCAATAAATAGTGTAACCCGTACCTACAACTGGTGACCCGAACCGAACATGGACCTCCAAGCATTGCAGGAGCAACTCGAGGATCTTAAATCAACGGTGCAATGGCAACAACAGCAAATCGTGCTGTATGAGCAGCGTCTGCCGGCAGCGACGAATCCTGCCCCCTCAGCCGACCCCCCCAACTCCATCTGCCGCGTCACGGCGAAACTGCCTCCCTTTTGGCCGGAGAAACCCGCCGTGTGGTTCGCACAAGTCGAATCGCAGTTCCTGCTAGCTAACATCACCCAAGACGCCACGAAGTTCCACCACGTGGTAGCAAACTTGGATAGCCGATATGCGTCGGAGGTGGATGACATCATCATCAATCCCCCCATTTCAGGCATGTATAATCACCTGAAAACAGAGCTCATCCGAAGAATTTCCCTCTCTGAGGAACAGCGCGTTCGCCAGCTCCTCGGACGTGAGGAACTAGGAGACCGGAAACCCTCCCAGTTTCTGCGACATCTGAAATCACTGGCAGGGACAATAGCCATCCAAGACACCCTGCTGCGCTCTTTATGGCTGCAACGTCTTCCCCCTCACGTACAAGCCATCCTGCAAGGACAAGTTTCTCTCCCCGTTGACGTCATAGCAGAGACAGCGGATCGAATCATGGAGATTCCCACCGCTCCACAGTTCCGTTCATGCACTCCACCCTGCTGCTTCCCCCCCTACCGATTTCTCCGCGCTCAGTGAACAAGTGGAACTTTTATCTCAGCAAGTAGCAGCGCTCGAAACCAGTTTCGGCCGGTCAAGTTTTCGCGCTTCCGAATTGGATTCCCGCGGCAGATCAAGAGATCGCCGAACTAGGGGCCAAGGAAATTTCACCCCTCGTCACTCGCCCGACCCTGCGGCGGTCTGCTTTTATCATCGGCGTTTTCAGGAGAAAGCTCGCCGTTGCACCCAGCCCTGCTCTTTTCAGGGAAACTTCCACGGCAGTCAATAGCGGCGACTACCAACTGCCAATCTGGAGGAAGTCGCCTTCTCGTTACTGATCGCTTCACCAAGCAGCGGTTCCTTATCGATACTGGGTCGGACCTCTGTGCCTACCCCGCTTCCCTCGTGTCAACCCGGCGCCCGGACCCTAACTTCCAGCTGTGTGCAGCGAACGATTCGTCTATCAACACCTATGGAACATTGATGCTCCAATTAGACTTCAACCTGCGCAGAAGTTTTTCTTGGCGATTCGTTGTGGCAGACGTTTCCCTCCCTATCATCGGCTCAGATTTCTTGGCATACTTCCATTTGTTGCCGGACTGTCATTATAAAAGACTGATTGATGGGACCACCGGACTTTCTACCACCGGCCTGCCGTTAAATTCAGAGCAGCCAAGCGTGAAACTCCTCCAAAACAACTCTTCTCACTTTCACGAAATTCTACAGGAATTCCCCGACCTGATTCGACCAGCCGGAGCTGTGCGCCAGGTCCGGCATTCCACTCTGCACTACATTCGGACAACTCCTGGACCTCCGGTTTCCTGTCGTCCACGTCGCCTTGCACCACATCGACTAAAAATCGCTAAGGCCGAATTTGACTCAATGGTGCAGGAGGGTACTGCACGCCGTTCCGAAGGACCCTGGGCCTCCCCGCTGCACCTCGTTCCCAAGAAGTCTGACGGCTGGCGCCCGTGTGGCGACTACAGACTGCTGAATAGCCGCACCATCCCGGATCGTTATCCCGTCCGGCACATTCACGATTTTTCACATAGCATTCGCGGGTGTACGACATTTTCCGTTGTCGACCTGGTGAAAGCCTACACACAAATCCCTGTAAATCCGGAAGACATCCCGAAAACGGCTATCATCACCCCCTTCGGACTCTACGAATTTCCTTTCATGAGCTTCGGGCTTCGAAATGCGGGCCAGACATTCCAGCGTTTTATTGACGAGGCCCTCCAAGGATTGGATTTCTGCTTTCCGTACATTGACGACATTTTAGTCTTTTCGCACTCAACATCGGAGCACCGACAGCATCTCCGCGCCCTGTTTCGTCGTCTCTCTGATCACGGACTCCTCGTCAACGCCTCAAAAACCGTTCTTGGAGAAACCACTGTAACCTTCTTAGGCTATGAAATATCAGCTGAGGGTACACGCCCCCTGCCAGACCGCATAACCGCTCTGCAGAATTTTCCCCGACCTGAATCCGCTCGTGATCTCCGACGATTCCTTGGGATGATCAACTTTTACAGACGGTTCCTGCCATACGCTGCATTCTACCAGGCACCTCTTCATGACTCTCTCTTGGGCCTGCGAGGTTCTCAGCCCATCCCTTGGACCCCCCAACTTGAGAAAGCATTTTCCGATTGCAAAGCAGCTCTGTGCAAGGCAACGCTCCTGTCACATCCCGCTCCTGAAGCACCCCTGGGGTTATTCACAGATGCATCCACTCTCTCCGTCGGGGCTGCACTAAATCAGTTCATCGACAATACCTGGAAGCCACTTGCATTCTTTTCTAAAAAGCTGACATCCAAGCAATCTGAATGGCCGGCTTACTATCGTGAACTTCTAGCCGTTTACAACGCAGTTCAACATTTCCGACACATCCTGGAAGCTCAACACTGCACTATCTACACCGATCACGAGCCGTTAACCTTCGCGTTCCAGCAGAAGCGAGAAAAGCTCCCCCCTGTCCAGCTTAACCAATTGTCGTTCATTGGGCAGTTTACAACTGATATCCAGCACGTCAGCGGCGCAGACAACGTGGTAGCCGACGCACTCTCCCGGATAGCAGCATTATCGCCTACCCCGGTCAAACTTGAGGACCTCCCCAGGGCACAGGAATCGGACCTCGAGCTGCAGACGCTGATGAATCAAGATTCTGCACTGCAGTTTCGGACAACGGAGTTACCAGGATCCGATGCCAAACTAACCTGCGACGTTTCCACCGGAAAGCCACGCCCCTTTGTACCTGCTCAACTACGCCGCCAGGTTTTTCATTCCTTGCATGGTCTCAGCCACCCTGGAGCTAGGGCTACGGCCCGACTGGTTTCCGCCCGTTTTGTCTGGCCTCGAGTGCAGAGCGACTGTCGATCTTGGACCCGGGCCTGCCTAAGCTGCCAACGATCGAAAATCACTCGCCATACGATGTCCCCCGTGGAACAGTTCGCTCCATCTCCCATCAGATTCAGACACGTGCATACCGACATCATCGGACCCCTCCCCATAGCGAAGTCCTGCCGCTATTGCCTCACCGCGACTGATCGTTTCACACGTTGGACGGAAGTCTGGCCACTAGAAGGCATCACCGCGGAGGAGGTAGCTAACGCTTTCTTCAATGGTTGGATTTCCCGCTTCGGATGTCCCGAAATCGTCACCACCGATCAGGGCCGTCAATTCGAATCGCAGCTCTTCAAACGCTTAGGCATATACACAGGGTTCAAACGCTCGAGAAGCACTAGTTACCACCCTTGTGCCAATGGCATGATTGAGCGGTTCCATCGGCAGCTGAAAGCATCCTTAATGTGCCACTCCGACTCTTCCTGTCTGGAAGCCCTCCCGATAGTGCTCCTCGGCATACGAAGTGCGTTCAAAGCAGATCTGGACGCCTCCCCTGCGGAATTGGTGTAAGGAGAGCCTCTTCGATTACCAGGGGAATTGATAGCACAGACTGCAATAGAGGAGCTCCCGACGGACCCTTCCTCGCTCGTGGACCGACTCCGGAGCCACATGGCTAGGCTGCGGCCGACCCCTGCAACTCGGCACTCCAGGCACACACCTTTCGTCTCCAAGGATCTGGAGAAGTGCTCCCACGTGATGCTGCGGGATGACACCATTCGAGGAGCTCTTCAACCTCCCTATTCCGGACCCCACCGAGTCGTCCTGCGGCAAGGTAAAACCATTGTCATTAAAGTCGGCACAAAGGACACAAGGGTGAGTCTGGATAGGGTGAAACCCGCCTACTCCTTGGACGACGACAGCAAATGTTTACCTGCTGAGTCGAAACCGCAGAACACCGCTCCGGAGGCTGCCGGAGGTGTAACCACCCGTTCTGGACGTCGTGTCCGTTTCCGGGACATCTTCCAAGCGTAAGCAATGAACTACCAAGGGGGGTGGTGTGGCGCCACCAGCGCCCGCTAGGAGGCGCACTCCTGTCCTGAAGACCGAACTGGATCCAGGGCAGTAGGTACCGGGACGCGGACGCGCAACTACCCCCAACGTCAGCTCCTCGCCATTTCTCGTCCCCAACTACAACTTGTAAATACATTGTAAATATCTATGTAACTAGTCAATCAATAAATAGTGTAACCCGTACCTACAACTGTATTAGACTTTGCTATTTGAAAGCATATAATTGGAATGATATTTTGAGTAACGACAGTTGACGACGTTTTTGCTCTTTGTACAGGAGTATAAAAAAAAAAGAAAATGAATGATAAATTCGTTTTTAAGCTCTCTATAAATTCCAGAAAAAGTTGCAACTGAAGTAAAATTTTTAGTTGAATTATTATTATTGAGGTACGATCCGTAAATTGAAGTTTAAACTTTTGTGCACAGTATGGCGCCAATACTTTGAAGCAACATGCTTAAAACTAGACATGTATATCGATTTAAGAAACAAAAAAGTAGCAACAAGTGAAAATAACCACTAACGCTCATCACAGATGTTGGGAAAATTTTTGATATAATAATAAGACAGATAAGTACATTCAGTTAAATACTCTCATGTAATGTATGTATAGATGTTAGATAAGTTTTGCGCTGATTTTTAACAAAATTTCTTTTGATAAAATCTGTACTCCAAAAGGTTAAAAAATTGAAATGTGGGAAATAGTAAATGAAACATTATTTTAGAAATTGTCAAAAGTTTTTAAAAGAGAAATGCTCAATTAAAAACTTATCCTGCATTAAAATGTTATAAATCAGCCAAAAATCAGCTAAGTTTTGGGCTGCTTTGTTACGAAATTTCTTTTGATTAAATTCTCTACTTCAAAAGGTCAAAAAAGGGGGAAAAAACAATTGAAATGTGGAAATAGACAATTTAGGGCTTAAGCTCTTTGCGTTTTTTTAAAAGAAAATAGTGGTGCAACTTCTGGAAGGTTGTTTGGACCACGATCAATAACAAGTATGTTGGGACCATCACAAAATGTTCTTCTATAGCTTTCTTATAATTCTGATCCTTCCCCACGCTTGACAAGGAAGCAATATTCCCCCCCCCCAAAAAAAAAAAAATACACATGCAAAAACTTGACGACCCTCCCAATGTCTGAATTATCGCAAAATCAAAGCAAAGAGCGAAAATTGAAAGTTATTTTAAAAGACTAGCTTAAATTAATTACAAACTAGCTGCGTGCCCGGCGTTGCACGGGCTACTTAAAAAATGAAAGAGATGTCCAATTGATGTTTTTGTATTACTCTGACATCAGTTTTTAAAGCGCTAAGGAGTAAATAAATACGCGTAATGCAAGGTTTGCAAAACACCAGTAGAGCATATTTTTGGCAAAAATCTCTTTAAAGTTAATCATAGTTATCAATAATGCAAGTTATGAGTATTTTCAATTAGCACAAAAGATGAAAATATATGCATTATCAATTACAATGTGTGCTCACTTTAAACTGAATTAAATCTGATAGACTATATCTGAAACATTTGTATGTACAATTACGATCAGCTTTTTACATAAAATTGACACATACTTTTTGGTTGCTTACGTGAAACTAAAGCACCAAGAATTAATAAATACCAATCAGCATTAATTTAATACCAAGTCATCAGATTCGAATTTAGCTTTAGTTAAGATCCTTAAAAACAATATTTTTGTTCAACTCTGTTTCACTTAAAGAAATCCAAACAATCTTAATTTAACATGTTCTTTTAACGATACAAACTGTATTTCAAAAATAGAAACAGGAAGGAAAAAGAGAGTTATTACAGTTCGAAAATCACCCATGTGACGGCAAAAAGTCCAAGAAAATAAACATAATTAGTCGCACATCCTAAATGTACCAAAACATGAAGCCGGTGAATGATAAACTTACACTACAATCAATAAACATAGCTAAAGAAACAACTTTCATATGTTGAGAGGAGTTAAGAACGTTGAATGTAAAAAATAAAAAAAAGACAGACGATAAAAATAAACGCTATATCCGAATAGAGCAACCAATATTAAACTAATTTAAAATGAAATTCTAGATGGAAACGTTGTTTTAAGATTTGGACAGCAGCCAAAAAAATCTCTTTTAAAACAATTATTAGAATTTTACTCGCTCACGCAAATGCAAAATGGCAACAGGAAAGAAATAAAATTCCCGAATAACGTTATGTTAATTAACGTTTTAATTAATATCTCTGCTAATTAAAGTCGCACAATTACGAGATTGGTCCTATTGTTTTCTTTGGAAAATTTCGAATTGATCGGTATCTCGTTTGACTCCCGATTCGCAGCTGTTCTCGAGAAGATAGATTTTCAGACAGACAGACAGACGGGCGCGAACAGATTTTAATATTATAGTGGACTAGCCTGCGTGCCCGGCGTTGCACGGGCTACTTAAAAAATGAAGGAGATGTCCAATTGATGTTTTTGTATTTCTCTGACATCAGTTTCTAAAGCGCTAAGGAGTGAATAAATACGCGTAATGCAAGGTTTACAAAACACCAGTAGAGCTTATTTTTGGCAAAAATCTCTTTAACGTTAATCATAGGTATCAATGATACAAGTTATGAGTATTTTCAATTAGCACAAACGATGAAAATATATGCATTATCAACTATAATCTCTGGTCACTTTAAACTGAATTAAATCTGATAGACTATATCTGAAATATTTATGTACAATTACGATCATCTTTTTACATAAAATGACACACACATTTTGATTGATTATGTGAAACTAAAGCACCAAGACTAAATAAATACCAATAAGCATTAATTTAATACCAAGTCATCAGATCAGTAATTTAGCTTTAGTTAAAATCCTTAAAAGCAATCTTTTTTGTTCAACTCTGTTTCACAAAGAAATCCAAACAATCTTAATCTAACATGTTCTTTTAACGATATAAACTGTATTTTAAAAATAGAAACAGGATGGAAAAAGAGAGTTATTACAATTCGGAAACTCACCCATGTGACGGGAAAAAGTCCAACAAAATAAACATAATTAGTCGCACATCCTAAGTGTACTAAAATATGAGGCCGGTAAATGATAAACTAACACTACAATCAATAAACATAGCTAAAGAAACTATTTTCATATGCTGAAAAGATTTAAGAACGTTGAATGTAAAAAATAAATAAAAGGACAGACGATAAAATAAAGGCTATGCCCGAATAGGGCAACCAATTTTAAACTAATTTAAAATGAAATTCTAGATGGAAACGTTGTTTTAAGATTTGGACAGCAGCCAAAAAAATCTCTTTTAAAACAATTATTATAATTTTACTTGCTCATACGCAAAATGGCAACAGGAAAGAAATAAAAATTCCTGAATAACGTTATGTTAATTAACGTTTTAATTAATGTCTCCGCTAATTAAAGTCGTACAATTACGAAATTGGTTCTATTGTTTTCTTTGGAAAATTTCGAATTGATCGGTATCTCGTTCGACTCTTGATTCGCAGCGGTTCTCGAGGAGATCGATCTTCAGACAGACAGACAGACAGACGGACGCGAACAGATTTTAATATTATAGTGGATATTTTATTTGTTAGAAATAATAAAATGGCAACATTAAAAATTTTAAATCATATTGAGATAATATTTCCGATAATTTTCATACAGTTAAAATCACCAGAAATACGTAGACGACAGTTGATTACGATTCATCTAGTATCTTATTGTTGCATTAATAAAGCTGTTTTAATTCGCCAAAAAAAAAAAAAAAAAATCAGCACCTCTTGGAGTGATTGGCGCCAAAATTGAACCAACGCCTATTTACATATGGATTAACATTTATTCCAAATATCATCCAGAACGTAGCATTACTTCTTGAGATATGGCACTCACAATGGAAAAAAATAACGTTCTACTGCGCCATCCCCTTTTCAGCTGTTGACGCCAAAATAGAATCAGCTCTCATAAGCCTTTAAGGGCTACTTGTCGATAAATTTTTGTTCCGTTCGTTATTTCTTGAGATACAGCGTTCACAATTGACGACAAAAAAGTTCTATAACACAACCCTCCTTTTGAGCTATTGACACCAAAATTGAATCAACACCTGTCCCTG
This sequence comes from Uloborus diversus, assembly GCF_026930045.1. Lineage (NCBI taxonomy): Eukaryota > Metazoa > Arthropoda > Arachnida > Araneae > Uloboridae > Uloborus > Uloborus diversus. The sequence goes on along the minus strand of NC_072734.1, from coordinate 34,572,486 downwards.
TTAGGGGCAACATATGGACCAAATTGTGTTTGATTCCACCAGTTACTTCCTGGGTAATAGCAAGCACGTATAACTCAAGAAACGTCATATTTCCCCACCCCCCTTCGAGGATTTTGCGCGAAAAATCAATGGGCACAAGTTCACATAAGGGCACATATGTGTAGCAAATTTCGTTCGATTTCATGCTGTAGTTTTCGCTATAGAGCGGCCACAAAAAACTGGTCACACATACGTGACACACACACATGCACGGACACGGACACACATACACACAGACAGACAGACATTTTCCAAAAATGGCCGAAATGGTCTCAGCACACCTCAAAACGTTCGAATCCTTTAAAATTCGAAACTCGAAAATTTTCACGAATTCAATACTTTCTTCTATATATTAGATATAGAAGAAAGTAAAAATGTAGGCATTTAATACTATAATCCAAAATAAATATACACCTTACATCGTTCACAAGGAAGAAAATGGCTTCCTTGATTAAAGTAAGGATTGTAGTCGAGAATTAAAGCAATCATCTGTGCTTGTTATCCCCATCGAAAATAAATTTAATTGCCTGTTTATCTAAATAGTAGTTCATTTTTTTTCTAAAAATAAATTTTCACGTGCACAACTCTATTATAAATATTCATAAAAAGCCGACGAAAATGGCTAAACGCATGCGAGATATACGTTTTGGAAGATTTTACAAAACACCTCATTTAACTCGAGTTGAAAGACATGGTCGAAGAAACAATAACTGAAAAAAACGTTTTGTTTTTTCAACAATCGAAAATGTTTTTTTCCCTCATTAAAAACAGAAAAGAAATGAAAGAGAGAAAAACTAAGGTTACTTTCCCGTTTAAAAAAAAAAAAAAAAAAACTCTTTCATAAGCACGATGCTGTCTCATTTCAAATGAAATTATTTTTGCAACCGAAGGCGACATTTAATTGCTTCAGTTTCTCAAAACATTTAACATTTTGCTCTTTTTATGGCAGAAAAGCAAGGAACAAAATGGAATCCTAATCGTATCATATGTTTTTTTTTTTTTTTTACACGTAAAAGAATCTATTCTAGAGTGTAATATTGCATAAGAAGATTGAAACAAAAAATAATAATAATAAAAACATCATTATTTTTATGTTTTTAGAAAAATATAAATTTAATTAGCGTGTTGAAATAAAGTAGCATTTTTTAAAATATGATTTATGCTTCCTAATTAAATTTCACGGCAGACAAACGTGATACGCTTGAATTCGCTGTTAGGAGAATTTAAATTTGAGAGCCGCATTTGCTATTTTTCTGCTGATTTAAAAAAATATATATTAATAAATCCAGAACAGTAAAATGTCACTCAAAAGACCTATACACCCACACGTGACATTTCTGAAATAAGAGTTTTGTCTAAATCTTTGTAGTTAATCTTTAACGTGGGTAAGGAAGTGTATGTTGTCCACAAGAAGATAATCAAATGATTATAAATTGAAAATAAAATATCATTTTATTAGGAAGCTATGCCGAGAAAAAATGTTACGGATTCACAATATGTATAGCCACCTCTACTACACAAGCAGAAGTATGGTGATGCATCGAAACAAGTATTTCACTAATGACACGCTATGATCATGCCATAACTTTACATTCAAGTAGTTAATTAACAAGTATTGTATGGCCACTGTAGTTGCCTTCTACGCGACCAAAATGTGCTCTATTGGCGAGAGGTTCTGGTGACCTGGTAGGCTTAGGCAACGGGAGTACGTCATATTCTTGCACACCTTGTTGAATGAATCGTTTTGCATGTGGACGACCATTATCTAGCTGAAGAATGGCACTTGTGTGACTTGATAGCATAGGCTTCATAGCTTAGTTCAATTTCTAAAGTGTCACTCACGTCACAGAGTGTCGTTATAGTGTCTTGAAGGCGGAGTAGAGGCAATCGTGAGCAGGGGCGGATTCAGGGGAGGGTCAAAGGGTCAGCTGATCTTCCTGTGACAAGATTTTTTTTTAATGATTATTATTCAAACTTCAAACTTTTAGATTCGAAAAAATAGTATCTGGAGTTAATGTTTTCCATTTTTTGCTTCGTTCTGTAAGTTTTTTCTTCCCAATTTTCTTCCAATAATCTAAAGGATATGACGGACTTCGTTTATTGGGCTACTGCTATTATACGTTTTTTGTTCATTTTCAAAAGAACAATCACCTCTAATGAGCTTAAAGTTTTTTCAGAGCACTCTTCCACTTCAAACCACAACGTTTTGTGTGCTATAAAATATTTATGTAATGTGTCCATCTATTAAATATGGTAACGTTACCAGCCTGTCTGCGAAAGAAATATGATTTTTAGTGAAAATTTGGGGGAATATGATCCATGGCACAGGTTACGCCATTGAAAAATTTAGGGGCGGGGAGTAATTTGAAAGGGTTTTGATTCAAACTTTTGGTGGGGGGGGGGGGGGGTCGTAACCTATGAAGGGGCATGTCATCACCCTTGGCGTTGGCACCCATGTTTAACTGATTTTTTATACGGTATAACACGCTGACCATTGAAACTTAACCTCCCATTCAACAAATTCTGGATCCGCCCCTGATTGTGAGTCGAAGCAAATCGTTCCCCCTATTGTCACTATTGTAATTACCATATGCGAGTCCATAACAGAATCTGGATCGGACGGATGGCCTGGTCTTCTCTAAACCAGTGTGTGTGTAAGTTACTGAATCGGGATTCATAAATGAAAATCACAGGCCTCCAGTAAGTCACAACCCAGCTTTCCCAAGTTCGGTGAATATCCGATTCATGCTGCCTGTGGTGTGGGTTAGATGGTAGGACGCTGCTCCGTATACAAACGTGTGCGAATCAGCTCGAATTAATTTTCCGTGATCCCACCGGATACCTAGAAGGTGGTAAATGGCATCGAATTGATGCTGGTGAAGTTGTTGTTGCACAAGGGGCCGCTCTTTTAGTTGCGCGTTCCTCCCATTTGTTTTTTTTTTCCTGAGAAGCCCTAAGACTTCGCACTGCTTAACTACCCCCTCATGTGGTTTACTGTTATGAACACCTACCAACTACAATGTTGCTCCAAATGAACTGTTTTTCGATACGATATGCTTTTCTGATACACTTCTGTCGTAACCCAAACATCGTTCGTATTGCATCAGTACGTCTCAAAGGCATCTCTGGTCACAGTAGCGTCCATTCAGTTTCACACATTCTTAATAGCCCTACAGTATGATAAGTCATGATTTCAATCTCGCAAAGCTGCGTATCTTATATGCGCAAAACGATCAATTCCTTGAACACTTGGGTCGAAATTTAAATCATTTGCATGTATCTCAACAGACTACATTCCTGCCGAGTTACGAACTTCAATTTATTTTTGGTGAATATATTTTTTTTATGACAGAGTGCAATACAGACGGTGAGCAAAATGATGAAGTAAGCAATATTGTTACAGCGGAAGTCTGTGGATAAATGAATGAACTTTTAAACTCACAACAGCAAGTATTTTGTAATATTTAATGCAAAATACGAACTGTACTATATTTTTCTCTGGACGATTGAAGTCTTTAAGCTGAATTCAATGGCAGAGTTCAGCCATTTTAATTCCAAAATAATTTTTGTATTGTTTTTAAAGAAAATGTCAAAAACATAGTAGCTGACTGATAGTAATGAAATCAGCATGTTAGTCAGCTACCATGTTTCAACAACTTTTTTTAATCATCCAAAGTGTATTTTGGGAATTTAACTATGACATTAATTTTGGCGTGAAAAATACAATAATCCAGAGGAAAAATTTGTCTGTATAATGTATATTTTTCGTTGAGGTGTACAACATACTGTTTTGCTTAAAAATTGTCAGTTAGTTACTCGTGGGCTTGCTCTATTCTAAAACTACTCTACCAAATTTAAATATAGTAAGAAGCCTGCCAACACATTCTAAGTTACAATGTATTGATGTTTTGAACCCAATGCTTCTAGAAAACATTTTGCCAGGCTCTTTCATAGTTTTCATTTACTGCCATTTAGTTTCATGGCCGAAAGTTGATTTATTATAAAGTAATATAATGGACTAACACATGGAATATGAATGGTTGTGTTCCTTTTATTCTATTTCTCTGAAGTCGTAAAACAAGCACAAACGCAATAACAATGTCGCAAGAAAACCGTTAAAAAAGAAATCGACAAAACAGAGACGGCAAATTACTTTTGTTGAATTGAAGAGAGCGAGGTCTTTTACGTCACACTTCCGAAAATAAGGGTCATTCTACTTTGTTTCGTTATTTTCACGGTTTGAAAGCTTTTAAGAAGCCTTTTCGTTGCTGTCAAAAACAGGGAAATAGTTGTCAAGTCAAAATTTTCGAAATGAAGTTTAGGTGTTGTATTTTTCTTGTATATGTCTCTGAATTGAAGTTTAAATCAGTTGTACAACAAGAGTATTTAACCGCCAAAAAAAAAAAAAAAAGACAGCATTGAAAGTCGTAGATACTTTTTAGATTAAAATATTTTTTTGAAAAATTAAAAAAAATAATAATTACTTAGTCTCATTTGCTATAGATGTTATATAATATATTCAATAAGCAATGCCTAGTGAAACATAAAAGGCGCCTAAACATCAAGTAGTTTTTTTTTTTCTAATCGGGCGGTCTTAGAGGCATTACCTTTCGCAAAGCTAGTGCGATCCCCTCGATATGACAACCAATCTTTCATGTAGCACCGCTACCAGGGAAATCCTATGCTACGAGAATTTTGCGACCTATTTCCCCATCAGATGAAGACATCTGGGCTCTAGTCGATGCGAAACTGCACTAAAAATTTATTCTTGCCGAGAGCAATTCACGACAAACGATTTCTCAAGGGATGTTTACATGCCGCATTATTATGCGATATGGTTTCGAATTTCCGCATCTTGAAAATCCGCCGACTGAAGCTCGGATCTAACCTGCCCTTTTACGCGTAGCAGAACAGCGCCTACCACTACATCACTCAGTCGGCATATAGTAATATGTACAAACAAAAACTCCAGCCACAAAAATATTTGTATCAAGCCCAATTTTATCAGTTCAGTAAAAAAGCAAAATGCATTTGTTAAAACTTGCAATTTAATGTTCAAGCCTCGAAGCAAGCATCTGAGCTTCGATTCTTTTTTGCAATGCACCTATTTCGCATACGTTCTTGTGATTGAATTTTACTTTCCTCAACTTGGCTGAAATAATAATTAATAATTATTGTTTCGGAAAAAAAAACATAGTAAAGAAAAACTCTATTTTGCAAGAATTAATAGATAAAATAAGAACGTTTCGAAAATGAAACAAATACATTTTGTCACCAAATCAAAACTTCAAGAATACTATTTTAGTAACAGAAATTAAATACACTAATCTCCTGATTATCCATGGCACTGGGTTGCACAAAAGTTGGGGATAATAAAAAGCGTTGATAAGCCGCAAAAAGGCTAAAATGAGGGATAACAAAGGTAAAAGTTATCCTTCCTCAAAAACATGGCTGTATTGATTGATACATACTACTTTGTACAGAGAAAATATATGCAGTACAGTAAAAAATGCTTTGTATTTTTGTAAAATAAAGATAATATCAATAAAGAACATGGACATGTACGATGGAGAAAGCGCAAAAAATGAGTAAATCAATAAATAAGTAAAACAAAAGGACTATAAGTTTATGTTTACAACTTTTCAAGAAAAAACAGCCATTGGTTTTTGCATTTTGCTGCAGAAATACATGTTTCTGACTGTGTATTGACTCGCCGATAACCCGCTTGCGGATAATCAGGAACTTACTGTATGCCAATCAACAAAATCCTCTTGCATTTTTTTTTACAGGTCGAACTATGGGGGTTTTACATTAAAGTAACAGTTTTAAACTTAAAACGACTTAGAAATGTATTTTGAAAACTAAACTTCTCATTTAACAAAACAATTTTTGTAATTTGCTGCAAAAATACATGTTTCTAACTGTGTATTGACTCGCCGATAACCCGCTTGCGGATAATCAGGAGCTTACTGCATGTCAATCAACAAAATTTTCTTGCATTTTTTTTTTCACAGGCCGTACTTTATGGCGTTTTTTAGTCTTAAACGACATAGAAATGCATTTTGAAAACTAAGCTGTTCATTTAACAAAACCATTTTTGTATTTTGCTGCAAAAATACATGTTTCTAACTGTGTATTGACTCGCCGATAATCCGCTTGCGGATAATTAGGAGCTTACTGTATGTCAATCAACAAAATCTTCTTACATTTTTTTTCATAGATCGTACTTTATGGCGTTTTTACATTACAGTAACAGTTTTAAACTTAAAACGACTTAGAAATGCATTTTGAAAACTAAACTCTCATTTAACAAAACCGTTTCAAATGCAAAAATGAAACAACTGTATTCATTTCCCTAAAGTGTTTTTCATTTTTTAGTATGATAGCGAAACTACTTGAATCCATTGTTGTTTCTTACCGTGTCAACTTCGGTTACATTTTCCACTCTATTTCAAAATCTCTTAGAGTTCGCTTATTAAGTTTCAAGTGCCGACTATTATTCATGTCGCTTAAGGCTGCCAGTTTTAGAAGATCCTGAGGAGACTTTTTCTTGATTAAGTTTTAGGAAATATGGCGGTCTGCGGGCTTTAAAAACGAAATTTCTTTATGTGAGAGATGAAATGGATTCTCGCCATGAACAACTCTTTTTGTAAGACCACCTTTGTTAACTAAATTACCTGAACATGAAGAATAAAAAGATAAAGAAAAGGTGCTCGTAAATTCTCGCTGCGTATATTTTATAGTAATTAAGGGAACAATTTCCTGCCCCTACCGGGATATTTTGTAATTTTAATTTCAATAAACTTTTCTTTTGGTACATTTTTTAACGGCATATAAAAAATTCCTAACAAAGAAAAATAAGACCGCGCGCGGCGCAGTTGTGTTACAGAAGCTATACTTTTTTTAATAACTTAAGAAGGTCCGACACATTTTGGAAAAAAAAATTACAAAATATTAATTCAATAAAACATAAAATGTACTTGAATGAAAATTTAAAAATATTCTGAGATATTTTTTCTTTAAAAAATCACATCTTTTGAAATAAACGTCACTTTTAAATTTTCCGAATAAAAATTCAATTAAACTGTTTGAATAACACATGCTCCAAATTTCATTACTTTATCTTTGTCAGTTCTAGACTTATAAGAGTTTGAATGTAAAGAATCGGGAAAAATTACATCATGGAGAAAAACGCGTTTAAAGTTTAAGAAGTTAATTAAAAGCAAGCAACAAAAATAAATATATCTTTCGTTTTAATTAAGGTAGAAACAAGAATCAAACGTTATTTTAAGCAGGAAAAAACGGATTTTTTATGATAAAAAAATTGCAAAATTTGCAGATTTTTTGTACTATCCCGGACTCTGTTGAGAGGAGACAGCAGTTTAGATGGGTCAAAAAATCCACTTTTTTTTTTTTTTTTTTACAGTCGAACGAATTGCAAATATGCCTAAAAATGTTTATTCTCACAGGCAGGATATTCAATTACCCGGGGTCAAAGTAACAAATTACACTGGTTTGGTACAGTGAAAATGTATTTCACTGAGCGGGATATTCTTTTTACCGATACTCTAATAAGCGTATGTCATAAAATGTTGGTAAAACTATTAAAGACTATGTTGCCAAAATTGCAGTGAAAAATTGCGATTTTCCCCTATGCTATGATCACTTAAGTGACTGTGGAGATTCGAAAATGTTTGCAGTAGTTTTTTTCAAACGTGTTTTTCTCGAAGCATTTTTTTTTTCAACTGGTGGGCCTTCTAGCTCAAAGAGTTATTCACCAATCTTTCTGAAAATTTGAGTGAATATTCTTTATTCAACTACAAAATATGTATAAACCCACCTCTGGGATGATGACATTAATGAAAATATTTTTAATGCAAGACATTGTAATCAAACGATTCAAAAACATGCAATTTTCAACTTTTTTGATCACAATTCGGTTTATATTCTTAGAAAATACGTTTTTAATAAAACAGAAAAAAAAATGTAATGATTGTTAAAAATGTGACTTCGCTAATGTCCACCAGCAACAAGCTCTTTAGGCGAACATGTAAAGATGTAGCAATAGTTATTACAAGAGTCTTATTAAAATAGCCTCTTCTTTTTAGTTAATGTTTTCTTTTTCTTTCTTTTTTTTATGTATGGTTCACTCTAAAAACTATCAAAAAAAGTGGTTTATTGTTCTAGAAAGTCTAATGATTGTAGTTGACGAATTCAAAAATCAACATGTCAATGTGTACTGTACTGTTTTCCTGTAATTCGATAGTTATAGGAAAAAAAAACCAAAGAATCGGGAGGATAATATGATATGGTTTAGATGATACTGCATATGCTGCACATATGTGCACGAGCTGTAAGCAAAAGGAACCAATAAATTAAAAAAAAATTAAAAAAAATAAAAACAAAAACTTCTGTGTGCCTTGGAAGTTACGATCAATCCTTCTTCTTTGCAGTGAAGTAAATATGGATATTTAAATAATGTGTTTGAGTGATCAAATTTGGTTTAGTATGTATTTATATTGTCAGTAAGCAAATTTCCATTCTTTAAGTTTGATAGTGCATTTTGACCTTTGAGTTGACACTAGTGGATATTCGAGTAAAATTGTTTTTTTTTTTTTAAATAAAAGCAGCTAAAAAACATAAAGGAAGCATGCATTTTCACTTAGTTTTTTTTCCTTCTTTTTGTTCGTCATGTGATGAGTGTGCAAAGTTTGCAGCCATTTGAATATTAAAAACAGCTAGATACTGGACCATAAACCTTTGAATGACTTTATTTGGAGTACTTACCTTGATGCTACTTAAAAGTTATAAATTCATGCTCCTTCAGGTTCACGAAATGTGTTCTCTGAAGTTAGTGTAATAGCGGCTACTAAACATTAATCTTAAGTTACGAAGATGTATCTTCAAGCTGCTAAGATTAATCGGCAAGTAAGGTTGTAACGTCTAATAAAGCATTGTACATTAAATCAAATTTGCGATTTTGTCTTGGTAATATTGAAAATGGCAACTTGGTAAATTTAAAATGCAGAATCGAATAGTATGAAAATATCTGAGAAATTAATGTATATATAAGAGGTTTTAGTTCACTGTACAGTGCTGACCAAATTATTAGACTAAAGAGTTTTTTTTTTGTTGTTGTTTTTGTACACTAGTTGTACTAAAAATGCTATTTATTTTTTACTGTTAAAATACAGTACAAACTGTACACTAATTATTACGTTATTTAGCATAATTTAATGTTTGCAGATGACAGCACTGTCTGCTTTGTTTATGTTCTTTGTTTATCTACCTACCAGGAATATAACCTCAAACAGTTCACTAGTTCTTTTTATTAGTGTGTTCTGTTATATCTAAAGTTAGTTTTAGGTAATTAGTGAGTATGTGCAAATGAGTATATATGTAGTGAGTATAAACAATTTTTTTACCTCCTTTTTTAAAAAGTTAAGAAATGGTGTAAACCTTGTGAAAAGTATGTCAAAAAGACTTCAAATGCTCATCAAGAACAAGGGAATGCGTACTAAATATTAGATAATTATTCCACTGTTCGTTAATGTGCTATAGTTATGTAATCAATAAAGAATTTGCTTTTAAAACAGTCTTAGTCTAATAATTTGGCCAGCACTGTATACTTTCTAGCACGCCCACATGAAGAAAGGACTTTTCAGTTTCCGCATTGATATTTCTTGTGTCAAAATTAATTATTAATTCTGTTCAAGTCAATCGGGAAAAAAAATATCCAAATTCCTATGCAGAAAAGTCTAACAAAACTTAATTAAAAGCTGCTTGTTAATGAAAAAATAAGTTTTAAGATGTTTCACTTATTGTGATTGCGTACTAATCTCACTAGGTTGTGACTGGAAATGATTTTTTAAGATTACGTTCCCGATATAAGTCAAAGGAAGAAGAAAAAATCATAAAAAAAGGTTTAATGCATCATTTAAATATCGCCAAAAACAGGGGGGAAAAAGGGTTCAAAATTAAGTGAAATAGATTTAAAAATATCAAAAAATTAAAAAAACGGAAAGTAGGGTAAGGAGATGGAGAAAATCTGCCTGACGGTCTGTCAGTTTGTTTGTCTCCCTCCCTCCCCCGCGAACATTTGATTAAATAGTCCGATTTGCATTATTTATTATTATTTTTTTTGGTTGAAAGATCTCGGTGAATATACCTCATTCCTAAATTTCTCTTTTTGATTTGAAGAATTTTTCTTTTAATTTTGATCAGTTCAAAGAAACTTACTATTAGCGCGTACGGGAAAATTTAGCTGAAATACAAGGGCAAATCAAAAAATCTTTGCGCACATTTTTTATTCGGCCCAAAACAATTACATACAGTTATTTACAAATATACGCAGTGCACAACGTACCTCGCATTATTTCTCCACATAGTCACCACACCAGTTCAGACTATTGTCCCATCGCAGCACTAAGTTAAATTTCCCCCAGTGGTAAGTTCTTCCGACTTAATGTGGAACCACCGTCGAACCGCGTTCTTCTTCGTCGCATGTGAATCTCTGTCCTGCCAGAAGCTTCTTCAAGGGAACAAAAACGTAAAGGTCACTACGGCATGGTCTGGACTGTAGGTGCATTTCCCTGTGAATTACTATGGGCTCCCTTGCTCCATAGAAAACGGATAACACTTCGCTGCTAGTAAGGTGCTGACGTCTGAACAACAACCGTCATCTTAAATGATTGATAGCGACTCCGCTCTTCCAAGCAAAAAGCAGATACGGGTGGTACGGTTCAAGTAACGGTCACTGCTCGGAACGTATATGTTTGTTTTGTATTCACAGCCATAATTTGCGAAAAAAAATAGGCACACAGACTTTTTTGATTTGCCCTCGTGCAAATCCCGCACTTAGAGGGTGGATTTGCTTGAAACAATTGGAAAAAGCTTTTGATGAAGGACATGGAGATAAAAAATATTTTTGATTTGAGAAAATTTCTGTTTATTTTTAGCAGTTCAACCCCCTTAAAATTAGCCCCTCCGAGGAAACTTTCGTCAGTATAGATCCTGACTTTAAAGCGGATTTGCTGCAAACAAACTCAGTTGAAAAAGTCTTGATGAACAGCTCCCGACTGCAACTCCTACAGTTTTAGGAACGTTCACATCCGACTCCTGTATTGCAAAATTAGTGTGACTACGACTCTGACTTTTTAACTTTCGCAAAAATTTAGACACGGAGGGAAAATAACTGACTCTGACACTTAGAATTTAAAAACCTTCCACTCCAACTGCGACTTCTCTTAAAAAGAAGTCATACGGAAAGAAGAAAATTCGGAGTACTTGATGTTTTAACTGCGCAGACGATTTTTCTTCTTTTTTATGAGAAAAATTACTTTTTTAAATTTTATTGTTTCTTAATTTATTTTATTTCATTTTTTTTTGTTAACGAGAAAAAAACGTTTTTTTTTTTGTTCAATCTAGATCTTAAATAGATAGTGAGTCTCGTTCGGTCGACTCTCGCAGTTGGGGAACACTAATTTTCGAACACAATCGATTTTGGGACTTTGAAAAAATTTAGTGAGTTCCGGTGATCTTCCTGCTAAATCCGAATTTTTTGTTCCAAATTGATTAACTATTGAGAAAACTGGAAAAGGTTTACTAAACCCAAATGCACTGCTTGTAACTAATAGACTGTCCAAAATGTGTTATTTATGTAATTTGTAATAATCATATACAGTTTTAGAAAGGTGCAATGAATATTTAGGAAAAAAATATTTTTATGATGTTCGAATACCTTAATTATTGTGCCTATTGTACCTTTTTTTTAGATTCTTTGTGTTGTTGGACTGTGACTTACACGGTTTATCCGCAGTTTCGCCGCCATTTAAAATCTCCCCCCCCCCTACATGTATTAAAAGATAAGATTAAAATAGAAAAACAGTGGGAATGTCAGGTAAGCGGGGGGGGGGGGGGGCGCTTACATTTATCCACTTTATGGATTTATGGATAGTTGATAGTGAGGCACGTTATTCAGTGTTTTATGTAGTTTATTTTTTCCTTGTAGACAATCAAAGCTTTTCGTTTACTTATTTTATTTTTATATTTGTATTTTAGGTCTCAGAAAGCAAACTCTTTCGCATCTCATTGTTTTTTTTTTTATTTATTAGACTTCTTCAAGGGGTTGCTTTTGAAGAAAACCCTCTTTTGAAATTAGCGGTATTTATACTACGTATTAATGGTTATTTCTGATTTTTCTTTAGCACACACACACACACACACACACATATATATATATATATATATATATATATATATATTGCAGTGAACATATTATTACAAGTTTTAATTTCCCAATTGATTATTAACAACACAAATACACATAACTATTTTGTATATGAAGATTCTTAACTTATTATTTTTAATAATGGACATTTATGCCTATAAGTTGTTCAAAAAAGTAACTTTTAAAACACTTAAGGAAACAAAAATTATCTGTATATTAGAACAATGAAATTAACACTTTTTAAAAAACAACACAAAAATGGAACAGTTTAAGATTTCAATCAAATTTATTCAAGAAGATTTCTTAATCAGTCTTAAAAGTCTGATATACATAAAAACGAATTACAAAAACCAGCCAAATATAAAATTTTCCAAAAACCAAGATACAATAACGATGAAGTTTCTCGCTCCTCAAAAAAAGTTATATTACAAAAAAAAAAAGTGTTTACTAGGCCTTACCGTTTTCGCAGAAAGCGCGCCACACATACACACACAAACATGTTATTTTATTATGAATTGATGTACCGTAAACCCAGCCGTAAAGCAGCTATGTTGAAAATGGCTGCTAAAGTTGTAACAATCATTCATGAAAGAATATATTCGTTACTATATCTTTCAGATGGACTAAAGACTTTTCTAACAATGGTGCAAAGTAGCTTTGATTTACGGTAATTGACATTTCATTACTAATAAAATTTAACTTACCTTTTGAAAACTTCAATCCTGTGCACACGACGATTGTGTGTTGACGACGTCGCAACGTGCTTTAGACTGATTAATGTTTGGTTGCCTCCGGCTATTTTCCAATCTTACACCAAAGTTGGTGTCAACGGATCCTCAAATGGTGTTTGCGCATGTGACGTAAGTGTAAGAATTCACCAATATCGGTGTTTGGTTTCAGTTACGCCACTTTTGGTGAATGGGAAAGCTAGATATGGTGTTGACTGGAAATGAAATAAAGCGTTGATTTTTGGAGTTGCTTAACACCAAACTCGGAGTATTATCTCAGTTTTTATAATATATATATATATATATATATATATATATATATATATAGTATTACATTTATTCACGCCATGTCTTGTCCTCATATGTATAATGGCGATTGACGAGAAACGGTGACGTCATCAACAATGAAACTCGCGCATCATAATTTGACTATATTTTTGGCAATGATTGACAGGCAATAAAATGCTTTATTTTGACTAGGATGAACTGGATTAGGTAACTAACTGTTTTACTAGTAAGACTGTCATTTTAAGAGAATGAAGAAACCAAAAATTAGTCAAGGATAAACGTTATGTACTGGAGTTTATTCACTGGGATTGGGAAGCAATTTTCACCCGTTATACCGTGACGGGCGACTTTCTAGTGAAATATAAAACCACTAGACATTTGGTACTGCATACGAAATATTTTTTAAATGTTTTTTTTTTTTTGGTATGTATTATGGTCTAACTTAAAAAGCCTTCCAATTTTTACTGCTCTTTTCGTGTGATATTTATCATGCAATAAATGTACATAAACTGAAGTCATGAAAAGTTAATAAATATACCCAGTAATTTTGCCGCTAAAATTTGCACAACTTCATAGGGAGCGGGAAAAAAACTGAAAATGTGTCATATGTATTTTCCAAATTAGCAATAATTGTGAAATTTTGACATTGTCAGAAACTAACGCAATTTTGAAAGAATTTTATAAATACATAGTTTAAATATATGTATTTTGCTTCAATAATGTGCCAAATCATATTAAAAGATTTAGCGTAATTTGATGAAAAAAAATAAATAAATAAGTAAAATAATAAAGAAAAGAAAAAACGACTTTTCAAAAACGGTGCATTGAACCTATGCACCAAAGTAGTTTTTACTTCAATTTTAAGAAAATTTTCCCATCTTCTCTTGACGGGCTCATGTGTCAAAACATGCATACATACAAAACTTCATACCGCATACACACATACAATCATACATATACAGTATACACACACATGAAACTAAATAAAAATGACTTTCTGCTTTGTTATTATTAAAAAGAAATTTGGAACATTTAGTATTTATTTTATGTTCTGCCCAACTGCATTAATATTTTCTTAGGAAATTTGCAATAACATTCCTTTCTGGTTTATCATTGTGTGAGTTATGGCTATTACCAATTTTTTAATGGAATTTAACCTAAGACAAGCTCCTTCTGATTAAAAAGCTAGTACAAATAATCGGAAATTGTCTTGCTGCATTTAACACAAAAATAATTTTTAAGAAGTGATGACACAAAGACTTTCTATGCTATTAACGTGACACGATATTAGGCAGCGTGGTGATGTTTTTTGCAATGTAAAGACATTCTCAATATGATTATTTTAATGTATTTTTCAAAGCAGAGAATCGATCATGTACTTTTTTTCTTTTGAGCAATCATTTTGCATGTGTATTACTAAGTACGAACCGTAGAAGGGAACAAAAGAGCAGATGGTTTTGCAAAGTTTGAAACCTTGGAACAACAACTAAGGTATCCGAACACTACAAAAATGTTTTTTTTTTTTTTTTTTTTTTTTTTTTTTTTTAAGACATTTCACAGTTTTGTTTTATGCATTATTTGGATGTATCAATTCCTCAGTTTTTTCCAAAATGATTATTTTTGTCTTACATTTATTAGAAGGAAAGATACTGGCCAACGTATGACGAAAAGCTAAAAATTAAATTTAAAATATCAAATTCGCTCACTTCAAAAATTACCCAACATCGTCCGATTTTTTATGAAATTGTACACATTTTGTCTCAATACTGTTAAGTTGGCATTATACCAATATGTTTTCTCACATGGCAAAATTTATTTGTTTTGGTCTATTTTTTTAAAACAATATTGTAAATTCGCTGCTAAAACTTTCAAAAACGCTTCGGTGATGTTTCAAATTTATTAGTTTTAGCATATCCTCAAAGTTTTGTAAACCCTATTTTTTAAAATTCTTTTAAGTTGGTATCTAAAAGAAGGACGATAACAATTTTGAATTTTCAGAGTAGAGGCGAAAAACAAGGTTTTAGAGTATCTTTCTCAAGGATCGGACCTCCACGGAGTCGGGGGGGAAAATGGGCTACACCTAGAACTTTAAAGCCTCCGTCTCCGACTGCTATACCCAAAAGTAAGTCGGACTACAACTCTGCAGTCCTGGTTCTTCTTATATTCCAGTTGTTCACCGTCATCACGATAAGTGTACTTTAATAGCACGGCATAATAGATTGAGAAACTAAAAATAATTATTTCAGTTTTGTTGGGAAAAAAAAAAAAACAATCCCCTTTTTGGATTCAACTTTAGAGCCCTGGTCTTTTTGCTGTTCAGATATTCTCTGTCATCTCGATTAGTGTACTTTAATGGTATTTAGAGGTATTTAAACAATAATTCCTATTACAATTGTTTTTGCTGCATTGCATTTTACCCTTTCATTAAAAAAAAAAAAAAAAAAGAAATCACGCTTTCGCTCTTATTTCACAGCCCTGGTCTTTCTTACACTTCCGCTGTTCATTGCCAACACAATTTGTGTACTTTAACATACTTTTTGTACAATTTGTAACTTTACTGTATTCATTGAAAAACTGTTTCTGTCCCGCAGACATTTAGACAGTTAATCCTCAGCTGTTTCTCATCATTATATTTTTACATTTTATAAAAGAAAATTAAAAAAACAACGCTTGAATTCTAACTCTGCAGTTATTGTCCTTCTTACATTCCAACTGTTGAATGCCATCGCAATTAGTGTACTTTAATATAATTTAAGGACAACGAAACCCTTTAGAGTTGTGTTTGTAACATTAAATTTGACCTTTCAGTAAAAAACCCGTTTCAGCTCCAACTCTGCATCCCTGAGCTTTCTTACACTTCAGTTGTTCACGGCCATGACGATTAGTGTACTTTAGTGCCGTTTAAAAGAAGATTTAGACAATAAAATCCATTAGAGCTGTGTTAGTATTTTTACATTTGATCATTCATTAACAAGCGGTTTCAGCTCCAACTCCGCACAGCCCTAGTCTTTCTTACACTCCAGCTGTTCACTACCATGACGATTAGTGTACTTTAATGACATTCAAAGGTCTATTTAGACAATAAAAACCCATTGCAGCTGTGTTTGTGACATTATAACTATATATTTTGACCTTTCAGTAAAAACTCGTATTAGCTCCAACTCCGCAACCCCGATCTTTGTTATAACTTAAAAAAGGTGTATTTTAACAGTAAAACCCATTACAGCTGAGTTTGTGACATTACATTTGACGATTCCTTAAAAAACAGTTTCAGTTCCAACTTCGCAACCTTGGTCTTTGTTACACTCACGCAGTTCTTTTCTATCATGATTCGTACACTTTAAGGGTATTTAAAGAAAGACTTATACAGTGGAACGCAGTACAGTAGTATTTGTTGCAACATATTTGACATTTTGAATAAAATATGACAACGTATATAAAGTACAAATTCAAAATGAAAAAAGGTTAAAAAACCAGCAAACAGCTGTTTCGGCACTCTAAAATACAAGTGCCATCATCAGTGCAATTAAAAACGAAGACAGGTTCAACCCGACTAAAACACAGTCGAGGCGAACATTGGAATGAGAGACGAGTTGTCACAACTCGTCTCTCATTCCAATGTTCGCTCATTCCAATGTTCCACTGTTGATGCATTTATTTTTACGTTTTTTAATTTTTATTTTCACACGTACATTTCTTAGTATAAAACTCATCTCAGTAAAACAAATAGTTTAATTATATTTTTTTATGAAACTTTCAAACAACTTTTGCAACCACAAAAATGGTCTTGGAAGTTTTAAAGGACCTCTAAAAAACAAGAAAAATGCATTTAAAAAACATTGCTCTTTTAATTAACATCAAACCTGCTTGCGGTAAAATATAAATGAGCTGTAGCACAAGGAATCGCTTCAAATTTTATTCTTTTTGATTCTATTTAATTAGATTGACTTCTTTTCAAAAAATATCTTTCTGTTTTGGGAAAATGTGTGCCTGTTCTTTTATATTCCCTTTTGAACCAGCAGCAAAAAATCTCCATCGTTCCCATTCAGCGATTTGCACGGAATAATGACTTGGAGAATTAATTGGGTGACTATTTCTTTTCCTCGCGGTTGATATTTTTTCTCGAAATATCTCAAGAGAAATCAAAATTCAGAAAAGTAATCTGAAGTCATTTTGGAAACAAAATTAAATTACTACGTAAAGTTTTGTGAAGTATGGAGAAAATACTCCCACATCCTTATACATTTCCTTTTTTTTTTACTCTAACGGCTTGTGTGGGCTCTATCACAGAGAAAATGAAACTATAAATTGCTTATGACAAACAATATATGTAATTTTGCATATGTTTATTAGGAACAAAATTAAAAAAAAAATGAAAAAGACGTCTGATTGTATTCTTTAAGTAGTCAGCAGTTTATCAAATAGTCTATCTTCTTTCCAGGAAAAGCTATAAGGAAACGTAATAATAGGAAAAAAACCTAGTTGCAGTTTAAAGATCTTTGTAAACATGTTTCTAGCCGCATAAATTACTTGCCCTCGCTTCCCCATAATTTAAACATAAAATCTTTAAGTATGCCAAAAGCTTAAATAATGTTGCCAATTTTAGCGAGTTTCTGGAATTAATAGAAGACAGTTTAATCGTCTGGCAGATGGATGCCCTGACACATGAATGTGGTCAAATCACGTGATAGTGGAAGGTTTCCGTCATTGAACCGGTTCTATAACTGAACTTCGAAGATATTTTCCCCACCAGAGTTTTCTCAGGCACGAAATCAGTTTTAGTGTTTTCTTTTGTCTCAAAACAATCCAATGTAGAATCATCAAGGAGCTTGAATCAGTACATCATATTGAAAAACGTCCAAATATGTTTAATAGTGTTCACTTACTAATTATAGACATTTGCATTTTCGTTTACATGCTTTGAATATTACTGAACAACTAAATGGGAACATTGACTTAAAGGAGTACATTTTCAAGTACAATTCCCAATATTTAAAGTATCATCATGAATCGACACATCAGTGACAACTATGAGAACATTCAAAACTACTCAGTTGCTGTCATTGAACCACTAGGTGTTTCTATGAATGAACCAGCTAAAAAAGGGGTTCATTCTTGGAATCTTATAAATATTATTGAAGATTCAGCTCAATTATCTATAATAATTGATCAATCTTTTGAAATAAATGTGATAATGATGGAAAAAAAGTTTAAAATAAATTTTGGGAACTTCCCTTAGTTATCATATTTTCAACTTAGAAACTTGTGTAGTCGATCCAGGTTTTGTTAAAATATATTTTAATACCATTTCAAGTACGTTTGTTGTTCGAGAAAAATACAAAAATAAGTGAAATAAAACCAGTGGATAACTGAGGGCCATAAACGGGCTATAGCAAAATCCTTGTTGTCAAGTAAAATCTTTATGGATCAAATTTTTTAAACTTGAATGAAACAAGACTCCCATTTATTCAGTAAGTAACAGCCCTATAGCCAGGGCTAAGGCAGAAATACATGAAATACACCACCAGCTTAGTCAATTTCAGCCGAGGACTGCAGTTTCGTGCTTAATAGCACTCATCAGCCCGGCAAAGGAGTGAGTGAGTTGGAGGTGGAAAACCTCTTAAGGAAGAATAGAGTGCCAAACAAACTGGTAGCTAATACAAGAATTAGCATTGACCAGACGAGTGACCGAAACAATCGTTCGGTTCAACTCGAATACTGAAGGCTAGGCATGTATATTCAAGGCATGTTGAGTGTTAATAAGCACGAAACTGCAGTCCTCGGCTGGAATTGACTGAGCTGGTGGTGTATTTTATGTAATACTCTCAATTGTTCAAAAGAGGCCCCATGAAATTTTAGCTAAGGAGAGTAAGTCACATGTAAGAAAATATCAAGTGGTGAGCGAGGTGTGGTGAAAACAGCAGCGTTGTGTGAGTCTTGAGGGGTTTTTGTGTTTGTCCTGTGATTAAAAACAATTCAAAAAAAATCTCTTTATGATCAATTACAATTTTTTGTTGTGTTTGTTTATACCCTGTAATGAAAAATTATATTTTACGGTTTGATTTTCTTATTTGAGAATGTGGTCCATCGATGGAAACCCAATGGTTCATCCATAGCAAATGGTTCCCATGAATAGACCACATGCTAAAATATTTCTTTTTAATTTTTATTCTTTATTAAATACAGTTAGCATAAAAGTGAATATTTTTATAAAAGGAGAAATATACTGAGTAATTATTCCTATCGTCAATATAAAGTTAAAGTCTGAACTACTTCCTAAAAAAGCTCCTAAAAGGTCCTTCCTAAAAAGTGTTATGTGGTTCATTGACGGCAACCTCCTCTATATTAAATTTCTTGCCAAATCTTTAATACTAGTTTTTTTTTCTTAATTTTGGCCAACTTTAAGACTTTATTTGTAATAAAAGGGGCCTGAAAAGTTAATTTTTGCGTCAAAAAATATCTCAATATGCACTTTCGATTGCTATCTATTATATATTTTTTTCTTTACGACACTTGGCCACTAATGTGGTTACCTGGTTCGTAGCATAATTATTAGTCAAGATTCAAATCTGGCACGAACTTTTTTGTTCAAACCGTTGAATATTTCTGAACTTTTACGATCTATTTTCTCGCCGAAAAGTACTCGTATTTTGGAAGGCTTGAATTCAAGAAAATGTTACTAAACGAGTATCACCAAAGGTAGGCTTTCTTTGGATTTCCTTTTTTTTTTTTTTTTTTTTTGAAATTATGCTGTTTGGCAGCAAAGTTTCTGGAGGATATTAGTTCTATCTCTTCCCCCAATATATTCTACTACATTTTAAAACTTATCGACAGGTTTTATGATTAATTTTAATTCCAATTTGAATAATTTTAAGACAAAAAGAAATTATTTCATTCCAAAACGACTGAAAAAACCTTAATTGTTTAAAAAAACAAAAAACATAGCTTTTTTTTCAATTTGTACTCAAATGCGTAAGAAAATACTTATTACCAACACTTCCAAAAGTTTTGAAAATAGGCTTAAGAATTTTTTTTTTTTTTTTTTTTTTTTTTGCCTGTTTATCTGTGTTGGTTCTTTGTCCACTTGCTCCCGCCCTCTCCCCTACCTTAGTGTTTTCAAAGGAGTAGTCCGATTCGAACAAATGTTTTTCTTCGAAAGAGCCAGAATAAATGTTAGCCATGTTTAACTTTTTTTAAAAAATAAACAATTGTTTGTTTAACTTTGAAAGCATAAAGATTTCGAAGGCATTATTCAACATCTAATTACATTTACTATCTACATGAAAATATGAAACTTATTTGAAGGCTAATCTTACATGCAAATGTGTTTCGACCAAACTTTTCGAAAAGAAAAATAACGGCGATTCTCGTACCGGTCGAATTTCTATCGAAGTATATTTCACTCAGTGACATGTACAAAATTGCTTCTAATTCACCAAGCAGGTGTTTGTACAGTGACTAATTTAAGGATGATATTAAAGATTAATTTGAGACGACGTGTGAAAAGCAAGCCGATCGTTAGCAAATGCATTTTTTCGATTTTTATTTTACTGTTTAAATCTAATGTTTTATCATACAAAAAACTTTTATCATTACCATGTTTGGAAGACATTTTAAACATTAAATATTAAAACTAGCAGTGCTACAAATCATTTTAGCAGCAATGAAACAGAAGTACTAACGAAGTTTTAAGCATATTTTCACAATCGGTTAACCTAACCAACTGCGTGTTCAAATGTGCCCAAAAGATGTTCGTGCTATGTCGAAAGAAAGCGAAAAAGTGTTTCTGGACGCATAGAGTATTCAAAACTTACTGGAAGTACTTCGCTGCATAAGTTCTAAAGAACACGAGTTTCATTTTTTCCTGCAGAAAAATTTTCAAACAACCGAATACATGGAGTAAAAGGAACCTCACAGTATTGCGGTTTTTCATATGCTAGCCTATATGAACAAATATTTTACATGATATAGCCGTTTCTTAGAATTTTTATGTACAGTAGAACCTCCCAATAAGGGACACGAAGGGGACCAGAAATTTTGTCCCTTAAATAGAGGTGTCCCTTATTCGGAGGTACAAAAATCAAGATTTCCAAACATTAAATAGAGCATTAACGTTATACAATAATAATTAATAAGAATTCAATAATAATTTTTAAAATGCCCTTTTAATTTTCTAGTACAGGCTAAGTCGTCCGGGTAACGCTAGTATTAAATAAAGTTTGAAAATATTTTCAATTTTAAGTTATTTATTTAGAAAAAAATAATTTTAGCAAAAATTTAGTGATGAAAAGTACTTACAGATATTTATTTAAGGTAATCTGTTACAAGGGTTTGTTTTGCAGCACGTAATTTAGACGCATTTTTCTGTACATGTATACTAAAGTCGCTAATGAGACCGCGTCCTCCACTGTCACCATTTATCAACATAAACTTCTGCAACTGTGTGATATGTCTTAAAGCATCACTATAATTTTTGATTTTGCAATCTTCTTCTGGCTCTTCTTCTTCCTCTCTACTTTCAAGATCCTCTGGAAGACTTCCTCCTGCATCTTCAATTTTCTCAGAGATGAAAGCAGTGATATCCTCATTGGTGTCATCAGTGCATAAATTTTCATCTATTGCTATGTAATCGTTAATCGGAATATCGCAGCCAGTGACTCGAGCAAGTTCGGAGAGTTCATTTTCTTCGTTGTTACTTTCATTGACTATTACACCTTGGATTTTAAAGCCTGCTTTTTTAAAACAGTTCTGAACGCAACTTTTGGATATTGAGGAAACCGCTTTAGTGATCCACTGGATTGCATTCAATACATTCACGGACTTTGCGAGCTGAGCACTGTTTTCACTGGAAGCTTGCGAAATAACATGCCTTAAAAACAATTTCCTATATCCAACTTTAAAGTTTTGAATAATGCCTTGGTCTAAAGGCTGCAACACAGACGTAGCAATTGGTAGAAAAAATACCAATTTCACAGCCTTCAATTTTAAATTTTGTGGATGTGCTCTACAATTGTCAAGAAATAACAAAATCTTCCTATTTGTTTTGCACATTTTGTCATCAAGAGCAGTTAGCCATTCTATCATTATATTTTGAGTCATCCATGCCTTTCTGTTGAAATACCACTGAACTGATAAGGTTTTTGGGTTAATGTTTTTGAAACATCTAGGTTTTTTTGCCTTACCAATTACAAGTGGTACTTCAAATTCTCCTTCCGAGTTACAGCAGAGTAACACAGTTAACCGTTCCTTAGAACTTTTTCCGCCAGAACACTTTTCTCCTTTAAAACATAAGGTTTTATTTGGCAAAACTCTGAAAAACAGTCCAGTTTCATCAGCATTGTATATGTCCTTAGCTTCATAACCTTCACAAATTTCTGTCAATATTTCCAGCCATTCTGTAACACACTGCAAATCTACAGATTTTTCTTCCCCACAAACAGTTTTAAAAGTAACATTATGACGTAGTTTAAACTTCTCCAGCCATCCATTAGAGGCCTTAAAGTTCTGCAATCCTAAACTTTCGGCAACTTCTTTCGCCTTTTCTTGCAACAGTACTCCACTAACTCTAATGGTCTTTCCTCTAATATCCGAAAACCATTTAAAAACTATTTGATCAATATCTTCTCCTTCAGTTTTCCTAAACTTAACAGTTTTAGAATTTTCATTTGAATTTGTAATCCACAATCTTTTTATTTCTTCTTTTTCCTTTAGCACATTACTTACTTGGTTTTTACTTATTTTAAATTTCTCACCTAAATCCCTTAAGCTTAGTTTTTCATTTTCTGCCACATTTATTACTTCAATCTTTTCTTTCAAAGTTAATCTTTTTCTTTTAGAAGCCATGGCTAGAATTAAAGCTTGAAAACTAAACAAATTCCTCTCAGCAACAGAGCTCTATATGACCTACCTGACTGGTGACAGGACATTAAAAGCAAAAAATCTCCTTTTTCCTACCGAATCTAAATTTAGCCTTTTAGAATAGTGACTGGGTCAATCAGTCAAGATAATCCCTGCCTTCTCCATTCTTGATTGTTAGTAAGCAACATTCTATGCATACAGCCTTTTCCTTCTCATAAGAAACCTTATCAAACTCTTCTGAACAACACCCCTCCCCCCGACTTGCTAGTGAAATCTGCTTAGAGTTGAATACACCAGTTTACATTCTGAGACACCTGTGGAGCTTTTTCAAAGGCATTCTCAAAACTTGAGATAAGAATTTAAAAGATGAGTATGAGTGAGGGTGAGAACAAAAGCAAAATCAACCAGAAGTAATCCAGATCCACACTTTGTAAGAAACACCTTGCAGATAATTTCACCCCTTGCCCCTTCTAGAGCAATAGTATGCACTTTCCTGTTATGAATAGAAAATGTCAAGGGCGGTGCTCAAGTTGTCAGTGCTGAACCCACATGAATGGGGAAAGCATTTGGGAGTAGTTTTCAGCTAACATTTTAGTGTGATAATAGTACTGTAACGGATTCGGTGCGACTTCCACTCTCTTGAAATGAAAACACAGTTCTTGATAAAAACACAGGAAATTTATTTACACTATGTACAGGAAAGATCTTCAACAACTGCTAAATTATTCATCAGCAATTAAGCAATTATCACACAACACCGTAAACTCAACGTTTACACACGTATTTACTTCCAAATACGAAAACAACACAGCGAACTGCCTCGCAATAAACAGAGCAAAAAATGCACTCAGTTCGAAATCTCCATCGAAACTAAACTGTTTATCCATCGCTAACGGCTTAAATACACCGAAAAGAATTTTCCACAACATTCTTACCTCTTCGCGAAATGCGTAGACCGTTATCAATGAAAAGAAAGAAAATAGGGGTCGTATAATTTAGCCGAATGAAAAAAGGGGTTGTATATTCATTACGGGAAACTATTTACAGGTTACGTTCCTACAATAATTACTATTTACAGAATTTGTAACATTGCCCCCTTCCTAAGGACTGCACGTCCCGGGCAGTACAATCCCTAGAAAGGGTGCCAAACTTCTATCACAAGTTCACAATTACACACATTAAATAATAACTAACAGATACAGAAAACACAATAATAACAAGAAATATTACTAAACATTAAAAGCAAAAATTATCTACAACTTTTATGTTATCAACCATGGTTGTTTACGTAATACTCATGAACTATGGCCATAGTATGGGGCTAACCGATCATAATGTACAACCCTAGGTTTTGCATTAGGTGATTTTTGGATCCTCACTACGACGTCATTCAGACGGTTAAGGACTTTGTAGGGTCCATCCCAATGCGACTGCAATTTGGGTGAAAGACCTTTCCCTCGGATGGGATTCCATAACCAAACCTTGTCGCCTTCGTTGAATTCATGTCTAGTAGACCTTGTGTCGTATCGGGTCTTCATCTTCTCCGCCGCGATGTTGATTCGCTCTCGTGCGAAGTTATGAACGTCTTCCAACCGGGCCTGGAGATCCTGGATGTACTCCTCAGGCGATGAAGGCGCATCCGGAGGACGACCGAAGACGAGATCACAAGGTAGCCGAAGCTCTCGTCCGAAGAGCATCTGAGATGGGGCATATCCGGTAGTCTCGTGGACAGCACTGCGGTAGGCCAGCAGGAACAAAGGTAGCTTCTTGTCCCAATCCTGTTGATTTCTGGATACCATAAGTGAGAGATTATTCAAGATTGTGCGGTTAAATCTCTCCACCATGCCGTCCGATTGTGGGTGTAGTGGTGTTGTCCTAGTTTTCTCAATTCCGAAAATTTGACATAGGCCCTTAAACACAGCAGAGATGAAATTCCTCCCTTGATCGGAATGAATCTGCAAAGGTGTTCCGTATCTCGAGATCCAATGTTGGACTAGAGTCTCTGCTACGGTGGTAGCCTCTTGATCTGGAATGGGATATGCTTCCGGCCATTTGGTGAAGTAGTCGATGGAAACAAGAATGTATTTGTTCCCATCAGCAGTTCTTGGAAGAGGACCCAGGATGTCGATCCCAATTCGTTCGAAAGGAGCTCCAACGTTGTACAGATGTAGCTTCCCTCTGCTTCTCTTCTTCGGTCCTTTACGAGCAGCACAGGCGTCACAAGAATGGCACCACTTCTCCACGTCATCCTTCGCCTTGCTCCAGAAGAAGCGTCTCGAACTTTATTGAGGGTTTTCAAGACACCAAAATGTCCTCCAGTCGCACTACTATGTATTTCTTTCAGAACATCTGAAATCCTTGATCGGGGAAGTAGTAACTGCCACCTAGATGTTTTGCCGTCGTCAGATTCCCATTTCCGGTACAGTACGCCGTTCCGTAAATGGAGCGAGTTCCATAAAGCCCAGTATCTTTTTGTTGCAGGACTGAAGATGGAAACGTCCTGCCAGCTAGGTCGCCGACTGTCACTTTCCATGAACTCCAAAATTGGTTTTATGTCGGGGTCTTCAAGCTGATCTTTTCGAACTTGGTCGTCACTCCATGGATCAGGTTCTGATGATATTGGAGTCACTGTCACCTGATAGGCGGTAGGGCTAGTCGTTCCATACTGTTTCTCGATTCGGGAACAATAATTGCAGTTCTCAGGACAGGGTCTCCTTGATAAAGCGTCAGCATTACCGTGAGATAACCCTTTTCGATGCTTGATCTCCATGTCATATTCCTGGAGCCGCTGTATCCATCTGGCTATCTGGCCTTCCGGATTTTTGAAGTTCAAAAGCCAAGTTAATGAGGCATGATCTGTCCGAAGCAGAAATTTTCGGCCGTAGAGGTAATGATGGAAGTGTTCTACAGCTTTCACTATGGCCAGTAACTCCTTTCTGGTGACGCAGTAATTTCGCTCCGACTTTGATAAGCATTTGCTCCAGTAAGCGATGACATGTTCATTTCCGTCAATTTCTTGGGATAAAACAGCTCCGATGCCCTCGTTGCTCGCATCAGTGTCCAGGATGAAGGATTTTTCAGGCTGAGGATAGGCGAGGATAGGCGTTGATGTTAAAGCCTCCTTCAGTCGTAGAAATGCATCTTCGCAGTCTTTGGACCATTCGAACTTTTGCTTGCTCTCCGTCAGCTTATGCAAAGGTCGTGCAATGTTGGAAAAACCCTTTACAAACTTCCTGTAGTAGGTGCAGAGCCCCAGGAAACTTCGCAGCTGATGGATGTTTTCGGGACGACTCCAACTCCTGACCGCAGATACCTTCTCTGGATCGGTTTGTACACCCTCAGAAGAGATGATGTGACCAAGGTAGTTCACTTCCCGGCGGAACAAATTACATTTGGACGGGCTTAACTTCAGATTGGCTTCCTTAAGCTTTTGCAGCACCTTCCTAAGATTTGCCAGATGTTCTTCGAAGCTGCGTCCCACGATGATGATATCGTCTAAGTAGACCAGACAGGATTCGTAGGAAAGTCCTCTTAACACTGTCTCCATAAGACGTTCGAACGTAGCTGGTGCATTGCAGAGGCCGAAGGGCATCACTTTAAACTGCCATAAGCCTTGTCCAGTTGTAAACGCTGTCTTCTCTCGGTCATCAGGGTGTATCTCAACCTGCCAGTAGCCGCTCTTCAAGTCCAGGGTCGAAAACCACTTGTGTCCGGAAAGAGTGTCTAAGGTGTCGTCTATCCGTGGAAGAGGGTAACTGTCTTTCTTGGTGATTTCATTCAGTCGCCGGTAATCGACACAAAATCTGGTGGAGCCATCTTTCTTTCGGACCAAGACGATGGGAGAGGCCCAAGGACTGGATGACGGTTCGATTACATCATTCTCCTTCATCTCTTTCAGGAGGGTCTCAACCTCTTCCTTCTTGGCGAACGGTAGTCGTCTTGGATGCTGTTTAATAGGGGGGTGTTCTCCAGTGTAGATCCTATGCTGCGTTAAATTCGTCCGGCCCACATCCTCCGAGGTAGATGAAAACAGATGCTTGAAGTCGTCCACCAATTGTTCCGCAGCAGTTCTTTGATCCTTCGATAAGGGTGCACTCCCAATTAACTTCGATGTCAAGGACTCAGAAGACACAGTCTCGGGGGAATTGATTCTTCTAATGATGCAGTTTACGGGAGTACAAGTTGCTAACACTTCGCCTTTCCGGATATTCCTTGGCCTTTCACTCATGTTGGCGACTCTCACAGGAATTACATCCTTGGAAAGGTCCACAAGCGTAGATGCCACAAGCACTCCTTTTGGGTTATTGCTTAAGTTGGGGTATTCAATGAGTCCAAATCTAAAACTATTGCTTTCTTCAATGGAGCCGGGTATTAATGATTCTGACCTTGAGGGAATTGATAAATCTGTTTGGGCAATTATTTGATGAGCGGATTTTACATCACTTTCTGCGGGAAAGACTGCTATGTCTTCTCTCGTCGAGTGCAGCTCGTTAGTCTTGAAGTCGAGGTTGAAGTCATACTTCTTTAAAAAGTCCAATCCGAGAATGAAGGGGTCTATGATAGCAGCAACGAATGCGGTATGATGGTAAATGGCATTTCCAAACACAATTTCTAAGTTCACTTTACCTTCAATTTCGATCTTGTCACCTGTCACAGTTTGGAGGGTAACGCAGGGCGGCGTCCACAGAATGTTGAGTCCAAATTGACGAGCCACATCTGTTCTAATGATCGTAACATTGGCTCCAGTGTCAATAATCAGTTCGCAGGGAAACCCGTTTACATATGCGTAAACAAACAGTCCATTACTGCCGCCACTCGTCGATGAAATCTGGAAAACTTTAAGATGGGGCTCATTCCAATTTGGCGACCTCCGCCCCGCGAGATTGCCATGGCTTAGTTTTCCTGGACCTGCGAGGGAGAGGTGCTCTTCCCTCTGGTTTCTTGACGAGCTTCACAGTTTCTTCGTAAGTGACCCTCGCCACCACATTTCCAGCACTTAAGTGATTGTCCATTATGGTCCTTGGGAGCCGAATTCCTTTTGAGGATTCCTGCAATTTCTTTTATTTGCTTTTCCAGATCAGCAAAACGTGACGAAACCGGATCAGGCTCATCAGTTTTCACGCCGCGGATTGAATGGCGATCCTTGCGGGTTGCTTGCTGGGCGGCCTCCAACTTCATTGCATACACAACAGCAGAACTCAGGTCTTTGACATCCGCCATCCGTAGAGCTTTCTGGATTTCCGGATCTCGAACCCCGTCGATGTAGTAGTTGAGTGCCAGGTTGTCTCGAACATCCGCAGGACAGTCACAAAAAGCAAGATGAGACAATCTCTCGACGTCCGCCGCTAGCTCTTGCAGGGTTTCCCCGGTTTTCTGGAAACGGGATTTCAACTGGAGTCGGCTGAAATCTTTCTGGCACTTCTCACCGAAGCGAAGCTCCAACGCAGATGTGAGGGCGGCGAAATCCAGGCGCTGGCTGTCCGGAAGGGTCTGGAGAATGTCCGCTGCGTCACCTCTCAGGGATGCTGCAAGATGACAGGCCTTGGTAGCAGAGTCCCATCCGTTCGCTTCCGCCACTATCATGATTTGAGTTTTGTAAACCTGCCACGAAGTTTTCCCATCAAATGTGGCAAGTTTAATGGACGGTCGAGCAACCGATGTGGGAGCGCCAAACTGTGCAGAGCTGCTTTCCGCGGTCGCCAATCTCCTTTCCACGTCCTTAAAGATCTCTTCTTTAAGTAGATGAAATCTTCTATCTTCATCTTCAAATTTATTTTCTACAGCATTGAATCGGCTTTCAACGGTATCAAATTTTTCTTCAATTGCATCAACTCGATGCTCTATGTCATTAAATTTATTTTCCATCACAGTCTTTACCGAAATAAGGTCATTTTTAATTTCTTCTTGGTTAGACGTTAAGTCCTTTTTCAGCACCGTTAAGTCCTTTTTCAGCACCGTTAAATCGCTTTTTAACTGGTCTTGATTTGCCAACATACTTGCAGTCAGATCACTTTTTAATTGTTCTTGATTAGCCGCCATATCATTTTGTAATTGTTCTTGATTTGCAGTAAAACTTGCAGTCAAATCACTTTTTAATTGGTCTTGATTAGCCGCCAATTCATTTTTTAATTGTTCTTGATTAGCTGCCATATCATTTTTTAATTGTTCTTGATTAGCTGTAAAACTTGCAGTCAAGTCACTTTTTAATTGTTCTTGATTAGCCGCCATATCACTCTTCACAGAGTTGATTGCATCAAGCAGTTGTTTTAATTGTTCATCCATTGCGCGAGTAATCACCATAAAAATAAAGTCCAAATTTAAAAAGTCTTTATGAAAAAATGTCCAAAGTCACACTTACTGCAAGAAAGTCCTGAAGTAGCCCCACGTTGGGCGCCAAATTGTAACGGATTCGGTGCGACTTCCACTCTCTTGAAATGAAAACACAGTTCTTGATAAAAACACAGGAAATTTATTTACACTATGTACAGGAAAGATCTTCAACAACTGCTAAATTATTCATCAGCAATTAAGCAATTATCACACAACACCGTAAACTCAACGTTTACACACGTATTTACTTCCAAATACGAAAACAACACAGCGAACTGCCTCGCAATAAACAGAGCAAAAAATGCACTCAGTTCGAAATCTCCATCGAAACTAAACTGTTTATCCATCGCTAACGGCTTAAATACACCAAAAAGAATTTTCCACAACATTCTTACCTCTTCGCGAAATGCGTAGACCGTTATCAATGAAAAGAAAGAAAATAGGGATCGTATAATTTAGCCGAATGAAAAAAGGGGTTGTATATTCATTACGGGAAACTATTTACAGGTTACGTTCCTACAATAATTACTATTTACAGAATTTGTAACAGTACTTTTTCTTTGTTCATGTTTTGAAACCTATACCATTATTCCCCAGTTAGTTTGTTCAGAAAAAGTGGAACTTGAATTCTAGAAAATTCAATATTTTTTATCCATTTATGCATTAATTTTTGTTTTTTCGTTTCTTTGAGTGTCCCTTAAATAGAGTGTCCCTTAATGAGAGGTAAATACATTGGAGTCTCTATTCAAAGGGACTGGGACCAGCAAAAGTGTCCCTTAAATAGAGGTTTCCCTTATTCGGAGGTGTCCCTTACAGGAGGTACTACTGTATTTGAAAACTTTTTTTGGAGAGGAGATTTTAGAGCTTACTAATCTTTTAAAGTCATTATACTGTATAATAACATAAAATATTTATAACATTTACTGTTATTATTATTATGACTATGTTCACATATTCGTGCAGAGTTTACCACCAAAAAAATAAATAATATTAATTCTTTACGAACAGTAAGCTTTCCAGTAGCGAATGGAAGATTTTCTACACAAAGCATTAAATGGCGGCAAGATTGACATGTATGACTAGTTTTGTGAAAACTGGTTCAATATACTTTTTTGTATATTAATGGGATACATGTATCTAATATATGGCCTACAAGAGTTTCAAAGCTGCAACTATTTTAACAAATTAGATTAATTTGTTAATCAATTTAGAAATATTTGTGAAATTAATGACATGATATAGTGATCAATCTTTAATTTCAAACCACTATTTTTTAGTAGTCTTAAATAAAAGTAGAAGCTTGCCAATGCATTTGCAAGCAGTGTAAATGCAAATGCATTTTATTTACGATGTTTTCAAAAAAGAAAGGAAAACTATATTTTTACACATTTTATTATTATTATCATTATTATTATTATTATTATTGTTATTATTTTTAGCAATATTATTTTCATTATTTATTTTTATTACTATTATCAATTGTGTTATTATTATTATTATTATTATTATTACAGTTAAATCCTGTTACAACGAATACCAGTGCAGCGAAAGTTTACAAAATACATTTTCAGTTCCGATTAATTTGTCATGACATTTGAATTCCATTACAGCGAAATTTCCGATACAACTAATAAAATTTGTAGTCCCTGAAAGATCTTTATAACAGGATTTCACTGCATTACCATTATTATAAAGATTATTAGTATTACGATTACTATTATTATTATTAAATTATTATTATTATTATTGAATTATTATTATTATTATTAAATTATTACTATTATTATTATTATTACAGCTATTAATATTGCTAGTTTCATTATTATTACTGCAGACTATTATTATTACTATTGTCATATTTTTTTTTACTATTATTGTTACTATTATTAGTATTGCAACTAGTGTTTTTTGTAATGATATCATTCTTTTTTTTGCTGAAATTTGGATTCTGATATCTAAGGAACAAAAGAAAAAAAATGCGCATTATAAATTATTCATAAAATAAACTTTGAATGTATAGGACACGTGCAGCATCCAATCTAAAGGGTTAAAAGTTCAATTTTCATTTGATTACACAAATTGACTTATTCTTCTATCAAATGACCGAAACAAGTGGCAGATATCGTATAGATAAAGCATTGTTTTAAAAAGTCCCAAAGCCCGTTTGGGAATAAAAAATCTCAACTTCAAGATGCATCCATTGCAGTTCTCCTTCGAGAACTTCTCCAAGAAAATATATTCCTCTAACCTCACTCCAGTAGCGCCATTTGCATCGATCATGCTGCTTCCATTCCACGTCAACTCCAGTAACAGTTTCCACTTTATTCTAAAGCCACTTTGATTGCGCTTATTAAGTTTCAAGCTTCTGCAATTACTCATTCTGCCGCTTTCAAGTGAAGCTGGTCTCTGTCAGCTTTGCAAAGATTGCAAAAGCTCTCCTCTGATTATGTCCTGGAATAAAATGAAATTCTTCTTTGTTGCGAATTGTGGCGACACCCCACGAAAGAGGAATGAAACTCGAGTCGGAGAAGTGGAGTCCAGTTTATCAGATTCTGTTCGCTAAATGAGATTTCCTTGGTCTAATCTTGAAAAGTTTCGAGGAAATAGGCATTCTCGAGCTTTCGAACTTTTATTTGATATTGTAAGGAGATAAAATAGAACTCGAAATACTAACTACTGGGAGATTTTTATGCATCATAAAGATAAATTTTCTTTCTTGATAAAATGAGTTCTTGGGAAAAAAGTCTTGAATTTTTCGTACAACTTTTGTTTTGTTTTCCACATATAAATTTTTCCCCTCAAGATCGTACTACTAATAATCTAGGGCAGGGCATTAGTTTATGTACAAAAACCGCATTGAAGTAATTATTATTTTTTTTTCTTTGAAAAGAAATTCTTATATATGTTTCCTTAAAGCTCAAAGTTTATTTTATAAGTACATAAAAAAATTTATTATATTTTCTAACATAGTATAAGAAATCAAATTCTGTAACTGATAAAAGTAATGATAAAAATAAGATAAAATACAATGCTTCTTAAAATATAGTGTATTAGTGAAAGGAAATATTAAAGCGCTTATTTCGCATAAAATTGCAAGGAACTGCATTCACATGTTTCGGGGTTAAAAGGTACCCTCTTTACAAAACAAAAAAAAATGAGCTTTTGAAGAAAAAAAACTTGGTCGGAAGGCTTTTCATCAACCAACTCAATTCTTTTGCATAAAAAAAAGTTTATTATATCACCAAAAACACGTGCAATCTCTATCTCTACTAATAATAAAGCTGAAAGTCTCTTTGGATTTCTGTCTGGATCTCTGGGACGCGCATAGCACCTAAACCGTTCTGCCGATTTTCATGAAATTTGGTACAAAGTTAGTTTGTAGCGTCAGAGATCCAGACATCCAGACATCCTACAGACATCCAGACATCCTCCGGACATCCAGACAGAGAGACTTTAAGCTTTATTATTAGTAAAGATTAGAAAAGAAGATGTATGGTGAATTTTCTCTTCAATTCGCTTGTACCTATGTTACGATTCCACGCTATGATAATTTCGTATATCGCCAATTGGCTTGTGTCCATGTTACGGTTCCACGTTAGGATAATTTCGTAATTTACTCGTCAATCTTACGGTATTTTTGTTCTTAAAATTGGAATAGAAAAAGAACCACATCGAATTTTCAAAAAATCGCTTCGAGGTGTACACTAGGGTGGGCCGAAATAAGCCGAAAAAATTTTTTTTTCGAAATCAAATTTTGGATAGCGCGCAAAAGTTGCGTAGTGAGCTAGTTAGCACTCACAAAAAATTTCTTGGTTATTAAAAAATATCTAGCCGGCGCTATTTGACACTGAAAAACCGAAAAAAAAAGAGAAAAATGAATTTTTGTCGAAATTTTTTTTTAAAACTAAATTCCAAATATTTTGCTGGAATGCACCGAAAATGTTATATAATGAGCCAGTTCGAGCCCATAAAATGTTTCATTGATTTTAAAGAGCATTTAATCGCTTCCTTCCGACATCAAAAATTGAAGAAAAATGAAAAAATATTGAATTTCTTTAAAAACGAATGTGAAAATTATTTTTCAAAATTAAATCATAGACTAATTAATTAAATAGCACTATTAATCATAGTAATTATAATCACGCAATAGTATCATAAATTTTCTAGAATTACATATAGAGATCATAAAATTTTGAAAAAGAAATCTTCAAATTTGATTTAATAATACCTCATGCATAATGAATATTATTTTTTGGAACAATATTGTCCCTTGTTATCAAATGCTGGAAGTTCTTTCCTAGCTTGAAGTTTGGCACGAATGTATCCATCTCGTGCAGTTTCACCACGAACTTTTATTGCAGCTTCGGTTATTAGTTTCACACAACGTTGCACAGCTTGCGTGTGACAGGGAAAAAGTGAACTGTGTAGGCTGTTCTTTGCACATTTCTTTCAATTGTTGGTCTTTTAGATGCATTGTAAGAGGTGGTTCTGTTACAACACAGTTTGCCCAATCAACTAAATCAACATAATCAACGGCTTCAAAATTGAGTTTAGGACGCTTAAAAAGACGTACACCATCCGAGCTCTTCGTCTTCTTATTTCTAGAGTTCAGAATGCACCTAACAGCTAATTCCCGAATGTATTTTCTTGATTCAAACAACATTGTCAACAGTAGCTGTTCAGGATGAGTGAAATATGCATTATTTGAGAGTACTTTGAAAATTATCTCCTTAACGTTATCTGGAAACTGCCTTGCAAGAGAAATCATTTTCCAAAAATATTGGGCACCATACTGGCAGTTCAGTTTCATTTTTATTTCAAACCACGTTGGAGCATAAACTAACAATACATACTTTACAAGCATTGTAAGATTTTCTGATGGAGTTGGAGTGCCTATATACAAGCATAACAAACGGTTTGCAGTTGTCAGCCATCGCGCATGACTAAGTTTGCCTGGGCTACTGTCAGCCACGCTAGAAGGACAACTACCATCTTTTACTGCAAGACAGATTCTATACAAATACTGTTGTTCAGTACTTTAATTTCTATATCTTCCATGTCCAAAACCAGAAGTTGCAGTCAATTTTATCAAATTTGACCACCGAATTTTTTTTTACGATCTCTAAGAAGTTGTCCGATAGCTCCAGAATATGAATGTGGCCCCTTTATGCAACCGTCCTATTCCGTAATAAGATGTCTCAGTGGCAACTCATTAGTATGCAGCAGACATATGTTCCAATGTAAAGGTCTTTTGAGATATGTCTCAAGTAAACGAATTACTCCACCTTTCCATCCCGTATTTACATTTGTTCCGTCGCATCCAATAACCGATAGTTAAGCCTTGCGAAATTTCTTTTGCACTTTCACCAACTGTTAGTAATAAATGACCGATGTACTTGCTACCTGGTTCTTCTATCACTGCTACATGTGCTTCAGATGCTAATTTTTGGTGGCCAGATGTCTTTTGAAGGGTGTCATCTTTGAGGCAGTCAAAATACAAACTCTTTATAGCTGCCCCTTTAACTGCTCTTAAATCCCTTTCTCTTAGCTCGCTCCTTTTTTTTATCAACTTCCCTCCTTACTTTGTTTTTATCGACTAATTTATTTATCGACTTTTTTTTTTTTTTTGTTTAGGAGAAACTAAGTCGAAATCAGCGAGAACTGCTGTAGCATTTTTAGCCACTGTTCTATTTGAAGCGGCAGTTAGATCTGCTGCTAAAGCTGTATGAGGCATAGAAAGTCTCATTTGACTTGTCGTTGTTGATGGCGCATCAGTTCGCTTGCGTTTTCTTGAAAGCGGATAATTCAATTTAAAATCGTCATCTGTATTTTCTGTGCTTTCTCCTGATTCAAGCTCTGTTTCAGGTTCATTCAATGTAATATGACTTTCCTTAACCCTCAATCCACTTGTGCTGGGTAATGATATGTCTTTCTCATCCAAAGCAACACTTGTTTCACTTTTCTGGCATCTTTTTTCTCTTTTCGTAAAATAGTTATAAAATAATCTTAGGAGTAATAGAAGCAGTTGAGCGCTGTTTATTTTCCAGGAGAAACAATTGGAACCGAAGATTTAAAAATTATCATTTTATGTAACTATTTTTTATTTGAGTGTGTGCATTTTTCAAAATTGGCGTACAAATGTCGCATAAAATTGATTGAATTTTCACTGTTTTTTCTAAGTAACGTACTGCGTAACATTTCAGTATTTACTTATTTCGAAACTACTTTTTTTTTTCATTTTTCCCATGTTTCAGTCTTAAAGGAGCGTTGCTAAATATTCTACGAAATGTATAAAAGTCTTTGAGGATTTCAACTAATACACTGACAGATATTTCTGTTTGCTGAAACTAGCTTCAAACTTT
The DNA here is from genome assembly GCF_026930045.1 of Uloborus diversus. Classification (NCBI taxonomy): domain Eukaryota; kingdom Metazoa; phylum Arthropoda; class Arachnida; order Araneae; family Uloboridae; genus Uloborus; species Uloborus diversus. The sequence goes on along the minus strand of NC_072734.1, from coordinate 34,536,652 downwards.
TATTTTTTCCCCGCCCCCCTTCCCCATCTTTTTTTTTTTTTTTTTTTGAAAAAAGTGCATTTTTGCCCTTTCTTTCGGTTTTTCAAGGTCAAATAGCGCCGGCTAAATATTAAACAACTTTAGCGAAATTTTTTATGGGTAATAACGGGCCCATATAGCAACTTTTCCGCACTATCCAAAAACAGATTTCCAAAAAAAGTTTTTTCGGCCCACCCTAGTGTACACCCTCATGCTACAAACTAACATTGTGCCAAATTTCATGAAAATCGGCCGAACGGTCCAGGCTCTATGCGCGTCACAGAGATCCAGACATCCTCCGGACAGAGAGACTTTCAACTTTATTATTAGTAAAGAAGATAAAGGAAGAAAAGAAAAGAAGAAAGAAAAAGAAGTAAAGAAAAGAAAAGAAGAAAGATAAAGAAGTGAAGAAAAGAAAGATAAAGAAAGATAATTTTCAGAACAAATTCTTTCCCATTTTATTAAATTTCAGTGAAAAATGGGCTTAAAATTGGAATAGAAAAGGAACAAAATCGAATTTTCGAAAAATCACTTCTAGGTGCACACCCCCATGCTACAAACTAACTTTGTGCCAAATTTCATGAAAATCGGCCGCACGGTCCAGGCGCTGTGCGCGTCACAGAGATCCAGACATCCTACATACATCCTCCGGACAGAGAGACTTTCAGCTTTATTATTAGTAATGAAGATAACGAAATTATCATAACGTAGAATCGTAACATGGGCAAGCGAATGAACATAGCAAATTGGCGTGATAATCATTATTCAATATTTGTAAAGATAGAGGCGAACCAAATGACCTTTTCATTTTCTACTACGGGGAAAGCCGTGCGGTTACCACTAGTGATAAATAATACGCAAAAAAAAAATAATAATAATAATTTTTAACATCTGCATTCTTCCAAACATTTATCTATTATCATTAAAGGTAACTTTTCAAGTGAAGATTAACTGCCGAAAGTGTGATTCATTGTCCAAATATTTCATAGTTGAGTATAACATTGATGAAGTTTTGGAAAATAGTTGTATGTTTGGATATCTTGTAAGCCATATAGACACACAAATCACCCTAATTTACACGAAACCTACAACCGCAATTTTTACAAAGCTTAACATACACATTATTCACATCGCCACTTAATAGTTATATATATATATATATATAAACTCCATACTCCAATACAAAGCCCATGGAACTAAAAGCTTTAAAATCCCACCCTGTTAAGACCCCAATTTGAAGAAATTTTATTTCGAAACTGTAAACAACTCGGTATGATGCATACATTTCATCGCTTTCATAATAGTTTTGCTAACCGATTTGATCTAGCTACACTTTTTTTCTTTTTTTTAGGATTTCTTTTAAAATAAACCATCAGCAAAAAATAAAATATTTGAATAAGTTATTTAAAGCGAAATTTAAACAGTAAATTCTAATAAATGTTCTCGTAAGTACATAACTTAATCTTAAAAATACTAAGTAAACAGATAAACATATACTATCCAAAGTGACCCATTAGTCTATTGGCTATCAGAAAAACCATCGTTGTCGAACCTGTTTTAGTTTTAAAAGGAACTGAATTTGGTTAGGTTATCTGAATTAGTTTTTTCGCAAACCCGCAAGGAACAAATTAAAATACAGAAGAAAAACTATTGGTTAAACTTTGTTGACCCGAGTCTGAACCTAGAAGAAGCAATAAAAGCTCAAAACGTGGTTATCTAAATCAGTTTAAAATAAGTACGGAAGCACCTATTTTTAATAATTTAGCGATTAATACCTTACTTTATTTTTACAACTTTTTCTGCAGTTTAATGACAGATCTACATTACTATCAATATTATTTTTTATTGGAATATAAAGTTATTAAATCCAATAAGACAGTTTGACTGCGAAAACAACACAGCTTAGAAATTTTTGTCAATAAATGGAGCCTCTTGAAATACCTATATATTTAATAAGAGTTTTCTAACAAATAAGTTTATTTTTTACCCAATTTTCAAGACAATAGTTTTGGTAAAAGTTGAGTTTATTATCTGGTAATCTGAACTATCTTCTTTATCGAAAATATGACATTTCTGATCGTTATCGATTCACAGAACTAAACCAACTGTACTATATGCGAAGTAATTTAATTAAGGTATTTTATGTTATTGTCAATTTTCAGTAACGAAAGTAATCTAGAAAATTTTTTAAGAAGAAAAAATATTTAAAAAAAAAATATTTGCGGGGATCAAGAACTTATTTGCTAATTAATTTTAAGTTACTTTAAAATATTTTAAGTTTTTAGGATTGTGTTTGAATTTTCGTTCATTTTTATCAAGCTCGTTGCAATTTGATCTAGGATTTTTTATCATTTGTAAACATGTTGCTCTTGCAGTTTTATTTACGTAACTCAAAACAAAAACTAGCAATAAAGAAGACTTTTTTTTAAATTTTAAAACTGTGTAAGAGTTAATTGTTCTGGATAGCTAAACTGAAGCATACAGCGCCAGCACCACCTATAACTACTAATATTAAGCTATTTCCGATTAAGTTGACCGTTCTTCTACAATTAGTATAATTTAGTGTTAAAGAAAGGTGTCTAAAAATAGTAGAAGTTTTGAAACTCAATACGTATTCTCTGGTAATTAAACATTTGTCTTGCTTTAAAGAAAGCATGCAGCATTTATAAAAGTGCTTTTTCGAAATTACATTTATGAAATAACATTTTTCTACCCATCCTGGCAAACAGTAGTGCTGCAATTTAGGAAGATAATCTTAAATTCACACAAAATAAAGAAATTGAGGAAGACAGAAGTAACATTTATAGTATATATATATATATATATATATATATATATATATATATATATATATATATATATATATATATATATATATATATATATATATATATATATATATATATATATATATATATATATATATATATATATATATATATATATATATATATATATATATATATATATATATATATATATATATATATATATATATATATATATATATATATATATATATATATATATATATATATATATATATATATATTGTAAAGGAAGAAAATGTATTTTGTCTGAAGAAAAGTCAGAAGGCTGGAAAGTACTCTTAGCATGTATATTTTTTAAAATGCATTATTTAAAATACAGTAAGATTTCTCATCATGTTTATTTTTCCATTTATTGGCCTTATGTACAGGAGGTTTGAAATTTTAATTTTTCCATTTATTCTTTGGATGTTAATGATTTTTTAGATGTTTATTTTCTGAATAAAACCAATGCTATTAATTTTTACCAGCTCAATAACAAATAAAATAAGCACAATTAAAAAAAAAGAAAGAGTTTCAACGGATACTAATGGAAAGAAAATGAAAGGTATTCAGAAAAAATGTTGCAATGAGGAGAAAGATAAACTTGGAGAGAAACATTTACCTAAGAGTACCACAAATCATAGAAACTTGAAAAAAGAAATCTACAGAAAATATTTTTATTCAAAAATAGAGACATCGTTTTTTTCTTTTTACAAAACCATCTATTACCAGCAGAAACATCTGCCCTTTTACATCATATGTGCCATTTTTCCTCTACTAGTACATTCCTCAGAGCAATAAAAATGATATTCCCTGTCGCCTGTAAAAACTATGTATCGGTTTCAGCTTATCCCATCAGAGTAAAAAATGGAGGAATGATTTTGGCGTTATGGGAAAGAATCCAATAATAATATTTTTTAAATCCATCATGTAATTTAAACTTTCGCGCATTGGGGAATTTCTTTCGCCCATTTAATCTTTTTCATGTCATTTTATTTGAAATATGTATGGGCAAAGTACAAATTCTACAGCTTCCCTGCATCTTCACTCTCGGTATACAGGTATATTAAACGCTTAGATTATAGGCGATATTTTTGGTAAATAAAAGTGAAAGTACGTAATTACGTTATGGGGTGGGAGGGATGTCGCAAAAAAATATTTAAATGAGAAAGTAATTAAAGTTCCTATCCGATTTATTTCATGCGTCCGATAGAAGTTTACTTGCAAAAACGACACATTTCATGACCTTATTTAAAAAGCAGATATTTAAATAGAAAAAAAATATTTACACATAAAAAGAACATAAACCTACACGCTGGTTACTAGAATAAGTAGTCCTATTGAACCAGAAATGGTTGTTTGATCTGTATTTTCCAACTTTGTAATTAATTAGAAAACAAGGTAAATGGGTAGACTATGTGTTCTGCACTAAGCAACATCATGTAAAATCACGATTTTCCGAGGGATTGGATGGCACAGTAACGGATGATAAGCAAAAACCGCGGATATTCCGAGTAATAGGTATAAAATAAAACGATATTACCGTATACAATAGCTAAAAAACATAAATCAAACTCGCACATACATTTAAATTATTGCTACATTGTTTATATTGCTACATTGGATCTACTAACATTAAAGTCAAAAGCAAAAATTAACACATCCATAAGTTTAAAACACGTTTAATGACAGTTTTTAAAAAAAATGTGAAAATGTCCGCGGATAATTCGACCGCCGATAATCGGGAATTTACTGTATTTTTCTTGAGACATCATTCCAATAGGTCGGGGCTAGAGCCAAAAATTTTGCTGAACTGGGGTTTAATGAAATTTATTACAAATGTGAAACAATGCTTATACAAGAAGTTCTCGTACATTACGCTGTTACAAGGAGTACATTAGCCATACTTGGAAAATGCAAGTAGGTAAAATTTGACGAGCCCTTTTGCTCTCTAAATTGTTTACTCAAAACTGTAAAATCTTCAGTTCTTGTTGTTATGTTAGACTTTTAGTTACAGGGAGTTGACTTTGATATAAATTGTTTACTTTTTAATATCCAAAGGTGAATGTTTTACGTGCAGAACGGTTGTTACAATTGTTTTGAGTGGGATTAAACGATTGAAATAATCACGATTGAACCAGCCCTAAGTATTTTTAAAAAAAAATATTGGTATTTCCACTTACAGTAAACTCCGGATTATCGCAGGTCAGATTATTTGTGGGTTTTTCATATTTTTTAAAGGTTGTTTTTTACTTCCTTTTACAAAAAAGGAAGTATTGTATTCGCGAAAAAATTTTTACTCAAAAATCGGCCTTAACTTCCAAATTTCTCACGCCCGAATGAATGTTGAGTTTTTTTTTTTCGACCCGATCACACGTGGATATATGCCTAGGATCGTACAGACACCCGAAATATCCATTTTGACGATCCCCCCCATTTTTTTTAAATTTGATTTTAATTTGTCCACTGTTGGTGATATTTGGAGAGTAAACAATTAAATCACATTAAAATGGCCAACGATTGGGAAATGACATTAACTTGAAGTAAAAGGAAGTCATGTGACGCACACATCAGCTCGCATAAACTTATGGTTGTGTTATAGTTCGTTTTCAGCTTCAACATGTAAATATTTTTTCAATGTTAGTAGATTCAATGTAGCAATGTTTTCAGCTATAATTAATATGCATGTATGTTATTCATATTTTTAGCTATTGTATACAGCAATATCGTTTTTTAATTAATATTCGGATTATCCGCGTACACTGTACCAACCTATTCCGCGGATAATCGGGAGTTACTGCATTTATTTTAGAGAACACAAAAGCGAACACTCATATAGAAGGTAGGGTAACTTGGCACAGTATTTGCAAGCATGTAGATTTTTCACTAAATGCCCTGTAAAAGCCAAGTGAAAGCTAATACAAAATTGGAAAGGTTGGCTGATTTGACTCAATACTTGCTGGCATGTAGATTTTTGTTCAACTTCTTGTTACAGGCAAATGAGTACAAAGTAATCATATGGAACGTGAATTGATTTGGCACAGTATTTGCAAGCATGTAGATTTTTTTACTCAATGTTCCGTAAAAGCCAAGTGTGCGAAAAAATAACAATATAAACGGTGGAGTGAATTCACATCATCCTATATACGGAGAGATTGGACAAAGGCGCGTCGCTCTCCAATATATACAATGTAGCTATAATTTAAATGTATGTATGAGTTTGATTTATATTTTTTAGGTCTCTGCCATGTTTAGTCCAAGGTTGTCAGCTCGAAATGCTGCGCTGTGTGAATTTCTAGCTTTCCCGCGGAATATAGGACATGAAATCTTTCAAGAAGAGACTGATTTTCTTCTCCAAATCTCCAGCGCTCATCGTTTCGTATTGTGATAGCGCTAATAAAGAAAAAAAATCTCAAAAATTTGTTCATAAAAATCGAAAATAAACAGAAATTTATGATCTGCACATTGCATTTCCTAATATCGTAAATAGCTTCCAGATTTTTCTATACAATGTGCAGTAATATTTGGGACAGAAGATGCATTATGGTCTACAGGTAGTGGAGAATCTTTGAACATAAGATAGCCTCCGTTCCGAAGTTGTCCAATCTCTCCGTATTTTTGATCTCTAGTTCAGACTAGCGGTGTCGGTGGACTTTCCAAATAAAGAAAATTACCAGCGCCCATATCGTATGATTATGCGACATGTAAAAAATCGTTCAGCTTTGCAATTCCGTGGCAAAATTAAATCGCTACCGCAGTTTTGAATCGAAGCCCTGGTACATCCATCTGGTAGAAACAAGTCGTCAAAATTATCTTTGTTACTGAAATCCACGCTCTGGCAGTGGCACATGAAAAATTGGATGCTAGAATCGGGAAATCGCAGTAGATTTACAAAACGCTAAAGGATCATTCCAAGGAAAACTTATTTTGTACCACACGTGACGCCTCATATGTTTCATTAAAAATAATACTTTGAAACATTAATAAACATATTTTTTTCTGTTTAAAAAATTAAAAAGTTTCATGTGATTTCTTAAGGAAAAAATTCGTCATTACCTTTTAAAATTATTACTTTTTATTGAAATATATCACCCGCTACTGCGAGATAAAAGGGTTGACGTTTTCGTGAAATAGCCCATAAATAGAGCAGCGCATCAACATTAGAAATGGCAAAAATACAGTGCGGGTATAGCCGTGTCTGCTTCTCATATTTTCTGTATCTAAAGTTCTGAAATTCCTATGGAGATAGCTTCAGAATCAACTCTTGCCAGTAATTTTCCACTGGAGATGCTTAAATTATTTAGCAAATTATACTCACATCTGTCAAAGTATTCAAACGTGTATAATGTCCTTCAACAATTTTAACCGAAAGACAAGAAGAAAGTTCAGGTCCATAAATATTTGAAGGTTAGGAGAAGAAAAACTTTCACAAAAGTTTTTAAAATAAGAAAAACTGCGTCAGTAAATTATCACTCTCATTTACCAGTTAACATGACATTGTTTTATTGATCGTTACATTATCCGATAATGTTACTTTCCTAGTGCGTAGCGATGCCAATACCAAATTCCAATTACGCCTCAGCATTATCTTCGCCAGTTTGAAACTCTCTCAAACATTGTCGGTTATTTGCGAGGGCAATAATTCAAAAGAATTTCCTCTTACGTGATTATCGCAACTTTAAAATGATGTATTATTTTGGACGTGTAGCGGTTTCATACAATTTCTAACGTATAAAACTTCTGAAATTCGTTGGGAAAAATTGACATTGAGTTTTAGAGCTAAACTTTGTCAATCATAATTAACAGGAGATGAATTAATCATTTTACTAGTCATATTTAAATCCGTAAAAGAGTACAAACGTGACATACAATAAAACCCACTGACACGAAGGAGAATTAAGTTTTGCACACTCTTGAAGGTGAGAAATAGACAAACATTCAAAATTATCCAAAATATAAAAAAAAATTTAACTTACACCACTAATGATCTACAGGGCAAAATAAATTTCAGTTAATGTTTTTTTGCCCTGCATCAGTAAATACTCACTCTCATTTTCCAGTTAGCGTATCACTACTTTAGCCATCGTTACAACATCCGGAAATGTTGTTCCCATATTGCTGTCAATGAACCGGTTCCATGACTAGGCCGCGACGATATTTCCAGCACTAGAGTTTGTGCAGACACGTAATCAGTTTTATTATCTTCCTTTGTCTGAAAACAGTCTACTGCAGAGTCGTCAAGCAGATACAATTACTTCATCCTATTGTTAATCGATTAGACAAAATTTCTACCACTATCTTTCTAATTATTGAGTTTTTAATTAAGTTATAACATGCTTTGAATATTACTGACAATTAAACCTGAACATTGACTTAAAAGAATGCCTTTTTAAGTACAATTCCCCATACTTCATGTTTCATCATGATTCGTTACAGCAGTAACACCTATAAGAATATTAAAAATGAAGTAATTGCTACCACTGGATCGCTAGGTGTTTTCTTGAATGTACCACCTGTCAAAGCGGTTAAATCGCAAATATTGTTTTAACTTCAGCTCAATTACCTTTGAAAATTACTCAATTGTTTTAAAATAAATATGATAGGAACGGAATCAAGTTTCTTAGTAATTCATGAAAGTTCTTTTACTTTATTATAATTTCAACTCAATTGTTTTTTTAAAATTGATTAAAAATTTAACACATAATAACACAGTTTCAAATATTTTGCTGTTCCACAAAAATGCAAAAAATATTTAAATATGGCCAGTGGACAAGTGAGAGCATTTAAAGTGCCACAGTAGCTTATAGAAATAGTGGCATGAGCTTGAACGAAGTCTGCCGACAATAAAGAGTTCTGAAAGCAACTTTAAACAGTCGCATGGAAGATAAAAACGGATTTGTTGTTACCTTAGTCACTTCTTAGAAATTTTGAAAATAAGTGCTCCGAAATAGTAATATAACTAGTGAATCATATTTTGAAACTAGAGAACATGTTTTTGAAAATACTTCTGAAAAATTGGGGGATGTGAAAAATTGGGGGAACTCATTATTTACGAACGTTCCGGTCGAGGGTTCATTGTTATGCCTTCAGAGTAGACTGTCTGAATTTCATTTTACTTCTAAGGAAATTGAGGATTTAGTTTTCCTTACTCATACTTGTCTAAAGCAATGTTCCTTTGTTTTTAATGCTAAATTTTATACAATGTCGGATGGTTTGGCAATGGGGAACCCACTTAACCCCATCCTTAGTGATATTTACATGCATTACTTTGAGCTCAAGTTGTTTCAGAAACTACAGTTTCAATTCTATGTTCGCTATGTTGATGACTGTTTTGTTCTTATGAATCACGATCAACTAAGCATTGATGATGCTGTATCTATTTTAAATTCCATTGATCCTCATATTCAGTTCTCTTGTGAAAAAGAACAGAATAATTGCCTTCCATTTCTGGATGTTCTCGTTTCTCGAACTGAGTCCGGTTTTAAAACTACAGTTTATCGCAAACCTTTTGCTGTTTCATTACCCCCACATAGATTATCGTCTCACCCTCCTAATCAAAAATATTCAGCTTCCAACACATTTGTTTATCGTGCAATGAATATTTGTTCTTCACCTGAGTTTCTTAATGCGGAACTCAACTATTTAAGAGCTGTGGCTGTTGATAGAGACTATCCGCCCACCTTAGTTGATTCCATTTATAAAAAACTTTGCAAAAAATCTCAAAATATTGCTCTTAATAGAACTTTTAACACTAAGAATTTAGTTGTTCTGCCTTTCTTCCCTGGTATTAGTTTTCAGGTTGCTAAGATTCTGAAGCGATTCCAATTCCAAGTGATATTTTCTCCTATTAATAAACTTTCTTTCTCTTCTCTTAAAGATCCTATTCATCCTCTTAATTGTTGTGGGATCTATAAAATTGTTTGCAATTGCGGACTCGGATACATCGGACAGACCCGCCGTTCTTTGAAATTTCAGTTAAAAGAACATCAAAACTCTGTGAGGAAACAACAGCTGAATAAATCCAGTATTGCCCAACACTGTTGGGAATCAAATCATTCTTTTGATTTTAACTCTTATCAAATTATCCAAAAATGCCCCAATTCGTTGGATCTTGATTTTTGGGAATCTTTCCACATCCTGAGGAACCGTTCTAATTTAGTCAATGATCTTACTGCAATTCCCTATTTTTCTTCTGTGTGGACTCCTTTGTTAAAATTGGTTTAGTTTTTATATAATTTTTTATGTAAACGTAGTACATTTCTTACTTTTATTTTTTTTCATTTTTTGCTTTCTTATGTCGTTTTATGATTAACTAATTGCAATATGTTTATCCTTCACTTTGTTCTTAAATGCATTTCTCCATTTGATACATTGCTTTCATACATAGTTTTTCCCGCTGGTAAATTTATTGCTAATTTATTCAGAGTGGTTTCATTTTTGGACTTTTTGCATTGTTTATGGGTTTTCTTGGAAAATTTATTACTTAACGGTTTTTTTTCCTGATGGAATTATATAATAAATTTCGTCTCCAGGTGTCATTTTATCTTTTTTGTTTCGTTTAATTTCGATTTTTTGATATTTATACTATCTCCTGTTCCACCGTGTTGCTTTTCTCGGATGACTTTTCATCTAGAAGCTCACATTTCTTTGCATTGAAAAAGGTGTTCCTTGTAACACCGAAACACGTGTCTGCAATATTTTGCAATATTTGTGCTTTCTGACGTTGGATTACTGATTTTTTGAATTCAAAAGAGGTTGAAAGCTATTAGCTAAGAATGGTGATGCACAGGTCGGGAAAATATCAAGTGGCGAACGAGGTGTGAAAAAAACACATACAGTGGCTCCCAAAAGTGTTCGTAACTTTGAAATTTTTTAGTAAAACCAAAATAACTCGAAACTGAATTCGAATATGAAGTCTTTTTTTTTTCATCATTCCTACGTCATTCTAAATAAAACCCATTGGCTTTTTCAAAATATTGACGGACCTTTTTTTTGAAATGGGTCAGAAAATGAAGAGACAGAGAAAGAATAACACGCCACAAAAGTCTTCGTACGCTTAAATATTTTCGAATAAATTCAAGATTAAAAGTATCATAATGCCGTTATATTAATATTTTTGCATTGTGTTGACCCATATAAGTCATTTGGCTTTAATTTTTTGTTTATTTATTCTTTAATATTGTGCTTATTACTGTAAAATGGATGGTATTCGTAAAAAACCGCAAACACCATTCCAAATTTGAATTGCTTTCCCACGGTAGTGGTAAATTGGTTTGAAATGTTTCTAAATTAGTTAATTTATTTCTTAGTATAGTAAAGTGCTTGATAAAATCCTTTAAAGAAAGGAATCGGACGGAAAAGAAGGTAAGAAGGTCAACCGGCAAAGTTGACAAAACGTGATCGGAGATTTAAAGTTAAAAAAATTATGAAAAATACACATTTAACATTTGAGTGCTGTAAGAGTTTCTGCATCGTTAAAAGAAACTTTTTACATTTAATTTTTACCTAAAATTGTTCGCCAAGTTCTCTGATTAGCCGGATTAAAGGGGACCTCTTCCCGCAGAAATTTTCTTGGTCATGCCAAAAACAGAAAGCTTACGATTTTTGTCGCAAAATCAATGATAAATAAGCTAAAAACGTTTTAGAATCACGTCTCACTTACAGATAAAAATTAATTCAACATTTTTGGTTAAATTGTTGTATAACTGTAAGTAGAAGAAAAAATGAGGAACTTAATCTTAAGAACTTATTTGGATCAGTTAATCAGGACGGTGGAGGTGTTCTACACTGCAAAAAATCAAACACTTTTTGAACACTTTTTTCACACGGACACTTGTCTCCTTTTTTAGAACACCTATTTCGGAACATTTATTAGAACCGTTGTAAGATCACTTTTAAAAACATTTTTTGAACACGTACACTTGTCCCCTTTTTTAGAACACTTTTTGGGGTCAGTTTCCAAACACTTCTAGAAACACAGTTCGGGACATATATTTAGTTCAGCATTCTTTTTAGCGCACTTTTTAAGCACTTATAGGATCGCGTTAAAGACACGTTTTTGAACACTTCACTGAACATTTTGTGACACATATACAGGCACAGTTTCTAGAATGCGTTTTAGAACAATTTCTTCGCACTAATATTATCCGAGGATAACCTACCGCACAAATATAAAAGTAGCTTTTAGAAATTATAAATATGCACTAAATTCGTGTTCATTTTGAGACTGCAGGTTGATGATGGTTTAGGCTTTGGATGAATCTAATTATTAGTCAGCATAGCTACTATGAAAATTTAAAATACAATGATATTTCCAAGATAATTGAATAGCTTACAGCAGAATTGCACACGAACAATGTTTACCAATAAAAGGGTAGCAGGAAAATGTAGTGCACAATATTACTTAGTACAGAAACTGCATATATTTAAAATATTAATTTCCATATTTTAGTTTTCAAAGCTAATCCATACTGTAAAAAGTAATCAAAAGTGTACAAACAAAGGCTCACATAACTTCAGTTTGTTGCTTCATAAATTTCATTTTCAAAAATTTTAATTTCTCAAGATCAAAATAAATTTGCCTTCATTGTTTGAATTTGTGCTACTTTGCTAATCAGTGATCTATTGCTTGGTATCTGATCAATGACCTTAAACATTAGTTGTGTTCTTTTAAAAATGTAAGTGCAGTGGAATTCTTTAATGACTAATTATTTCCTTGAATATTAACTAAAACGATGAGTGTTGGATCTGGGGCGAAGGGGGGAATTGGCACCCTTGCCCCCGTGAGAATTTTTGGGGGGCAACAAATTTGTTCTATTTCCGTGGGGGGGGGGGGGGTTCGTTGAAACTCAATATAAAACTTGAAGGAGAATGAGTAGGAGCATCAGTTTCAAGATTTGCCCTAGCTCGAAAAAATGGTATATCCGGCACTGACAATTATCAATTAGTTATTTTTAGTTTTAGTTCCTTGCATAAGGAAGAAAAGTGTTCGCAAAAACAAAATAAATAAAAAATTACTTAGTCGTCAGTGGCTGGCATACACTTTCAGTTTAGTAGCCCTTTTCTTACCATTAGTAGCCACTTTATTCAAAACATTTATTTATTTCTTGAATGAGGAAAAAATGTACTACATTAAAACATGAGCTGTGGAAAAGGTATTACCGTATGAGATCTAACTGAAATTCCATTCATTTGCCTTTTTTCTATCCCCTCCCCCCCTCCCGCCAAAGAGGAGTACAAACCTTTTGTATAAGCTTCCAGTTTTGTGCTTGTTTTTTAGGGATGCGGTTTGGATCCTGAAATTAATAATGGCTTTTATTATTGATTGAAATGCAACATGTAATACTAAGGTTGAGCTTGTTATTACATTGCAAACTAATTGCTTCAAAATAGAAATGATTTGTGTATGAAAACTCATTGGTGCAAAAACTGTGTGGCCGTTTCGGTTCTTAAGACGTGACTGATTGAGTACTCTTTTTAGCTTCTATCGTATGGCATTTAATCTCCAGATGGCAACTAAATGCCATACATTCAGGTCTAACTTAATCAGACAGTTAATATCAAGTTCATTAACTAATGCAGCTAAATTTCAAATACGCATGGGATTTATGTTTCAAACTTACGCACATAACACTGAACTGAGTTTATCAAACTTATTTAGTTATTAAACACAATATGTTTAAAATGAATTTATTTAACTTTATACATGCACATTAAAAAATGTACATAACACTGCTTGAAACTATCATTCTTCTAGAACCGGGTAAACCATTACCTAAAAAAATAAGAAAAAGCCTTTTTTTTTACAAACATACGCTTAGTTACGAGAACACAACGAGCAATACGTTATACATTTATTTGTAGGCTGTAGGGGAATGTGGGGCAAAGTGAAATGGTGAAATAATTACTTTTACTGCCAACAATCTTGTAATATTATAACTATATTGTAGCACATGTACTCTATTCCAGTTAGGAAAAAAATACATCTGGAGCTTAAAATTAATGATAATAATAGCAATTTTCAAAAAAGGACATTCATATTGTAATATTTTGATGTAAGTCAAAAATTATTTTTGTAAGAATAAAATGATAAAATTATTGTTACTAACATTTTAAATATTAATTGAGACCTTCTAATATTTAATGCGGTATTTTTTACTTTTTTCAGCTAATATTAAGCTTACTTGTATTTCTAACATTGGCAAGGTGAATGGGACAAAGTGAAATAGTTCATTTCGTTTACTTACTCAATTACACTGTTCGGCAAAAAAAAAAAAAAAAAAAAAAAAACCCTTTAAAACGTTTCTGACATTTCGTCGGCTGATTCTTATGTTAAATGACCCCCTGAATCCGAATATGACCTCCGTTTTCTCCCTATACGTACCAATTTGTTTTAAATGCCCCCCAAGTTTTTTTAATTTTCCTTAGTTTTACAGTATTTTTTTTTTTGGAGGTGAAAGGAGCTTTATATTAACTGCTAACATAGTTTTGGAGGGCAAGATAGGTTCAAAGTTCAAGATCATGGACACCCATCGCAAAAAAGGTGGGACTTGGGGTGTATACCCCCCCCCCCCCCCAAATATTAGGAAAAATCACGAAAAACGATCTTTTTATTCTGCTTTTTTAAAAAAGATGTTTGTAAAAACATTTTGGTGTAGAATGAGAGTATAAGTCTCTCTTCTATGACTCCTATGTCCAAAAAAAATTTCACGATGTAAAAAAATGTTATGAATGTCGCACGTTGCATACGAGTTGAATCGCAGGTCTTCATTCAAATCGATATTCTTCTGGCTGATTCTTATATAAAATGACTCTTTGTTTCCAAGGGGTTCCATCTTTCGCCCCATCACGCCCCCTTTTTAGAACTTCCCCCCTCCCCTGATTCAGAACCATTTATTGTTTTAAATTTTGAGGGGAAAATGAGCATTACAATAACTGTAAACATTATTTTGAATGACTAGAGATGTGCAAAGTTCTAAATCTTGTGCATATATAGCAAAAAAAAAAAACTTGTCCCCCCCCGAATAAAAGGGGGGGGGGAGTTATACAAAAATCGGTACATGTAGGAGGATAACGATCATTTTTGGATTCAGGGGGTAAATTTGCATTAGAATCAGGCGGATTAGCCTCAGAAGCATTGGAGAGGAATTTTTTCTGCACAGTGTGTTTGGAGGGGTGTCCCCCCCCCCCCTGTTTTCCTTTTTGCTACATATGCATAACATTTTGAGCTTTGCACATATCTAATCATTCAGAATTATGTTTGTGGTTATTGTAATGCTCTTTTCTCCCTTCAAATAAAAAAATGGCGGGGGAGAAGAGGGGGGTAGGTTCTAAAAAGGGGGTGTGATAGGAGAAAGATGGTCGTATTTGGAAACAAGGGGTCATAGGGGTCATTTTACATAGAAATCAGCCAGAGGAATGCCTTTTTGAATGAAGACCTGCGATTCAACTCGTATGCAACGTGCGACATTCACATGATATCTTTTTTTTACGTCGCGAACATTTTTTTGGACATAGGAGTCATAGAAGCTTAATCTTATGCTCCCATTCTGCTTCGAAAAATCAGAATAAAAAGATCGTTTTTCGTGATTTTTCTTTTATTTTGAGAGGTTATACTCCCCCCCCCCCAAGTCAACCTTTTTGCGATCGGTTTCCATGATCTTGAACTTTGAACCTCTCTTGCCCATCAAAACAATGTTAGCAGTTAATATAAAGCTCCTTTCACCTCCAAAAAAAATAATAATTGCTCTAAAACTAAAGAAAATTGAAAAAAAAAACTTGGGGGGTCCTTTAAAAAAATTTGTACGTATAGGAAAAATGGAGATCATATTCCGATTCAGGGGGTCATTCTACATAAGAATCAGCCGACGAAATGTCAGAAGCATTTTGAAGGGTTTTTTTCTTTTTTTTTTGCAGCGCAGTATTACTTACAGAATCACGTACGGATTCATTTATTAATTTATTTACATTCCTTCCTTCATTAATTCACTTATTTATTCATGCCTTCACCCATTTTCTTATTCATTCACTATTTTATACTGTCATTTATTTTTTTTTCATGCATTAAGAATTTTATTTATTTAAGTATTCGTTCATTGATTCATTATCTTTTTGTTATTCATTATACCCTTCTTGTAATTTTCCGGATACCAAACCCCCCCCCCTCCAACCAGAGTTTCCTTCCTTTAACATCACCAAAGATAGCTTTGAACTATACTTCAAAAAAAAAAAAAAAGTTTTCGAACTATTGTGGTTAATAATACCCTTATTCCTCAAGTTACCTTACAAAAATGTTTTTAACACTTTAGCTTCAAAATATTTTCAGCTGAAATGAACCCCGGAAAATAAAACCCAAAGTTCCTTAAAAATGCCCTAAATGTACAGTTTTAAAACTGCATTCTTACATATTTTCCTAGAGGTATCCTTCCCCCTTCTCCATACTTTTCCCCATCTTTACATAATCAAAGACAGCTTAAACATATTTTATACTGGATAAATCTCCGAGGGAGATCTCCCTACGCCCTTTCCAGAACTGTAAAAATGGCTTAAACTTGCGTTACTAATATTGAATTTGGCATTTTTCTCAGAAAAATTTCTGATATTTCCTGTTTCCTCAGTCTGTGGTCACCCTGAATCTATCTGTCAATGTGATCGAACATATAACAACTAAATTACAATTGAAATAGTTTTTACATAGCAACAGACATCACGTTTAGTTATCCAACAATTTTTACTAAGTCTTTCATGGAACTTTTCATGGTTAAAAAAAAATGTTTTTGTGTTAACGTTATCAGGTTGTACCTGTTTTACAAAAGACTAAAGGTTTTTTTCAAAGAAATAAAGGGTGAATTTTTTTATTCATATGTTTTTTATCACACGGCAAATTAAAAAGTCGGATTAAAGAAAAAGGATTTTTTTCTGAACTAGCGGTGTTAACTATTTTTGTGTCATGACCCCATTTTTAAGAACACGAGACCCGATACATGTATTGTACGTACTCAAAACGCACATTTATATCAGGTTTCCTGTTTGCTCTAATTGCTTTAATGATTTCAAAAATTTGACTAAGATACTTAATAGGGTTTTTAGCTAATGTTTTGAACTCAGATTATTCATTCGAATAATACTTTGCTTGGCATTTCTGCAAAACATCCATCATGAAACTCAAATTTCATGATTTTTTTTACTGCAACAGATAATAAAATTAATTATCCATAAATAAGATGCTAAATGGTACGCAATATTTTATCCTCAAAATTCAAGATAAAATTGATTGATATGAAACATTAGACAATATATTTTGTCAAACATCATTACTTAGAAGAATCTTGATCTCTGGACCTAGGTTCGAATCTTATTCATACTATTGTGGTAGATTTTGATCATATTCAAGTTTAACCTAATCTAAGCCGCAGAACCTCCAGCGATTCATTCTTTTTCGGTTTGTTAAACCAAAAAGTTGTGCACAAGATGATCGATCTTATGGGATGTTTTTAAGCAAAAATACTAACCTATCAAAAAATTGCTAACCAGAAAAATAAAATTACCTGAACTATTTGTAATAACAAAAAGTAGATGACAGAACTTATAAAAAGCATATAGATGAAAGAGATGCTTTTTTTTAAGATTGAAATTTAACGGTGTAAGAAATGCCATTCGACCTTCATTAGAAATGTTTTTGGGTCAACACCCGTAGTTTAGGAGTCCTTTTTGTAAACCTCTAATTCCGATGCTCTTAAAAAATTCTAAATCGAAAGATAAGGACAGGAGCCCTAAATCAATCGTCATGTTTCAAAATTAGAAACGTAACACGTTAGTCTTAACGTAACTACACAGTTTTGAAACACAGGATTTCGTTTTATTTAAAAACTTAAGCGGTATGGTAAATTATTTCAAACAAAAGTAGTTTATTTAAAACAAAAGTATGAAACTCAGTAAATGTACAAATACAAAAATTATCTGCAATGAACATAAAAAAGGAAAGTGGCGTACCTTTTGAGCATTCAAAAACATCACGAAAATGATTGCGGCCGATTCAGATTGTTTACAAACATAGCGTAGCTAAGAAAGCAGTGATTTCACAAGCACTCTTAAATCTGCGCGCGATGTGTTCTCAAGTGTATTCCCAAACTTCGGTTGAATAGAGATTCCCAGCAAAACACATTCGGTGCACTTTTGGAACGTTTTCTTTATAACGGAACGGATTAGTAAAACATTTCAGCTTCATTTCTTTGTACACAACACATTCGAAATACATTTTAGCACATATTCAGGCAACTGGAACACTTAAAGAGTTTCAAATGTGTACCGATTATTTGCTGTGTAGTGTGAGGGTGCACATCAGCATCAGGACTTGGTAGTTTGTAATTTTTTGATGAAATAATGAATCATATTGTTTCTTTCAATATTTAAAAAACCAATTTTGAACTCTTAGCCAAAAATTTGGTTATTGGAAACAACTTTGTTTTTTATCAAGATAACGATAAGAAGCACACGGATTTCAACGTTTGCGTCTAATGTCTCGAAAATCGTCCTAGTTTAGAAAATACCCCCTCTATCTCCAGATTTTAACTTAATGTAACGTATTTAGAAATATCTGGAGGCTAGATTACGAAAATAGGGCTTTAAAACGAAAATAGACCTAGAAACAGTAAGACTTGAAGTGTGGTTGAACACTTACTCAGAAATTACGCAAAAAAAAAAAAAAAAGATATAAAAAGAATGAAATCTATTCCCAGACGTTTAAAAGGTGTTATGAATACTGTATGATATTCTACTAATTAATAACTTAATCAAAAGTTAGATTATTGAATAATATATAGACATTTTATAAAGCGTACGAAGACTTTTGTGGGATAAAATTTCCGGCACTTTTTGGCTTTTGATTTTTAAAAAATTAAGTTTTAATATTTTTAAAAAACTTTTCATGTAATTTTGTTAGAAATTGATCATAGATCTTAAATTAAATACCTATTCCGAAATATTAATTCTAACCAATGGATTGGGGCCTATTTCGTTGAAAGTCGTAGGTGTACGAAGACTTTTGGGAGCCACTGTATGTGTTGTGTGAGTGCTGTTTTTTTTTTTTTTTTTTTTTTTTTAATGTTCCTCTTATCCAAAAATAAAACATTTTCGAAAATAAACCTCTTTTTTTGTAACTTATTTTTATTTGTAGACTTTATTCATCGCCTGTTTTTTCTAATTTGAGAATGTGGTTCATCGATGGAAACTTGATGGTCCACCGTTTGCCATGAATGTACAACATGCCAAAATACTTATTTTTTATTTTCATTCTTTAATGTGTATAGTTTTAATGAAAATGAATATTATTATCAAAAGAGAAATTGTTCCTATAGTTAACGTAAAATTTGAATTGCATTTATTTTCTAAAAAAATCTAGAACTGTGGTGTGGTTCATTGACACGGCGACCTTCCTCTACCACCTTCAATTCACTCGTCAGCATTTTCTTCGCCCTTTTTTAAAAAGCTCACATTTTTTTTCCAATATATTTACAGGTTTAAACGAAATTCATCATACGCGATTTAACAGTATCTTTAAAAGGATGTATTATTTTGGATCTTTAGTGAGCTTAGGCGTCTTTCAGTTTCAGAGTTAAACTTTGTCAATCATTCTTTGAATGGGAAAATAAATTCATTTTTGAAATTTTGTATACTTTCGTAAAAGAGTGCGAACTCTTTTACGTGTAAGAGAAGTGTAATAGAACGTGCCGACAAATGAAGAGAGTTCAGTTTTGCATGTTATTAAAGACGATAATAGTACAATACAACCATTTATATTTGTCCAAAAAAAAAAAGAAAAAGAAGAACCAAACTTGCACCACTAATGCAGTAAGGACAAATAAATTTCAGTTAATCTTTTTTTACCCTGCGTCAGTAAATTCTCACTCTCATTTTCCAGTTAACGTATCATTGTTTTAGCGATCGTTACAACATCCGATAATGTTATTTCCCTATTGTGTAGCGATACCAATATCACCTTCCATCCACGCCTCAGCATTCTCTTCGCCATTTTTTAATGCCCTCGAATTTTCCTTCATTTTTCAGGCTTCATTTTTTAATTTCTTGTTTCATTGAGTCAATAAATCGATGAAAAATGTTTTCAGATAATGTGCGAAGGGACTATTTCCTCCCACGAGATTTTTTGTTCTCTTTTTATCAGCTTTCTAAGTTTTCATCTGATGGGGAAATCGGAAGATGAATTAACTAAGCATTGGGTTAACCTTTATCTTTTTTGAAATTGCACGAGATAAATCTCGGAAATATACGAAAATGACGCACCCTTTTTCATATGCCTAATCAATGAAATCTTTCATTAGAAACAATTATCTCAATTATGAAGTAATGTCCGTTTAATGAATATATTTCAGTTGATTAAGAACATTATTTTCTTTTGTATTCGACTTTGTGATTAAATCATTTTTGTCCTTATTGTAGTTACTTAAATTACTCAAACAATACCGGAAATGACAAAAAAATAAATCTTTGTTTAGGGTAACATTACGACTTTAAAGACCCAGGTTTCATGCGGGGTGATTAACAAATCTTAAACAAAAGCATGCTTAGTAAGGATGTCATTTATAAAAGAATGCTGCTGGAAGCAAGAGATTTAAAAAAAACATAGTTGTAGGGTTATTACTATGTGACGCTTAATAATATGGCAAGTAAAAAATGAGAATTATCAAGCTCATTTATTTTTATCGCCTAATTTACCGATCAATATTATAAAATAACGTTTCAATTAACCAAGCTGAACAAAAGGATTCAAGAAACAACAATAATATTATAAATTTATCCGGCTAGAAGTAAGGGGGATTACAAATATTTTAAAAATTAAAAACAAGAAATCTACTAAATATTTTTTCAAGTAAATTAAGTTTTTTAGGGTAAAAAATAATCCTAATTATTTCATAAAAGTGAATTATTTGCTAGCGTAATCACATAATCAGTTTAATACTTAGTAGGTCATGGATAGAGGTCAAAAATACTTTTGAAGCACGCATACATTTACAGCACGAAAATGAAGTTTAAACTAAGTGCTGCATGGAAATAAAGGAACACATACGATTTACATTGATTATCAAAAGATAAACAAGTCCGTGCTGTCCCAACAATCTTTGATTTTTTTCCCGCGATGAATTTCTTCTTCCTCTCTCTCTCTCTCTCTATTGGTAAAGGCTTTGAACTATTTCAAACATTTCTTCTCAAAAGTTAAAACAATTATCTTAAACCAAAACAAATATATTTTGTGAAAAAGAAAACGATTCGATATTATTAAAACAATATAAATAGTTCTCATTATCTGAAATCTTGGATATTATTCGTAATATCTAACTATACTGCGTTCGTGGGAAATATACACTAGATAAAAACAAAGAAATCCGTCATTTGGCGACGTCGTTTGGACGTTGCCAAAAACAAATTGGTGCCAATCAGACAGAACATGCGAATATTACTTGCTTATCTATATTTTATTAAGGAGAAAACCCCAGAAAGTGGCCATATTGGCAAACTTACTTGCAGCCTGTTTCTGTACCCTCAGTATATCTTTTCCGTGATCAGAGTATAATATGTTTCGTAAAAAATTGTAATGAATCACGAAATAGTAGTCAAATTATATAAATGCATGAGGCGAATATATCGGTTGAAACTTTATTAGACGTTGATTTATCGAGAAAAATGAAAACAAAACAAAATAGTATATTTTAATACAACAAAAAACAGAATAAATTCACTGATGCTGCATAGCTCTAATTAGGGGAGTATCACATTTGCAGAATTAATATGAAGATTTACTTAACAATCCTTATGTATATAATTGTCAATTCAGTGATCGAGTAACGGTCTTGACGTCCCCAACAATGAAACTCGCGCCATAGCATGATAATTTGATTTTTTTTTTTTTTTTTTTTGTTTCATAATGTTTGACATTCAAGGAAATGCTTTATTTTTACAAGGCTGAACTGGATCCGGTAACTTAACTGTTTTTCTGGTAAATCTGTTATTTCAGGAGAATGAAGAAACGGAACAGGGGTCAACATTGAACGCTATCTGCTAGAGCTTAGGGTTAATCCACTGGAGTTAGCGTTAAAATTTCAACCAGCAATATATCACAAACAGGCACCAAAGTAGTAGCAATTTTCCCCCGTCCTACCTTGCCGAACGATTTTCTAGTAAATGTTTAAACAATATTAATATTTTTTATTGATCAACTCTGTCTTACACAACATGATTTTTCAAAAAAAAAAAAAAAAAAAACGTTCACTTTATTTCGTAAAAACAATTTTAAATCACCCTTTATAAAATCACACTAATTGATTTCCGTTGTCGATTTCATTTAAGTTTTGCACACGGGTAACGCTGATACTCATATGTTTTTAGCTTGTATTTTAAGTGCATCTTAAACTTTTATTGAAAAGTCTCCGAAAAGTTTCTTTTTGCACATGTTTACTACTGATAACGCTATATTGAAAACATCTCATGTGCGTATTTAGCATCTTATGTGCATTCGCCCGCTCTTTCTAATGGTCAGAGGAATCTGACTGCGACGGGGACGCACCGGGTTCGAATCCCGACTCGGCATGGATATACTTTCTATTTCCTGTCTTTGTCTTTCTTATGTGAGAATGTGTTGTGCTATTTTGCCTACCGTATAAACGGGTTCATATGGCATGTGTGTACTGTGGAAGTCGGACTTCACACCAAATTACGGTACAGTTGAAAAAGTAAAGCAGCGCACCCCTAATTGCCAGCCTAGCTGGCACACAACAACAAAAAATAAAGCGCTTTGCTTTTTAGGCTATTACTACTTTCTTGCTAATTTTGAAAATTGGTACATTTTTGCCGAACTCTTTTTAGAAATTGGACCGGAAGTTGTAAAATAACCATGTAAATAATGGTAAAAGTGGGAACCAACCAATTATCATTGGCAAATAATATATGAAAAAATATCACCTCTTCCTCCTTCATATTCAGTGTTGCAGCAAGTTATAAAAATGGACTGCATTCCACGAAATGACATGAGTCGCCGCCAAATTATAATATTACTTGGGTTTGCATTGCTATTAATGCTGATTTTCCCTCAAAAAGGTGTAAAATATTCCTTTTTGAAACATGCGAATACAACAAAAAGAGGAGGAGCACAGCTAGACCCCACTAGAAGTCTACACACCAAATTTTAACTATCTACCACATACCGTTTTTATGTTATGCGAGACACGTACATACATACGTACAATCATACCCCCAAATCGTGAACATTTCCAAAAATTGCCTATGCCGATGCTATTTCACGTCGACATGACGGTGTATTGGGAAACGTTTTAAACTAGCAAGAGTCACGCCTCGGTAGTAGTGGCACTTCATCTGCGCAAAGCTCATACGTACATATACACATCACGAGAAAACTTATGGTCATTCACTTGGGGATGGTGAAATGGGCGTTCATACGTTCTTAGGCATAGCTGCAAGCGCGGTAGGGTTGAAAAAGACACTCAATATTCATTCGGGAATGAGTGAAACGGAAAATTAGGCCGAAGTTTAGGGGAATTTTTTTTCGCAAATACAATATTTTCTTTACTATGTAAAAGGAAGTAAAAAACAAAGGGTCCACTGCTCTGTATTTTCCTCACGAGCTTTACTAAAAAACTGCAGTATAACTAGATAATGTTCACCTATCCAAAAGTAAGTTTAAAAAAATAACAATGAGTTATTCTAAGTTACGTATTTCTAAGAAATATCGCTGACGATTTTTACAGTGGAAAATAAATGAAATCGCGGTTATGATCTAAAGCTCAAAAAGTCAGTTTTGATGTCTTATTTTATATTGGTTTTTATAATTATCAACAGAATTTTAACCAAAAAAGGCATTCATAAAATATATCTACGAAACTATCCTAAAGGTCGTAGCACACAAGAAAAATATGTGAATTGAGAACCTCGTATGCAAACAAACTGTACAAAGACAGACGAATTACCACTAAAAATATTTTCATCCTGATGCATTTTAGTTTAATAGTTCAGGAGAACCCTTTTTTTTTCGGATAAATGTTCTCGATTTTGGAAGATATTGACGAAGTAGATCAATCACGCGCTCATACCCTGTATTTTGCCAGTTTTGTAACACTTCAGACGAAATTGGGACAACAGAACAGTAAATCATTCGAAAATGTTCTTTGGATTACAGGAATTTACTTTAAATTATTGTGTCAAAAAATAAGTTCAATCACAAAATCTAACAAAACTTTCTTTTTTCTTCTTTTACATTTTAGTACTTAGCATGTTATTTATATTTTTTGGGAAAATATATTATTTAGCTAAATTTGGTCGGTACGAACTGGACACATTCTACTAAATTGTTCATATTAAATTAGTTACACTCATGGTTAAGTTAAATATTGAAAAAGTTATTAAAAACAAATATTTGCTTCGACTTATTACTAAGAGTTATTTTTACAAATACGTGGATAATGATATAATTACTAGTAAGATGAGAAAAAATATTACTCCTTAATCTCTCCCCTCCCCTGCCGTGTTTTGGGGAAAAAAATCATTTTTGTACGTTGTTTTACGCCTATTAAACTTCGCCATTCGCGTATAATAACTTAAAATGTCTTGTAACATTAATTTATTTTGAAACGTTCTTTAAATTCTCGTGGCTTTCTTAAGTGTGATATCGCTAAATAAGTAGATTCTCAGGATTTAAGTATTGTATTCGTGAAATACTTTTCACCCAAAATGCAGCCTTAATTTCCATTTTGCTCACCCGCGAATTAATGTTGAGTTTTTTTTTCAACCCGACCACACGTGGATAAGTACCTAAGAACGTATAAACACTCGAAATATCCATTTTGACATTCCCCGAGTTAAGCGCAACGACTTTTCTCGTGACGTCCGTAGGTACGTATGTGCGTATGTACGGATGTCCGTATGTACGGATGTGCGTATGTGCGTATGTATGTCGCATAACTCAAGAACGGTATGTCCTAAAATTTGAAATTTGGTACGTAGACTAGTATGGTCTAGTTGTGCACCTCCCCTTTTGATTGCATTCAAGGGTTTCGAAAGGGGCTTTTTGTCCATTTTTTTTGGGGGGGGGGAATCATTTTTAATTTCGATGTATACTCAAGTGGTGTTATAATATGGCGGACACTTAGCGATATATCGCCAGTCTTTTGGTTGCCAAGTTTTGTCGCCAAGTTGACGACAAATTTGGCGCTTTTTTTTTAAAATCTGGTTTCAATTTGTCCTCTGGTGGTGATCTTTAGAGAGTAAACTATTGAATCACATTAAAATTGTCAATAATGGGAAAATGACATTAAAACAGGAGTAAAAGGAAGTCATGTGATGCTCACATCAGCTCGTTTTTCCAAATATGAAGACAAATGCTTTTGGTACTGCACACTTGTAGATGGCCACGAACTACAAAAAAGAAAAAGAAAATCCAAAATTTACCCAAGAGGTTCAGAAAAATCAAAATTTTAATACTTTTCTTTTATAAACGCCAGATGCACCTGAATGAATTTAAATTTTGAACTTACACTATTTTAAATTTTTTAAAACGTTTGGCTACAATACTACTATTTTTCACTTGTAAATATGCATCATACTTTTAACGTGAAGTATAATTTTCAGTTTAGGAAGTTGATCTTTCGTTTAACAATTTCTCATTCCCCCCCCCCCCCAATTATTTTATTTTTTAACTAAGTGTAGCGCACGTATGAAATTTGCATAAAAGTAACAAGAAGAATACCGACACAACTTTTAAGAAGTATACTGATATTACTTCATAAACTTATTCCAATGTTTAGATAAATAACACTAAAAATGCAATAAACACTCTTTTGGGAACGATATAATATACTTTTTAATACTTTTTAAACTGCACCATAATGCGCTAATGGAAGATAGTTGCTGTATATATATATATATATATATATATATATATATATTATTATTATTATTATTATTATTATTATTAAAGTTGATTCGCAATTACCAAATGATTCCAAACCAAAATGCATTCTGCATCATTGGTCATTTTCAACAAGAAAGCGATTTAGTTCCCAGGAAAAACAATTCAAGGAAATAAAAAACATTTTCTATCGTCTTGTAAGAACTGCAGTCCATCCTAAGACATAAAGGATATACTTTAGAACGTAGAAAAGGATCAGGTCATGTTTCTTGATGATGGTTGAATTGTTTCTAGTTTTATTTCGATCCATTTTGGGTCCTTTAGAAACACAACATTCAATGCTTTGTTGAAGTAAAGAGCATTTGTCTAAATAATACATGGATCGTGGATGCTTAAGCTTCCTCTACGAGGGTCATTTTCGAAATTAAAGAGTCTTAAAGTTCTCAAAAAGTTTGTAAAGAGATACTCTCATCAAATTACTTAATTTTACGAAAAGATCTGTTTTTGTTAAGGTGAAGCTACCAAGTTTCATTTGAAAACAATTTTCAATTGTTTTATTGATGTTACTTTTAAATTTTACCATAACTACCTAAAGACATCGTAAACTGCAGCGGATATGGCTTTATAAATTATGACAAGCTTTTAAGCAGTATTCTTTCAAGGGAAAAAATAAAAGTTTGCTACATCTTCCTAAACACTCCAAATATCATTTATGAGTTTTTCATATAGAATTGCACAAAGTTCTTAATTAAATACAAGACATTAGATTAAGATATCTAACAATTCTGAAGACACGAATACTATTCAACCACGGATTGTATAGAATTGGCCAACTACCAGTTAAGACTAATCTATCTGAATGAGGGGGAATAGTATGAATTTGATGCTCGTGTTCCTCTCATTTGAATGAGACTGCTTAATTTAGAGAATGACATACATCTGCAGAAGCTGAGATCCCTAAAAACTAATAGATGCGTCCATTTCCGATTGTAAACCGGATGTTTGCATTTCCATATAATCCGTGGTCTGACAGTTTTTATATGATTAATATATATATTCACTTTATTTCTTGTGCAAACTAAGTTTTACCTTTTGATGGCAAAAGGGTTTCAAAAGACCTTTACCCAAATTAATTACAGCTTCGTTCATATGTATATCAGTTTTAAGTTAATTGTGAGATAATTTAGTCTTTAATTGCCTCGGAGAACTTATATCTCTAGAGCTCCAAGTGATAGTTGAAGTTTGATGCGTGGAACATTCCATTTTGATTACACTAATTTTCAAAATATTCCGAGCTACTCTCAGCTATAACATCTACGATTAGCAATGCAGTGGCTGACCACCTGCTTTGAATGAGCGAGACCAATGACATGCGCTTAAAATTGCCAGTGTTATCAGACGGACTGAAATAACCACGCGAATTGAGGTGGAAAGTACGACGGACATGTAGACCAGCGATTCCCAACCGATGGTTCGCGATTCCTGGGGGTTTGCGAGAGGTTTTCAGGGAGTTCACAAAAAAACTATTGTAAAGGCGGAGTTTTAACGACTCTGCCAGTTTCTGATTAAATCTCATGTTCAAGCGGTTTCAAGCAAATTTTGTGATCTTTATTTTTTTTTCTCTAGTATAAAAACATTACTTGACGAAAACACTCTAATGGAGCATATACGAGCGTCTCAAATATTTTGATGTTTAGTTCCTTTACCATTTGAGTCCGATGAAAAGCTATCGATCTTCTCTTGCGTCGAGCCAAAGTTACGTGGAAATGAGATCACGTTGTTGTTTGTTGCTATGTTTTCACACTACATAGACTACAATTTACTTCGAGTTTATTGTTGAAAAAGAGAAAGAACGGCTAGGAACCCAAAATACCACAGGAAGTATGAAAAATTAATTACGTTTAAACATTTTCGTCAGTGAAAGTTTGGCAGACTGAGGTTTACACAATAAAAAAAAATCAACGGAATTTAACAATGCAACTTAATTTGCGCTATATGTAAATAAGGAGTTTATGAAACTTGTGCATGAAATTTCTCTTGTAGTAAGTAAGCTTAAAAATATTTGTTTTGTCAAAAATGGCGTAAATGCGGGACGTTGAAAAATAAACGCTCCTATTATTTTTAATACACGCAATTTACTCCGCATTTATAGCATAATTACAAGAAAATTCTTCAGCAATTAAACGATTAATGTGCACAGTATATCCTTATTAAACGGCTAGACTCAGAGTCTTTTTCAAGACCTAGAGATCTTTTTCATTTTACTGGAAGAAAAAAGTTCATTTAGTTAATCTGAGACAGTTTTTTGAAAGATATTTTAAAGATCATTCTTTAACTGATGCCTGATTTAGTGAAAGAGATAAATGTACCCTTATGTCAGAAAAATTTCAGCCGATTTTTTGCGCCTTTTTATTCCACAAATATCCCATTTTCAAATTTTTTTCAAAGTTGATTGAAGCTCAACACAGAATAATCAATGTTTATTTTTTGGCGAACTTGTGTTGCATCCATTTTTAGCTATAATTTAGTTCGTAGCATTATTTTTAATTCTACATTTTGCAGTTATGTTTTCGTTCTTGTTATAAAATATGGAGCAATATCAAATTAAAAAAAAAACTCCCAGATTTTATTTTCTATGTGTGTGTGTGTGTGTGTGTGTGTGAGGGCTCGCGTTTTTTTTTTTCTTTTTTTCTTTGTTTTTTTCAGCTTTTTTTCTTTTTGCTTGTTACTTATTACCTAGCGCTCAAGGGGTTCGCCAACTTCTTTCAGAATTTGGAAGGGGTTCGCATGGGGGAAAAGGTTGGGAACCGCTGATGTAAACGAACGTGGGGCTAAGTATAAAGGTTAAGACGACTTAACTTTTTCAAAACTAAGATTAGTAATTTATTTAAAAAATTACAGTACAGAAAAAAAAACATTGTATTTTATAATGAAACTAGTAGTAAAACATTACTTTTAATTTTTGGTAGAAAATTTGTGTCTTTAAAAAAAAGTAGAAAATTTTCATTTTTTTTCCATGGGGCAATGTAAAAAATAAAGTGTTTTTCTAATGAAATATTTTTTGTTCGGTTATAACAGAAAAATATGTTTGATCAAATGAATCGGAAAATAAAAAGGTGAATGAATAAATGAAAATATAATGAAACAAAACATTAATAATTACATAAATAAATAAACTAAAATATGAAGAAAAATAAAGTACTTAACAAAGAGTGAATGAATAAGAAAGTAAGCTGATAAATGAGTGAATTAATAAATGAAGGAATGTAAAATAATGAATTAATGAATAAGTACGTAAGTAATTTAGTAAATGATTGAGTGAGTAAACGAAATAAAGTATTTCACTTTGCCCTGTATGTACTTGATCTTGCAAAATATTTAAAATGCAAATAAGCTTAATATTAACTAAATAAATATTGGACCGAATATTAGAAGGTCTTTGATAGTAGCAAAAGAACAAAAACTTTATCATTTAGTAAAAACAAAATTAATTTTTGACGTATTACAAAATCTTGCAGTATGAGTATCAATTTTTGAAAAATGCTTGTATTCTTACAAACTTTGATTCTCAGGTGCATATTTTCTTCACTTTTTTTTTCGGTGGCGATACAAGCAAAGTAAATATTTCACCATCACACTTTGCCACGCTATTTCACTTTGCCTAACACTCCCCTACTTTAAAAAAGGTGCGGCAGAATTTGGCTTTAATGAGCTATGACAGTAGAAGACCGACCTAGAGTGCCTTAGCAACTAACATGACATCGCCTGCAGCGCCTCCCTTGGGTTATTCGCCGTATCGGTTGCACTCTGGACAGCTAAAAAACTGTGGCTTGTTTGGTTTACTCACGATTTCAAATAATACAAAATCATGTTATTGTTAAAGAGGGGCGCAGCATTTGCAAAGGCATGAGACGCAAGTTATCAACAAGGCACTCTGCAGGCTGGTATTAGCTCAATAATATTATGATTGGGTCAAATGAACCAACTGTATTGATATCTGACTGACAACTGTTATGTCAGGTAAGTTAAAATCCTTACAACCATTAATGGTCCATCCTCTCGAACAACGATGACATTTTTTCGTTCGCAATGCGCCACGTCACCTGACCTCAACCGCTTTGCTACATGAACATTCTGCATAGTTCTTGCAAATAGTTAGGGTTCCTAGTTCGCCTGGCACGAATTTCAAGGTTCATTTGTAGGATATGGTCGATAGGTCAGTCCGTGAATAAAATCCAGCACAGGCAACGCTTTCAGAATTATGTATATTTAAAGCTGCAGGGTGACTCAATATTTCGGCAAGGGACATCTGACGACTTGTTGAGTACGTGCTACGTCGAATCGTAATACTTCACTGGAAAAATTTGGTCCAACACGACAAAAGTAAATATCCCATGACGTTTTTTTACTTCAGCATAAATGACGAAGCTTTCAAAAAATGAAATTAATATAAAAATATACGATGACAAAATAGGTAACTATGTTTCTATTAAACTTTCATTATAGATCATTATCAATATAACTTAAAAGTTTTGATGTAATCGACAACATACGATTATTAAATGAACAACACTCCATCTAATACATGAAATACGAACTGCAATGTTACTATTTGTACCGGGCGCTATACAGGGACAATAATTATTCGAAACTTCGAGCCAAAATGTTTGAAATTTCTCAGTTAATATCTGGGAGTTAAAACAGTTTTATTGAGTTAGCAGGATAACGATTTTTTCTACAAGAATAAATTTAAAACGAAGTAATAAAAAATCTTTCACCCCTAAGGTGTATCATACTTTTAATTTAAAATGTCTGTTAAGTAAACAAAAACGTAGCAACATCTACATAACATGAACTGGAAAAAATGCAATTATAAACAATCGTAGTTTTAACTAATTATTATTGCAAGCTTGAAATATTAACACCGCCCTTTTTAGCATGTATCCTATTTATTTTCAGTCTAGTTTAAAACAAAACATGTGCGTCGGAAATAAACTATATGATATATATTTGCATGGGTACTAAACATATTTTATGCCGCATTGCTTTCACATCGAAAGCACTATGTGTGCATGAGAATAGATAATATTTTATCCAGTTCAAATACAGCTTTGGCATTCAAAGAATACTAATGTACACAAATCTCTCCCAGCATTAGTGCAAGTGATGTTTTTTTTTTTTTTTTTTTTTTATCTGAACTAACATCATCCATTAGGCGAATACAAACCCTTTCTTTCTTAAAGCTTCCCATAACAGTGTCTGTAAAACTCATTTGAAAAGAAGATTTTAGATTCCTGTGAATCGTGAACTGAAGTTCAAAACTTTGTGGTGATGAATGGAAGCATACGACTGTCTTTGCAAAGTAGCACGTTTAAAGCTTAACTACCTACTCGGAATATTTACCTTGTTTTCAAAGATCAGCGCGTAATTTCTTGTTAGTTATTACATGCTTCGCATTTTTAAAATATCCTTTCCTGCTTTTTTTTTGTTTATTGTCTAATATTTTGATTATTATTTTTGTTTGACTTTGTTGTTTCAGCTAAGGATGTAAAAAAAAAAAAAATATTACTGACTACGGAAAAAAGAAAAAAAAATTATTTCCTAAA
This sequence comes from Uloborus diversus, assembly GCF_026930045.1. Lineage (NCBI taxonomy): Eukaryota > Metazoa > Arthropoda > Arachnida > Araneae > Uloboridae > Uloborus > Uloborus diversus. The sequence continues at coordinate 34,505,288 of NC_072734.1, read as the reverse complement.
GAAAGTTTAGTCATGATTGATAAAGCATGTAAAAAAGACAAATGATTTATTATTTCATGTGAATTGTAATCTCTATAAATAATATTTTGCAGCAACAAGATCTCCTTACATATGTTGCAGACATAGCAGTTGTTAACTTTTTTGGCCAACGGAACGGTAAAAGTAAAATAGGTGAAAGCAGCACTACTCGGACCGGGAAAATACAGACAAGTAAAAAAAAAAAAAAAAAAGAAGAAGAAGAAAAAAAAATATATATATATATATATATATATATATATATATATATATATATATATATATATATATATATATATATATATATATATATATATATATTAGGGTGGTCCTTATTTTTGAAGATACAGATATTTTACACGAAGCCCCCTCAATTTGTTCCATTATACAAATAAATGATCCATGCAAAATTTTAAGTCAATCCATGAATATCAACCCGAGCTCCTAGGGCCCCCTTTTTTGAGTTTCGAAGAAAAAATTGCGGATTTTCTCATTTTTATGTAAACTTATTCTTACGTTTAATATTTAAAATAACTTTGAACCCCAATAGATGTTGCTGCTTCCAGACGAACCATTATCTCACTTTCATTCTGTAAAAATTTACATATTACAGCTGGTACATGTACACCAATGGCCTTGGGACAGGCATACCGCTATTCGCGCTCGTTTCAAACCAAGCGGCGGAGGAACATTTCTTTCCATCAAGATGGACACAAGGGATTCTAAAGGCCATTAAAGAATGGCCTAGGCCATTAATGAATAATTTTTGACAACAACAAGTTGCCTCCTCCAAGCTTTGGGGGTGTTCATTTAGAAAATTTTCTGTGTATGTAATAGGTGTGGCAAATAGGATGGCTATGTTTCAATGCTATAAATATAAATAATGGCAATTATATTTTAATTCGCTGTTCTTTAGTTATAAATATAGTTAAATATTTATGCATTCTTAAAATATAAATTTTGAAAAATCCTCTATTTCTGTACCATAAAAATATACTCTATTTTCCATGTCTAAAATATAAATTTAAAAGAATTCCAGATCGGAATAATGTAAAACTCTATACTTTAAATTGTCTTCTTTTTCAGTACATAGTTCTTTATTATCATCAAATTCTTCTTGAAATTTACAAGATTTAGAAACCGAAATGGGTATCGATCCTAACCTGTGAAACGTTTTTCTATATCTGGTCTAACACAACGCAAAAAAGATTGACAACTATTGATATCTGCTGGCATTTCATCAATGTTAGACAAGTGCCATATTAAGGACCAATATGCTTTTCATGCATTACCAGCCTATGTAGATGCAGTAAATTTAAATCCAAATGACCTTATAATCAATCGTACATCCCTTAAGAGAGCAAGAAAAAATCTTCTAGAGGTAAAATCAGATTTCATGAATTTAAATTTATATTTTTTAGTTATTCACTGTTATACAAAACTACATTCAGATGTAACTGGAGAAAAAAAAAACGCCGATAGGCTTACCGTGATAGCTTCAGGTCCAAATGTTGAACAACTACTCAGAATTCCTGAGCTATTTCTTCAGTTGTATCTGATATCTTAGACGATTGCTCTTTATTGCTAACTGTTCAAGGTGTAGTGTTTGATACAACGACTTACAATACCGGTCGTATAAATTGTGCATGTAGTTTTTAGAGCAAAAGCTGAACGGTGGTATATTACATTTGGATTGCCATCATCATGAACGTGAAATCGTACTGCAGAGTGTCTTTAAAGAAGTTCTTGCCTTTCTTAGTTCTAGACTTGATATTCCATTATTTAAGCGCTTCAAAATTTTGTGGAAAGATCTCCATCATTCAGAGTTTTTAACATTTCAATCAAGTACACATGTCACTTAAATGCTAAAAGACGAAGTTGATGACATACTATTGTTCGTAGAAAGCGGAATTGAGAAATATTACAGAGAATTTTCATAACTTGTAATAATATTTTTTGGTGAAGTCGTCCCTCCGACTGGATTATGTTTTCGACAACCTGGAGCTTGTCCGTGAGCCAGATGGGTGACAAAAAGAATTTATTGTTTGAATATTAATACATTTAGGAAACAATTTAAATTGAATTTACATGAAGAGAATACCCCTAAATGCTGTTTTACATATAATGTTGTATGAAAATATGGTTTTTCGCAGCAACCCAGTCTAGGATATTTAAATTAATATGTGTCTAAAAATCTAACAGTGTACAAAATGATGACAAACATGCAGCGGAAACAGTGATTGTAAAATTCATAAATCACACCTATGGTACTTAGATGATGAACTAGTAGCTGTGTTCGTATTGGATGAAGGAATTAACTTTGAAGATAGGAAAAGACTACTCCAAAAAATGCTTGCTGAAAAGAAAGACGTGACTAAAGACTGTATAAAAAATTTCAGATAACAGTAGATGATTTGGAATACTTTCTTACTAAAGATCTTCCTCTTTATAGAGTCAATTACAAGTCAATAAAACTGTTTGATAAGTTACAAACACAAAAAGATATTTTTCTATTTGATCTTGATTCATAGCAAAATGAAGGAAGCTATTTAAAGGGAAGAGATATCGTTGAAATGCTGAAAGTTGTGAATGATACAACTGAAAGAAGAGCACAATTCGTCGAAGAATTTCCCAATCAATTTACCAAATATGAGTCAAAAAATCAATTTAGTATTTTACAGACATTCCAAGAATATCGGGAGAAAAATGCACACGATTGAGATACATTGAGAAAGGCGTACGATTAAGGTAAAGTTTCCAAATCACTATTTCATTCTTGTTCGATGTAAAATCTTTAGGTGATATGAAGCAATTAAAAAGATTAATTTTTGTGCTACCTCGCTATAAAAATACTTTGCAAACCTAGGAGAAACGATTTTCGGGGTCTGAAGTAAAAAGTCGAAGATTTGTGGGAAAATTATCGAAAGTGTCAAAGTTCAACGTCCTAGGGGCACGTGTTATTATTGACCGATTGACTTCAAATTTTGCACCGATTACTTTTTATTATAGTGTCACCAAACAAGGGGGCATCACTTGTTGAATTTCGAAAAAAAAAAATGTCCCATATAAATAAGGACCACCCTAATATATATATATATATATATATATATATATATATATATATATATATATATATATATATATATATATATATATATATATATATATATATATATATATATATATATATATATATATATATATATATATATATATATATATATATATATATATATATATATATATATATATATATATATATATATATATATATATATATATATATATATATATATATATATATATATATATATATATATATATATATATATATACGCACACAAACTGACAGATACTTCAATTCTTCTTTTGAAAGCACTATTTTGCATCAAAACATTTTGCTGTGGAAGTAATTGTTACAACTTTCTTTGCCGTCCACTTTCAGTAACGTTAAGATCAGAAATTCCAAAATGCGGTAGACAGAATAACCGAAAAATATAATAGCTAACTCCCTACAATTGAGTCTAAAATTGTGCATCTACAATTGATGCATTGAGAAGCAAACGAATGCAAGTGCCAACATAAAAAATGAAGATAACCATTAGAAAGGGTAAATCTTCTGTTTTGGGACGAGAAATAGTAATAGTAGGTCTTTAAAGTGCTGCTACCTGCCTCTCTCGAAAGCAAAGACTAGCCGTCGGAATAAAATCCATTTTTAAATAGATATGATGGTTGAGGATGGGCACTTTCCGCTTGCACTAGCTACCTCTCTTTTTCTACGCTATTTTGGAAGAACTGTAGATTACGGTATTTCACGTTTCAAATTTGCATCCTTTTACTTTCTGGTTTCCAACCCCATTTTGCTAAAATCAGCGCAGACTTGTTGCATGCGCAAACTCGGTGGAGGTTTTGGCTAAGGAAAACAGACAGTATGAGTGCTGCTAATTCCCTCTCTCGAAAGCAAAGACTAGCCGTCGGAATAAAATCCATTTTTAAATAGATATGATGGTTGAGGATGGGCACTTTCCGCTTGCACTAGCTACCTCTCTTTTTCTACGCTATTTTGGAAGAACTGTAGATTACGGTATTTCACGTTTCAAATTTGCATCCTTTTACTTTCTGGTTTCCAACCCCATTTTGCTAAAATCAGCGCAGACTTGACGCATGCACAAACTCGGTGGAGGTTTTGGCTAAGGAAAACAGACAGTATACAGCATGATATATTAAAAAAAAACTATGAAAGTTGATCTAGGATCTGAATTTTCAACGCATTTCGTTCAAAATTTTAAACTGTCCACTTACATCGTTTTGTATCTCACTGCCTTAATGTATGATGTGTTTGCACGAAAAAAAGGGGGGGGGGATCTACTTTCAAATAGAAGTAAGTTATTCAATTTTGTAATTTGTTAATTTCAAAAGAAGTTTCGTTTTGAAAGGGGCTAAGTCGTTTCTCTTTTTTTTATGTATTTAAAATAACTACATTCTCACGATTGTGTTACCGTCTAATTTAGTGTTATTATTATCCATAAATTACAAGGAAAGGTATCGCTCGTTTGGAAAAAGAACGTCCCAATACGAAATCTTTAATTTTCTTTTTTTTTCGCTTAAAGGCCTTTAAAGGACGCTGTCATCTTTGGAAAACAATGACAGATTTTTCGTTCGACTATCAACCACTGGAGACACAGCAAGCTTACTTTTCTGAATGCAAATTGCTTGAAGAGTTCAACTTCAAACGCTTACCCTGTAAAATTTCATTTCTTCGTATTGGGGACTCTTCTTCCAAATGAAGGATATGTTTTCCTTAAATTCAAATAGTAACACTAAAAATACTTTAAATTTCCGTATACCTTGAAAAACTGAAGGAGCTAGAGTGGACACTAAGCATTTTTTTTTTTTTTTTGGTGAATTCTTTTAAAAATTCCTTCTGAGTGAAACTACAGGCCCGATCCGTCTTTTTTATGACTAAATTAAAACTTAATGCATAACTATTTTTAGTTTTTCTATATTTAATCACCAAGAGGTAGAATTAATTTCTCTTTTGAAGACCAATGGTTACCGTTTGGCTGGTTAGCAGTCGGCACTGTTTATAGAATTTTAAATTCCAACCGATTACGTAAGGAGTAATTTACAGGTGAAACTAAAATGAATAGTGGTTTCTTATTCTATAACGATTCAGAAAAAATAACAAATATCTTTTTTTGCTGTACAATAGCTTAGGGGCCACTGTGGCCCCTCCCATCTTTCAAAGCATTGGGTCAATATTTCCTTTAATATGATATGAAACACTAAATGATTAAAAAATGAGCCTTCATATAGTGTCATATAATGAAAAGTTAGAAAGTTCCATTAAGCTCTGACAGATATTATTCGAGTTTTTGAATAAGAAACTACGCGAGGGACCATTTAGCCCCCCTCGGTCTTTCTAGTGCTAAATTTTGTTTACCAAAATAGCGTTTTTTCTAGAAAGGAAAAAAATGACTTAACGATATTTGGAAACACGCTCTTCAAACACACCACAAAGTATAAAGAGGCGCAAAGTAACCCACATTTTTAAAAGTAACCTAAAACAAAGAAAAAATGTTTTCTTTAAATATAGCTTGTACTCACGACACCGATAGTACTTGCCTCAGAAAATCCTTGCTAATTAAAAAAAAACCCGGGAGATTGGTTAAAATTTTTAAAACGTTTTTTACAGTAATTATTTCTAAAGATAAAGTAGCGTCTTATGCCTCCCATTACTTGAAAACTTTTCTCTTTGTCGTTTTCTTTAGCTTGTTCCGGCAATGCTATACAATCCTAAGTCAGCATCTTACCTGATGATACTCATTAAAAGAAACTCTTTTTTCCCCTAAGAATATCTGAGATTAAAGTTTCTTTCTTTCAAATTAATTATTTTCGGCAGAAATGTGAGTTAAGTTTTAGAAGTTTTTCTTTAAACTTCTTCTTCTTTTTAATTTTGTATTTATTTTCGTAAAAGTAATTGAAACTGAAATGGTGGAAGTGGTGCTAACATTTTCAAGAAGTTTGAGGCATTTTGAGATCTTACCAGTGCTCTCGGAGAAAAGATAAAAACATTTTCTGTTTTGTTAAGTTTTTTGTAGATAAAAACAACATCTTGGGTGTGTTGCAAACGTTTTGAAAAAATGAATGAATAAATAAATAAAAACATATAAATTAAATTAGAATTTCATTGTTTTATGCGGATATATGTTTATGAGAAATTTAAAATTAAAGGGCTTAAATATATAAGTTCACTTCCTTTCTTACTGTTTTTCCTTGTACATTCTAATGATTTTAAGTAGTATATTTTTGTTGTGTCTTTGATTTATGCAATATATAGTTCACAATACTTACGAAAAGGTAGGTACATCTGCTAAACCTTCACCGATTAAACTGATCTCATTTTGCGCTGCAAGTCTAATGGTAAATACCATTTTTGTGTGGTGCATAAAATATCACCCAAAACTTCATGAGTAGATAAAATACAAATTTTCAAAACTCACTTATAAATATTTTTTATATGCGGTGGATAGGGAAAACATAGAAAATAACTCAAACCCTACAGTATAACTAGGAATTGCTTCTTTAAACAAATTCAAGACACAGCAGCTACTTTGAATCTCTCCAAACCTTTTACAATTTGATTTTCTAATACACATACAAACATTTGCTGTCTTAGCTTATAAAGATAATAGTGATTATATACTAAAAAGTCGATGTTGGTATATGGAAAGTAAGCTCGTTTAGTTCTGGACGGGACTTCTTCTGTATAATGTATTTTATAGCGTATGAAAACGTGTATTGAATTCTGCTGGGTTTTTATATTTATTTTTAATAGTACCTTGAAAAAGGCATTTTTTCCCTATTGTAACTGAAGATCTGTTTAGAAACACCGTGCGGTTGGTCAAATTGCGGTTATGACGTCAAAGGAGTTTTTGAGTCCGCAATAATGCAATTACGTACTACAAGCAAATTGTTTTAGCTTCGATGTATGAAATATCTCTTTTCTAAAGTACTGAACCAAAAAATGTATCCAATTATAACCATCTTGACTGGTTTGTAGACAAATCTCGGTCTGGATATGCAGGATTGCATTAAGTCTATGCTAAATTATATGCGCACCAAATTGCATTACCGCGTTCTCTTAGGTTTCAAGTGCATTACAATTCTAGTAAAGCTAAGTACAGTAGAAATCATAGACATTCCATTTTCGAGTTGTATTCAGCAGAGTCACACTCTATCAAACCGGAGACCATCGTCGACATCCAATCCTGTAATAATCTTCATTACCCTCAGGATAAATGATTTCCCTGGTAACCGAGTAGTCCACAAATGCACTATAATATATGAAAATGAATAGCTTTGCACAGGAATTTGAGCCATTGTGTACTGGTGTAGTGATTAGGTGCGGATTTCATGCTGAGATAGAAACCAGTGAATTAAAATTTGTTTTTTATTATAAATGAATGTAATTGTTTTTATGTACAAAGCAAATTGTGCGGATAATCTTTAAGTGTCAACAAATGTATCTTCCGTTTTTCATGTACCGCACATGGTACGATTGGGCGATTGCTGTTTACAAACTTTTGCAACTGCCTAATAAATTGTTCAAATGTATGTTACCGTGGACAGGTAAACGGCCGTATCAGCAAAAATGCATTTTCGAGACAAATGAAGAAACGTATTTTGGAGTCAGTATAATCGACCCCGCCTAATGGAATAACCAATTTACCACGAAAAATGATTTTAATAAGCGGTATATTCCGTTAAACGAAATTAAAATCATATGCATAAACAGTATGTTACGTTGGAAATGCATTACATTAAGCGATATATTCTTTTAACCGTTATTGTAATAAACTGGACTGAACTAACAATATGAAAATGTTGGAATTAGACTTTTTTTCAGCGGAAACCAAATAAGCAAGCTTGTACGATAAACCTTAGAGAAAGTGATAAAAATGCAAAAAAAAAAAAAAAAACCCTGAAAAACCTGAGCTTACTGCCCTTTACCTGCCCAAGACAGTATTTACTATTGCATTTTGTATCGTTTGGAACACAGAGATTTAATTTAAGCCCGATATAAGTGACAATCTTAAAGGGGTCCACATTTTGAAAAAAAAACAGTTTAGAGCATCTAAGTTTTTTTACTGATTCACCATCTATTAAATAAATAAAATCATAACATAAATATGAAAAAAATTAAATTAAATTAATTTTAAGAACAAAAATGGGCTCACTTTAACTCATAATATTCTAGATCAATTTTTAAAAAAAAATCATAAATCTAAACAAATACCTAAGCTTTAATGTTTATTCGGGAATTGAAAAAAATATTAAATCCATAAAAAATATTTGCATAAAAATTTCTAAAAATTCTAATAAACCTTTTTTTTTTTTTCAAAAAATCACATTCTTTGAAGTAACATTTTTTTTTTTAATTTGCCAAATAAAAATTTAAGTAAACTGATTGAATAATATATACTCCAAATTTCATTACTTTATCTTTATCAGTTTTTGACTTATAACAGTTTAAACGAAAAAATCGGGAAAAATTGCACCGTGGAGAAAACACATTTGATGTTTGAAAGTTGAAATTAAGATTACTTAAATGCGCGAGCAACAAAAAATAATAACATATTCTGCTGTAAATAAGATAGAAACAAGATTCAAACGACATTTTAAGTAGGAAAAAAAAAACCCGGATATATTTTAAATAATAATAAAGAAATTGAAAAATTTGACAATTTTTGTGTCTAAACACAAATTTTAGAAGCAGTCTGAAAATTTTCTATTGCTTGTACCGTTAGAGTTTGCGTTGTTTGGAACACAGATTTTTCTAATGAAATTGATAACGCTTACAAGCACAGTAGAGCCCCGTTTGTCCGGATTAACTTAGACTAGCGAAAATCAGCCCAGATAAACAAAAATCCGGATTATCCGTGTAAACTGGAAAATCAGCTCAACAGATCCCTAATTCATCAGACGCACCTTTAATAACAGGAAAACACAAAACAAACTTTTGTAACAAAAATATACGGGATTGTTTCAAAGAATCCACACAAATCGTTTGTATTCATCCATAAAACACAATCTTTTATATTTCAGCAGCAGTTGGTATAGGACTGACGCTTCGAAGAGCGCCATGGGTCTTTGTTGGATTGCTACAATCTATTACGCGAATTATACAGGAGTTGTACATTAAATAAAGATGAAAAACAAATGTTTGACACACTTGTACCTTTCCTATCATGATTTATAATTATTATTTGTGTGAATATAAAGATTTTTAAAAATCAACAAATTTGATCCGGATTAACCGGTCATCCAGATAAACAGGATCCATATAAACGAGGGTTACTGTACTATGCCAATCACCTTCTAAAATATAGGGCTATATGCATATAACAGAGCAGAATCATAGAGCAGAAAGGTTTATACAATTAAAAGAAGAAAACTACAAGGTTACAATTCAATTCGTGTACCTACAGAAGCGTTTCTCAATATAAACATTAATGGCAGTTCTTTGAGTGTAATTGAAATACTTTCTACTTTTTGATGTGTTCCACCACCATTTTCATTTCAGATAGTTAGTTCAATTAATTACAAACTTCTATTCAAAGTTTCTCTGCTTCCGTTTCTTTACGCCCACCATTACTAATTAGGCGAGTAAAACAGAAGAAAAATCCATTCAGCTTGTTAAATAAATTTTATTGATTGGTTTCAAGGTACTTTAAACGTTAAGATTAATGATGAATGTGGCCTGAGGTTAAGTATCTTCATACGTTAAGCTGCCTTTCTATTTCGTTTTTCTATCTTAATGCTTAAAGATTCAGTGGTAGGGTTCATTTCAATTACATATTAATGAATTTGTATAGGTGTTGCCAATGATGATTAGTTGTCCTGATAATGATATTAGTTTGTACATTTTACAGTGAGCATTTCAAAAAAAATAGAGGGTAAGCATTTAAGAAAACTCCAGTTTTAAAAAAATATGTTTCCTAAACTGTCAGACTTAGCACTATAAATGATACATAAAAAAAAGATAAATTGTCCAAGTTTCTTTTCACTCAGAAATGCTCGATGTGTATGCCTTTCGTACACGACACACGTCTAACAAACATTTTGGAGTGTTTCACTGTCAGTTTTTTGTAATGGTATACATATGCGATCGTTCAGTTATTGCAATGTTTAGGCAATGGTTGTGTATAAACACTGTCTTTGACGAAATCCATTAAAAAAATCGCATGGGGTTAGGTCTGAGGATCTGGCTGGCTAACGCATAAATGGTAAATCTTCATCACCTGCACGGCCAATCCAGCGTTGCGGAACGTCAGTGGTGCAGCGAAGTGGAGAAGTTGGGGGGGGGGGAACACCCCCAGAGGACTTGGTTTTAACATTGTCGCCAATCCTAATACAGCAGTTAATACACGTGTGAGGACTGTTGAGTTCAAAAATTTCTCTCCAGAAGGAATTTTCGCCTGCACTAGTGCGGAGCGTACACGTTTAAGAATTTATGTACATTCAAAAAAAAAAAAAAACTTGGACGGTTTATCTTTATTTTTATGTAACATTTATAGTGGTAAGAGTAATAGTTTATGAAGTATAAAATTTTAGAACCGGGACATTCCTTCATTCTAACCCTGCATTTCTTTGATTTTACTACCTAATTTAAAATTTTGCTTGAACAACGCTTGATATGAGGTATCCGGAGAATATTTTTTGTGTATGTTATACTGATTTTTTTAAAATTTAAAACATCATTTTAACATTATCATTTATAGTGAAAGATACAAAATACCTGTGAATATTTTAACTACAGATTATGCTACCGTAACCAGAACCAAGATTGCACTGCAAGAAAATATTATACAGCTCGAAGCGGTATTCAGATATTCCGGAGGGTGAAACTGAAGTTTCCCTTACACAAACGAGACAGAAATCGGACAAACAAATAGATGGTGAGACACACGATTCCCCATCTTAATACCTGAATTTTTTCTTTTTCTGCAAACATTTATTTCATGTTTTCATTATCATGTTTGTATTTTTGTATCATGTATTGCATTTCTCCACGTCTTCATTTTGTGATGTATTTTTACAATACATTAAGTCTTGTTTTAAGTTATTATCGATTATGTTATATGGATTTAGGTTATTGGACATTAGGAGCCCTGACAATTTCATTGTTAGGAGTATTTTTTAAAGAGCTTTCCAATCATATCGAATTCGAAAAAAATTGGATCATCCGTTCGCGTAGAAAGAGCCATTTAAGACGAAAATGTGTTTTTAATTATTATCTCGATTAATTAGCATTCGATTTCAAAAATGTTAATTGATGACTCTAACACTCGACAATAGCTACTGAACAAACAAAGAATGAAGGAAATCGGTTCACAAACAGATGAGAAATCGTTACCGAAAGAAAACGGCTTGCCTGTTAATATATAAAGACTAGTCGACCCGTGCGGTACTTCCGCACTGTGCTTCGAATCGTTTCATAAGGCATTTCGCTCTTTAAAAACTTCAAAGAAAGAACATTATGAAGAAGAACCGAAAAAAGTACGGAAAAAAGTAAGCGCACAAGAGAAGGCATGTAATTTGAAGACATCAGGAACAAAACCTCGTTAAATACAGCGTTGTGATAATTTGATCATCGCTCACCTTTTGGTTGTACGTATTTTCAATGCAAACATAAATCTCAATAAAAGTGCGGCTGAGTTACTCATGAAAAAGCAGTAATTTTGCATGTGAAAAAACAGGTTGTGGCAAATACAGTCCTGCCTATGTGAGCACCTGACGGAAAAAAAAGAAACATTAAAGAGATATTTATTGGCACGGATTCGAACTGGAACCATTCTGATTAACAGCACGACTCTCCAACAAACCTAGCAATTGCGCCTTCCTTTTTGAATGCTATTCATTGAAGGAATGCGTAATAAAAAACAGCAAAAAAGCTTTTTGCGGAAAAAAATAAGATCATGCGTCTATGTTTTGTGATTAGCCAGCTTGATACGATTTAAAATTATTCATGAAACATGGAATTTAATTAAAGAATAATGAAGATCTCACGTAGTGATTGAAACAAAAATTCTAGAGAAGTAATAAATTCGACTGACAATAAGTGTTTTTATTTTTGAATATTGAACAATTTCCCATAGCAGGCTGCTTTAACCGTTACGGCTTAAATGCCCGCATATGTTTTTCTTTTAATCGAACACTTAAAATTCAAAACCAAAACCAGTTGAACTGAGTCCGTTTTTTAAGTGTAATTTTTCAAACGTTGAATTTTTTTTTCAGTCGAAAACAGAGGAGTAGAAAATGATTTCTTACTAATGAAGTTGATAATAATTTTAATGTCTTATATCGTATTCAAATAAATGTTTACTGAGTGAAACTCGTAGTTTGAATTTGGCGTAGTATTTTTTTATTTGTACGAAAGGTCGAACACTGCTATTTGAAAAATCTACATTTCACCATACAATGAAAATGTTTTTCTGCACAGAAAGGATTTCCTTGAGGTAAATCTAGTACTTTTTTATGCTTACATTATGCTTAGTGATAATATTAGAGGTTAATTATGAGAAGTTATGGGAAATCACTGTGACTTTTTTCAAAAATTTCCTTATTCGGCAGAGTTTTTATGACGATTCGGCAAAATTATCATCAATTGACGAAATTTGGAGTTCCATTTGGTAAAATTATAATCATTCGGTGAAATTTGGAGCTCTCTTTGGCACAATTACTATAATTTGGCAAAAGTTGGAGTACCATTAGCAAAGATTATCATCATTCGGCAAAATTTGGAGTTCCATTCGGCAAGTTTACAATTTCTGCCTTCTCAAAAATTTAAGTTCGGCGCGCTTCTAGGTGTGAAGTCAAATATCATCAAAGTTGAACTATTAACTCAAAAATATGACCTCTTTACTGTAACTAAAAGTTGTGAACATTTTGTTTTCGCTCAAAGTTGGAAATGCTGAGACCATACGTTTCACAGAATATCTTGTTTGATTTGAAAAATAATATATATATATATATATATATATATATATATATATATATATATATATATATATATATATATATATATATATATATATATATATATATATATATATATATATATATATATGTCCTTTGGCTATTTCCAACTTTTGGGAGGTACTGCATTTGAGTCCGGAAAAAAAGTGGAAAACGAAGTCCCGTAGTGGCCTGCATTTCAGTTCTGAAAAAATGAAAAACGAGGTACCCTAGTGGGCATCATACGGAAAACAATCAAGGAGAAATGTTGATAAAACTAACAGTAGGATTTCAGGTTTAATAATTACAAACTGAATTTCGTCAATTTGTGATAAAATTTCAAGGTAGCTGCAATATTCAATTTACAGTCTTAATGGAAAACAAAAGACAACAATTCAGGAGAACTGCTGATTAAACTAACAGTATTATTCTAGGTTTAGTAATTACAAACCAAAATTCGTCAATTAAGGATTGATACAATATCTGTAGTTTTACCTGCCACATGGTAAATATTTAAGGCGATCTTGTCTACTAGTCTCCAAAAAATGTCAAGGTAACTGCGATATGCAATTCAAATTCATGCAGAAAAAATAAAGTTTCATCACCTAATAAAGCACCTTGATGTCATGAAGGTTTACACTTTGATTTCTTGTAGAGTTGTAATTTTCACTTTCAAAACCCTATTTTTTATACTTTGTCCCTGGCGATGAAAGAAATCATTAACGTGAAAAATCACAATGCATTAACTAATAATTATCTAGTTAACATTTAATAAGCTAATTAGAATGTTTTGAGAAACATGAAAATCAATTTCTATACAGCATTCTAGCATTCTTTAAGCTGAAAGCTCTTTCTGGCTCCATAATTCATACTACCCGCCTAAATGAAGATTTTAGAGACATAGCACATTTTTTAATACGTTTTTCTTTACAGATCGATAAAAAAAATAATAAGATTGTCATCAAAGTTCTGACGGTTAAAAAGTCTGTGGATATATATTTTTTTCAATTATGTAATAGCGTAATTGAAGCCCAAAGCATTTGTTGTACTTTACAGCCTACAACGGTAATAACATATTTATGATAGATTAATTCGTTTTTGAAATAACATGTTTGTAACAAAGCAATGCATGGTACGAACTCAATTCTTCACAAATTGAGTTTTAAGTTTTGGGAGCAGTAGATTTAATGTGGTAGCACTTGAAGAAAAATCTTTTTAGCCGGAGATATACTATTTCGAATCTCGCAACATCTTAATTTTGCTTTTAAGCTAAGGAAGGGATCAACATTTTGAAAATAAATTATCGATATCAGAACAATTTTCGAATCTTCAAGTGGTATACCTTAAGAGTTATTTCTCTAAAAAATGTAGTTATCCAATTGCTCTTAAGAAGGTTTTAATCACACTTGGGTTCCAGTGTTGGATAAATGCATTTGAATTGAATTTAAGGTCTAAACTGCTATTTTTTAACGTGATAAAAAAGCTCATTAATGCAAAAAATATATGACTATTCTAAAAAGGAGAGACGCTTATTTTCTCGATAAAAAAAGACAAGCTAAAGCCAAATGACTTGGATTATTTTAATTTACTCCACTTTTCTACGAAATTTAAAATTTCCTCCTTCCTTAAATCTATCAAAAGGTCAGTTAAGTCTATGAAGTGCGAACATCAAATATCATAATAATTGACATCTTTTAACACAAAAAAGAATTAAGTTCAATTTTTAAAAACGGGTGGGAATGGGAGGGGGGGGGGGCGGAAATTAGGTGAAAAGTTTTATTTTAAAAGGTCCGGAAAAACATTGAACCTCTCACTAAAACATTGTAAAAATGTGGCTTCAGCAACATAAAAAAATAAATAAATAAATAAATAACCAACGAGGATTACGTAATTTTTTAGCGGGAAGCAATAAAGTATTTTAAGAATGACATATGCTTAGAAGTTCCTTGCTCATCACACGCTTAACAAAATGTTGTGAACATGCAAAAGCATCAAGATATGCGTTAAGAAATGGAAAACAATTTTAAAATTCTGATTTCCTGAATCGTGCATGTTTGGAAACTATATAACAACGCATATCATTTTCTAAAAAGTGATTAAACCGAAATCGAGGCTAAGCTATTAAATATTTATAACTTTCCCCTTAGAAAGAGTTTCAAAATTTCCATTTGATCAAGTCAATCAAATTCCTGATATAAATTTTAAGTATTTAACATTAACATAGAAACTCGGTAAGAATTTTACCCGCCAAACTTTTATCAGAAACCTCACATCCGATGGAAAATAAAAGCGAACTTAGAAGAGATGACAATCAAGTAACCTCGTTGCACCCATAATTAACCGATGCGTTTAAGACTTCCACTACATAATGAATCGAACGTATCAAACCGCGGAAACTGATTTTTCTGCGAAATCGTTCGCTTAATTAGCTACGGTCAGCAGCGGCGGAAGTAAGTTCCGAAGACGAGACTCTGGTGTAATTAATAACGTCGGTGGGCTGATGATGTTAAGGTGGAAGGTTTAGTAAATTTAAAAAGGTTACGGGATGCAAAGGTTTCCATATGTTTCCATAAAGTTATTGATTATGCGTCGCGAAGTTTAACGATGTGGTTTTCATTATATGAATGACTGAATCTTTGGATGAGGTGGGTTTTTGGATTTTTATGATTATGTTAAAGCTATTCTAATTACTGAGAGAACAATGAAATTATTCTTCGATACACCCATCGAAACGTGTTCCTTTTTGTGTAGTTTAAAACCAGCTAAAAGAATGAATTTTCATACCTTTGGTTTTTTTCATTAATTTGATGCTTTTTGGTCGATCACACTCCAAAACAGCTTGTAAGGAATTTATTTCGATTAATTCAAAAAACACTACGAAAAACGGTAGTATTTAAAAACCAGAGGACTATATTCTTGTGCCGAACTGACACTGTAAAATAGGGTGATTCAAAATATTGAGCTAAAGTCCACTGCCCAATCTAAGGCGTATGCCCGAACTACTGGGATAACCCTTGTATAACACGGTTAATTCGTTTCGTGCAGTATCGAAACCGTGTTATAAGAGACTTTTTTATAAACAGTTTCTTTACTTATTTTTTAACCTAATTAAGCATGTACATGATATAAATCATGTTCTGCGTTACATCTAAACCGTGTTATATGAGACCTTGAAATAATGTAAATCAAGGAATATGTACCGTGTTGCATCGAAATCAAGCCATAAGATGCATGTTTTTTAATAACTGAAATTTCAGCTCAATAGAACATACACGAGAAAACTGGCTACGAAAACATACATAGACCCGCTGATTTGAAAGTAAGAGTTTTTATAAACGATATAACTTAATTATATTACCTAGCCCAAATTGAAACTTATGCACAGCAAGAAAAAACTTTATAAACTTTCTTTAGTAAGAACAGAACACTTTCTATAGGAGAAAAAAAAAGAGATCTTCTATAGCAATAAAGTTCGTCTGAGCAACAACAACGAAAGAAAGTATAAAATATAAAATAAAATAAATAAAATTATTCAGTTTATTTTATTTCATACTAGTGGCAACCGCACGACTTTGCCCGTAGTAGAAAATTAAAGTCTTTTTTTCGCCTGTATATTTACAAATAATGTAGGATGAATTTCTCGCCAATCGGCTTGCCTATGTTACGGTTCCACGTTATGATAACCTGGCAGTTTACTCGTGCATCTTATGATACTTTTGCTCGGGAAAATGTTCTTAAAATTGGAATAGAAAAAGAACAAAATCGAATTTTCGAAAAATTGCTTCTAGGTGAACACTCCCATGCTACAAAATAATTGTGTTCCAAATTTCATGAAAATCGGCCGAACGGTCAAAGAGCTATGCGCGTCACCGAGATCCTGACAGACAGAGAGAGAGATCCGGACAGAGAGATATCCAGACGGAGATACTTTCAGTTTTATTATCAGTAAAGATTTTGCTTCGACTGCATTTTCTATTTATCATTTGCCAAATTTAGCTTATGTTTAATCCTGATGTTATTTTCTTACAAGGCATTGGAAATAAAATAATGTTTATCTTTTTGCTTTTAGAACACTGATGCGAAAATTAAAGTATGTATAAAAGTTAGTGTTATACGGGGAAACTAAACTTTTGAGTCGAAGGCAGACAATTTTTCCCTAAAGTTTCATAAAAACAAAGTAAAAACTTATTACAGTTATTATCATAAATTGTTAACAGTGTATTGAACAAAAATAAAATTCCTTCTTTAAAAATTCGTGTCACATCAAAATCGTCTAGTATTTAAAATTAAGTTTTGTACCGTGTAATATCGAAGCCGTCTTGTAGAAGTACTGTGGTATACGAGAGACGCCTGTATATATTTTATGTAAAAGCTTTAAAAGCTGCTTGCCGTATCTAGTGGTCAGAGAAATCTGACTGAGACAGGAAGGTCCGGGTTCAAATCCCGGCTCGGGCATGGACGTACTTTCTCTCTACTATCCTTTCTTTGTGTGAATGTGTCATTATGCTGTGAATGGTTGCCTACCTAATAAACGGGTCCTTATGGCATTTGTGTACTGTAGAAGTCGGATTTCACACCAAATTATTGAACAGTTGTAAAAGTAAAGCAGCGCACCCCAAACTGCCAATTTTTTTACTTATTTTTTCAAAGTTTCAGCCTCATGCGCGAACTGAAGAATTCAACTTAGAATTTTTTCATTATTTTTTCCCGACTGAGGATACCAAATTAAAACTTTTGAGAGATAACGCGGTTGAGAAATAAAGAAATCGATTTTTTCGAACCCCTATTGTAAACACGCAAGGGTATCCCCATATAAATAATAGCCGATGATCGAGTAACCCGCGTCTTTCAACAATGAAACTCGCACCACGGCATGATCATTTGATAATATGTTTTCGTAATGTTTATTATGCAGAGAAAGAGGCTTTATTGTGACAAGCCTTAACTCTTAATTCTGGTTGGCATAAAAGAATATCGCGGATTTAAAAAAAAATCTATTCCCTAAACTATTATACTTAGCACTATAAATGATGAAAAATAAAGAAAAACTGAAAGTTCTTTCTTTTCACTCACAAATGTTCGATGTGCGTGCCTTTCGTAACGCGACACGCATCAATAACATAGATGTTAGAGTGTTTCACAGTCAGTTTTTTGTAATGCTACACATATGCGATATTTCAGTTCTTGCTTTGCTGTTGGCAATGGTGGTTTATAAACCTTAATGGTCTTTGACGAAAAATCATTAAGAAGTCTAAGTAATGTTAAACTTTAAAAAAAATCGATTTTTTTGAAAAAAAAAATGTTGTATTTCCATTTATTCTGAACACTTTGGTTACAAATTTTTATCGATATGAGAAAAACTTCCCGAGACATTAAAAAAAATATATTCGGAATTTGCGTTTGGCAGTATACAGCGACGCCCACTTTAAACGTATTTTTCTCAAAACGCAAAATTTGGAGTTTCGCGCATTATATTTCAAAAACTTACTGTTATATTGCTTTGAAATTTTCTGTGAATGTTTTTTGTAACTTCTTTTAAATTTTGTACAGCAATTTGATTTAAAAGATGTGGAAAAAATATTTTTTGACACTTTTTACCCTCAATTCCCAGTTTTTCAAAGAAAGTTTAGGTTTTATAAGTTAAAAAAATATCTAACTTTTTAAATTTTTTTGAAGAAAGGATGTATAGTATTTGATTATGATATATTTTTGCAATTTAAGACCTTTTTTGTAAACATTAGCCTATTACTTAGCTCAGCATAATGCATGGAGTAAAACATTCAGTTTTCACGATTTCGAAAAAAGGCATTCAAATTTCTCTATTTTAAAGACAATATTTTTTTATTTAAAACTTATCTAAGTATACTAAATTGTTTACTGATATATGAATTTTCAATTATAAAAAAATGAAATTGCTGAATTGTTTTTCTTAGGAGGTACAGATTTTTAAAAATCCAGCTCTCTTTCTACGCGCATTAGCATAGTAACACTATTTAATAACCCCTTAAATAACTCATATGGGCCCCTTAAATAACTCACTTGGGGTTAGGTTTCGGGTTCTCACTGGCCAACGCATAAAGGGTAAATTACCAGCACATGTACGGCCAATCCAGCGTTGCGGAACATCAGTGGCGCAGCGGAATATGTTAGTTAGACTCTGGGAAGGGGGGTGTTTTTACCCCCAAAACCGCCATGAGGGCTTGGGGAAAAAACACCCCCAGAGGTCATGGTTTTATTATTGTTGCAAAACCTAAAACATTAGTTAATACACGTATAAGGACTGTTGTGACCAAAAATCGCTTCCGGGAGGAATTTTAGCTTAGCTAGTGCAGAATATCGTCGCTTCAGAGCAACAGTAAGATATTTTAGTATTATTTCTGGGATTAGATATCTTACGTTGCTCTGAGACAACGATATGTACGTTTAAGTAGTTACTACTTACGTTCAAAAACACTTTCACATTTTATTTTAATTTTTACCGTGGTGGTAAAAAAAAATTGCATCACTCGCGCCGCAAAGGAGAGGAATATCATCCCGACTACATTCAACATACAGTCAGGCATCCTGTATCCCAGATGATTTGGGGTAATATTTCTGTTGGTGGGCATCACTTTGTGCAAGGAACAGCAAACGCTCAGGTGTATATTGGCATTTTGGAGGAGAAATTGCTCCCTACTACCCCGGATCACTTTACTTCAGTCCCAAAAGTCATTTTCCAGGATGAATTCGCTCCGTGCCTTAGGGCAAAACTGGTAAGTAACAATTTAAAAACCTTTATACTGCCATTAGACTTAAATTGACACGGGGTTAAGTAATTTTCTTTCTCTTAACTCCAAGGCAGGTTCAAAAATGGGAAACGAGCATGGAGTCAGCAGTTTGCCTTTTCCCGGAAACAGCTCCGATCTACGTAAACAATTATCGGATTCCTGCAGTTAAATGTTTATTTCATAAGTTTTGCAGAATTTCACATACATTCATCGTTAATAGGTCGACCAAAACTTCTCACGTAATCCCAATGTTGTGAAAATGCGAGAGTGATGCAATTTTTTTTACCAGCACTGTGTGTATCATTTATAGTGGTAAGTGTAATAATTTATGAAATATAATTTTTTTAAACCGGGTTATTCTTTTATGCTTACTCTGTACCATAAACTAGGTCGTAGGGATTGCAATACTGGACCAAATATGCAATTCCGATATTCGGTATTTTTAAAATGTGATACCGTAATAATTTAAAACACCAGTATTAAGAATTTCTTTATAAATGGATCAAAACAATATTGTTTCATTTCATAATTTTGTGCAAGAAATGCTTCATTTATGAAAATTTTTCTTGGAACAAATATAAAATGAAGAAACAAATGTTATAATACGATGTCAATAATAATAAGAAACATAAGGCATATATTGAATTGTCACTAAATCTGGAACTCGTTTTAGTGAACAATATTCCAGCAGTTGAAAATATTCTTTCTTAATTTACGCTGGTCGATGGTACTGTTAATAATGCGCGATACACCCCCTCTAATTGCTTCAAAGCCCTTCATCTTGTAAAAATGTGGTCTCTTGCGTGCTTATTTTAAACACATTTCGTGCGTGTGTATTTCTTTTCTATTGTGTGCAGATATTTTTTATTATCTAGCAAGTTGTAATTTCTGTTTGCGAGAGACAATTCCTTTCCAATACTTCAATACCATTTCAAAAACTTACTTTTGATCAGGAATGACTTGTGTTTGTTTGTGTAAGTTTGCTCCCTTAAGAGGATTTTCGCCACCAGCTCATGTGATTCCTAGTCTGGGCTAACGAGTGCTAAAAAGCACGAAACTGCAGTCCTCGGATGGAATAACTGAGCTGGTGGTGTATTTTAAGCACTTGTGTTTGTGTTTATTAACCTTTTGATTTAAAATTTAGGATGAACGTAACTAGATTTGATCTTTCTAGTTACTTTCTCTTTTTTTTTTTCATTTTATTTTGAAAACTCTTTACAATTTGGTAAATATATGAAAATATGTTCCAGTTGATTATGTCTTTCCTCTTTGTAAATTTTCAAGATACTAAAAATTCCTTAGTGTTACCTCGCCAAATATTCAGCGAAATACTGAGAGAGCACAGCACCCCAATATCGATGGCAACACGTCAGCAATTGTTATACTGAAAAGGAAAGGTTGATCTCAAAATTCAGTACAGTTGAGTCAAATATTAAACATTATATGAGGCAGTGAGAAGCAAAGTGATATAAGTAGCAAAATTAAAAATTTATAGATGACTAGTACAAATAGTAGGTGAACTTTTCCTCTGTCTTGGGACAAGAAATATTATTAGTAGCCCTGGTAGGTGATGTTATACTGCATGATTACGAAAAACTTTTCAATGGAAGCCTACCTAAGATCTTATCTTTAAACGCGTTTAACTAAAAACTTGAAGTCGTCCACATACACCCCTTTGCTTCTCACTGCCTCATATGTCATACAATATTGTTGCAGTTGATGGTTGAAATAAATTATTCATAGAATAAATGCATTCAGAGTTACAACCGAAGTTAACTTTTACAAAAGGGCAAACGAGCAATGAACGATACTTAAAAAATGAAAACGTGGTCCACATAAACGCACTAAAATTTTTTACTCATTGCTGTTCCATTAATTCGTGCTTTTGAAGTCAAAATTTTACATCAATAGAGTGGTTTGGTACCGAAAAAGATATGTACCTTTAAAATAAAAATAGATGTTTAATAAGTTGAATTGAAAACTCTTTAATTAAAAGTTATTTATTGTTTTCAGCTAATTGACAACTTTTTAACTAAAATATACGCATTTGTTATTTTTAGCTAATACCGAAAATGCCCGTATTTTACCCCAGCAGATACCGGTATTACGAAATTGAAAAAACACTCGAAATACCGGTATGCGGTATACTGGTATACTAAAGGGTATTTTTTTTAGAGGTATAGAACTTTAATTCGGGACACTGATTGATCTGGGGGCCATTTTGATAGTTGTCACTTGTTTTGTGTTTAGTTTGGTTTGCCATTTCATCATGAATAGACAACAGGACGATGCAGCATGCCACACAGCGCGTGTCACAAATGATTTATTGAAAAAAATGTTAGGTGAACGAATAATTTCGCTTAATGGACCCGTGAATTGGCCTGCAAATCATGCAATTTAACTACGCTGGACTATTTTTTGTGGAGCTGTGTGAATTCTCAGCTCTACACTGATAAGTCACAGACGATTGACGTTTTGGATGAGAACATTTGTCACATATCACTCACAAACGGTCCCCATTGCTGCAAAAAGTGATAGAAAATTGGACTTCCTGATTAGACTTTCTCCAAGCCAGCCGAAGTGGCCATATACCAGAAATCAAAATGGTAAAGAATCATCTTTCGAATAAAGCCAAACTCAAGGCGATTTACATCATTTAACGGTGTTTTATTTGAACCTAAAGTTCTATACCTCTAAAAAAATACCCTTTAGTATTGCTACAACTGTAGGTATTATCATGCACAATTTACTTTGAAAAAATGATCAGAATTGACTCTTTTTGCCACGACTTGAAAGCGAAAACTATGTAGCAAAATAGAATTCAATCGCATTTCCAGTTTATCAGCATACATACGTGCTATGTTTACTGAATAATACGATATAAAACACGATAGCAGTTAAACATACGCTTAACACATATTTCTAAATGCGTACACATATGGGAAGGGAAATTAAGTATTTTACAGATCCGTTCATAATTACGTCGAAACTAATGAATGTTTAATTAACAACATTATTTTCATGAGACTGAATCGCACTCCCCCCACCAATATTCGAATGTGTGTAATGATTCTTCATCCAGTCCTGTCACATATTTCTCATACTTTTCTCCTGACTACCCGATTCTTAATATTAGATCTTGTTTCGTCGTATTCCCCAGAAATCAAATATTTCTTCCATTTGCAGAAACGGGCAGATAGATATTAGCAATACAGCCGCCGTTCCATGATTGCCTCCACTAACACAAGTAGGTTAGTTAGCTTTCT
The DNA here is from genome assembly GCF_026930045.1 of Uloborus diversus. Classification (NCBI taxonomy): domain Eukaryota; kingdom Metazoa; phylum Arthropoda; class Arachnida; order Araneae; family Uloboridae; genus Uloborus; species Uloborus diversus. The sequence goes on along the minus strand of NC_072734.1, from coordinate 34,482,220 downwards.
GATTGCTTCACTCGATCACGTCAGGAACGTATGTCTGAGCGATGCTGTTTGATCAGCATTAACTACAATGTCGTCACACTGCAATGGTTCTGTCTCGAGCGTTTACTTCGAATAAGAACAAGAAATCGGGGGAAATGAGCAAATCTTTTAATCTTACAAATGCGACAATGATAGTTTCCGACAACAAAATATCTTACATATCTGTAAAATATTAAATTACTTTTCTGTAGATGTACAGTAAAACCCCAGTTAACTTTTGTTTTTTGTTTAAATTAGAAGTTAACGAAAAAATATTTTAGTGTAATTTCTAATATTAGCATTCATTCTTATTTTTTTCTTCCAATTCCATTGATCGTTACGAGTTTTAATCTCACAATTAAACTAGCAAACATTTTCATTTTACAAATGTCACAAATTTTATGATTTATATTTCGAAAATAAATTGTAGGCAAAAATGTTGCCGGAGCAATAATAAAGCTGTGGTTTAATCTGCGACATACAGTTTTATAAAACTTCAACTTGCTTCTTCATGGCTGAGCTTATTTTTAATTGTTTAAAGAATATTTTATGCTTCTTGTAGCTGTCTTGAATGTTTGAGCATTTTATACAGGGTGGTAATAATGAAAGTGACCCTATTCAGACCTTCGTAGAATCCGCGATGCTTGTCGGATTTTGATGGAACTTATTACGTACGTTATATTGACTTTGGGGAAAATAGTTCTGCAATGAAAAAAGTTCACATTTTGACCACCAGAGGATATTGTGGCGCCTAAAGAGGGACAGAAAATCAGTCAGAATCATTAAAAGTTATTGAATTACAGAATGTGCTCAGCGACTGTTCCAGTGACAGTAATTATATGGTCAAAGCGCATTATCGCGTGTTTAATGGTAGCGAGAAGAAACTCTCGAGGGATTTCCCCAACATGGTGTGTAATACTAGTTTTTAACTCAGGTAAAATCTTATTTCCTTCTCCATAAACACGATCTTTTAGGAACACCCACAACCAGAAGTCACGGGGACTTTAATCGGGTGAACAATTAGGCCATACTTATTCTGATGAAATAGTGTTATCCGTAAAGCTCAATCTTTCTTCTGTAAGTGCATGGTTAACGATTACAAAAGCACGTACAATGATCAATTGGTTCCGACTGTAAACGACTGTCTCTTTATATGTTTGTCTAATTTGCATAATGTATTTTTGGAAAGCGCCATCTGGTGGTCAAAGTATGAACTATTTTTTATTTCATAAATCTTTTCCCCATAGTCCATTTAAAGTGTGTATCAAATTTTGTTGAAAATCCGACTGGCAGCGCAGATTCTACTGAGGTCTGAATTGGGTCACTTTAATTATAGTCACCATGTACTTGCGTCGGAACTATTGAAAGATTTACTAACACCATTCTTTCATGATACTCAATTTCCTCCCCCCCTTCCCCCCACCACCAATTTTCGAATTGGTGTAATGATTCTTCATTACTTTCTTGTAACACATTTCTCAAACTTTTCTCGTGACTACTCATTTCTTAATATTAGATCTTGTTTCGTATCCTCCAGAAATCAAATATTTCTTCCATTTTCAGAAACTTCAGATAGATATTAGCAGCAATATAGCCGCCGTTTCATGATTTCCTCCACTAATACAAGTAGGTTAGTTAGAATTTTCGTAGCTTCACTCGATCACGTAAGGAACGTATGTCTGAGCGTTGCTGTTTGATCAGCATTAACTACAATGTCGTCACAATGCATTGGATCTGTCTCGAGCGTTTTTTTTAAACGGAGACAAGGGCCCTGTTTATGAAGCTAGACTCATCCCGGCGTCAACCCGGCTTCGCGAAATAAGGCTGTTTTATGCATCCAACCCGGCTTCGCGAATTATGCATCCAACCCGGCTTCAAGCCGCGTTCAATGCAGGAGCGAATTCCCTCCACCAACATTGAAGAATTATTGGCGAATTTTTCCCACAGTGCATTGCGTGGTCACGTGTCTCCTCCTCGTGTGTATTTATTTTGGTGTTGTTGTGCGTGTTCGTTTAGCGTTGGTGATTTTGTTTCGAAAATAATTTCTTCTAATTATGGAAAAATCCAACTGCAGCATTCTATGGGATAGCACCGAAACGAAAGCGTAAGGGAACGTAAAGGAGAATCCACGATTTGACGAAAACGGCTCTTCCCATCAACCCGGCTGCAATCCCCCTTTTATCCACCTTCCGCTTCAACCCCAGGTGAAGCCGGAGTGTGCATAAACAGGGCCAAGGAGTCTGGAGCAAATGATCAAATCTTTTAGTCTCATAAATGCCAAAACTATATGTATGTTTTACATAGCAAAAAAAAAAAAAGTTTTATTTTGGGTAAAATTCTAAATAATTTTTCAGTTGAATTAAAAGCAAAAGCTCTTTTAAATCAAAATATATTTCTTCTGAAATACACTTTTGACTAGTACATTTTATGACTGATGATAAAATGTTACTTTACTGCTAAAATAATGTTTGACAAATAACAACATTAAGTAATACTACGTACGTTTTTTTTTTGGTTAACAAGCAAAACCTTCACAAAATGATTTTTTTTTAAATTCGATTTTACCAAATACATTTTTAGTGCCCAGATAAAACAATATTTTGTTATACATTTTGTCCGCTCTTTTTTCCTTACGAATTTCAACCTACGTTTATTAATTTTGTAAATATTTAAACTTTACAAATACTGCATTTATTATTAGTTTTTGATTAATAATTATGTTTCATTGCAAAATACTTTTTCATCTCTAAAATCTGAAGTTATATTTTTAGAAGCAAAATTTCCAAAATAATTATTTTATAAGGATTTTAGTAATCACAATAATAGTAACAAGAAGCATAAGGAACTTCTTATATTTTGAATGAATTGTATGCTTTATCAATATTGACTATAGAAACGGGATTTTTATTATCATTGTTTTTTTCCTTGTAGTCTGTTTTCTTTTAGTTGTATTTTCTTAAGTTACTTTTTTTGTACTAATATCTGCCGATGACGCCATTTAACTGTTTGCCAAGAACAGTGCGAAGTTATAGTACTTATAAACCTAACTTTGTCATAAAGTTAACAAACTAATTTCTAGGCTGAACTTAAGAAAGCATAGATTTGTGAATTGTGGGCATTTCAAACTTTTTAACAAATACGGGTTTCTTATGCTTTCTTTAATTCAGTTCAAGTCATCAGCAGACAAGCGTTTTCATTTTTTTTTAAATACAAGAGTACAAATTTGTAATATTAAGAGCAGACTAACGGTAAAACTATGCGGTATATTCTTTTTATGCACCCTATAATTGTTACTAAAACGAAAAAAAGAACTTTTTTTAATTAATTAATTTATTTATTATTATTTTTGTTTAACACTGATACAGTATAACTTTCCAAATCTTTTGCATATTCTATCTCATTTTCTGTTTTTATTGCTTTTTATTTTCTAATATTTCTTTTAAACTTGATAAAATACGTTGTCTTTATTTACGTGTGTACGTCTTTGTTTAAAAAAAAATAGTCAGTGTACCTTCCTACAAAGATTATTCAAGTAAAAATATATTATGCCCCATTTTACTATATCAACTGCCCAAAAGAAGCTTAATTATATTAGTAAAAATAGATTACATACTCATTATATAGTTTATATTGCTTAATATATTAGCAAGCTTCCAAGGATTATTACTGCTTTATTTTTCTTTTGACTCCGCAGGCAGTTATATTAAAATATTAGCTAATATCATATTTAATAGGAAGTTAGAAACTACGATAATAGTTAAACATGAAAATAGGTAATTATTAGCTAAGTTATTGCTTCCTAGTTTAGTTTCCAAATGCGATTAGGGTAACATATTTTCAAATATAAAGAACCTAATTACCTTTAAGGTACACAACATTTTTCCCGAAAAGAAATTTTGGTGCTTAGTATGGTGCTTCATTTTTGTTTGCAATTATTTTGCTAATAAAGGAGTAATTTTTTTTTTTTTTTTTTCAAAATAACACATGAGAAATGAGGTCATGTGAAGCAAATAGCAATATTAACTTATTAGACTGAAACTTTTGCAAGCCTTAAATGTGAAGCTGAATTTGAAAGTGGTGGAATAAAAACTGAAATTACCAATAGCTAAAGCATTTTGCCCTCTTTCAAGATTACTCACGATCAATATTTCGGCAGTAAAAGCTAATATATTTTCTAATTGAAATTATTAACTGCTCGCCTCAACAAATTAATTACAATGATTAGAACTTACTGGTGGTTTAAAGTACACCAAAATAGAAGTTGCAAAAGCATACATATGGAAATGATACAAATGATATATGATATGATAGATAATTTCTTTATCATAATGAATGATGATAGAGAAATTACCAAGAAAAAAACGCAATTTCGATTTGCTTTTTAGTTTCTTTTACATACGGTAAAATGGTCCAGCTATAAGGTGGTCCAGCTAAATTACCACGAGATTTCACGTGACGTTCTTATGTATGTAGTATGTACATGTATGTGCGTATGTAAGTATGTACACATGTATCTCGCGTAACTCAAAAACGGTATGACATAGAATACTGAAATTTGGCATGTAGACTCTTATTTGAGTCCAGTTGTGAACCTTCCATTTTGGATACATTCGGATACTTCAAAATGGGTATTTTACACCGTTTTTGGGGATAATCAGTGATGATTTCAATGCAGACTCAAGGGAATTAATAACGTTTCGAACATTTAGAGATATATCGCCAAGCTTTGGTATTAGCAACAAATTTGACAAAAGATATTATTTTTCGAATATGGTTTCAATTTGGCGATATTTAGATACCGATTGCATCACGGTTAAATTTTCGATATTGGGAAAAAAATAATGTCCGTAAAAAGTTTTTTTTGCATCGGTTCGCGACAAACTAGGGGTTTAAATATTTGAAGTGTTTTCTTCCTTACTCTAAGGCACCATTGTGTTTAAATTGGCGTAAAAGAAAGCAATATGGTGCAAACATCGGCTCGTTTTCAAGATATATGGATATAGTTGTTTTTACACACACATGTAAAATAATTTATCAGTACCATTTTATTATTTATCTTGCATAAGAGTAACGCGTTAAAAACTTATTACAATTCAATTGTGACATTCGAAATCACATATTTCTTACATTACTAATTTATTGCTCTTGTGAAAAATTGTTACTATTTTATTCCTTAAAAAACAGAAACCCAATTTGGACAAGGAAAATAATTTTGTGCCTACACATGAGAGCTTAAGTTTCCATTCCATTTTTCGAAAATTCTTACATCCTTTCTTTCAGTTCTACCCAGGTTTCCAATAATAATGCAGCCTAATGGCGAACTAAAATATTTCTTTGTCGAGAACGTATGTCGAATAAAAAAAAGCGTTCATCTTTCGTGACAAATGATGTCGCAAATACGAGATCCTATTATCCTCATACAGAAAGGAGCGTTCGGCATTCATTAAGGGAAATACGATCTATCAAGGAATGAAAAAAATATTTAAGATCAGAACACTGTTAGGCGAAAGTGGTAATTTATGAAGCATTTTTAATGTTGCAGCATCTTGGATACCAAGTGTATTTTTTAAAGAAAGAAAGTGTAGAAATCTTCGACATTTTGCTCTATAATTTATCATATAATGCAAATATGTGTTCATGTTCCACAATTTATTTATCTTTTTCCTCAACAGGAGTTATTTTCATAAAATCAGACTTTGAAGTACTTTTTCTTGTAAGATTTAATGCACTCATTGAAACTAAGAATAGAAAAGTTTGTATCAAGGGTTATATCAACCTATTTTGCTAAATCTGTAAGTAAACATACTGTAGCACTGTAGCATATTTTAGCTTAAAAACTCAAATTCGGACGAACAAATAAACTAGGGTAATTTGCTGAGCTGGAGTTAATACACAAACACGCATATATATATATATATATATATATATATATATATATATATATATAACATTTTAAAGAGAAAAAATTAGAATAGCATAAACCACAAGCCCAAAGATGCGTAAAGCAGTCAAACAAATAAGCTAGGTAAATATAAACAATATTAAAACAACAAACATACATGAAACCAGAACTCCCCAGCAATGGAAGCTTCATCCTAGGGTCAAAAGAACAAAAAATTATACTGAAAACTAAATGTAGGATGGAGTTCCAAAAAAAAGCTAAAATTCACAAGAATACACCTAAAACTATACACTGGGGTTTCTTCTTGGTTATTAGAAGCCAAAGGCATTCAATAATAACCCTCCACTGCACCGTTAGCAAAAATTCAAAAGTCTTATCCATGTGTCCGGGTGCAAACTAAAATCCGTGATCATCATGTCAATATTCATGCCAGTCGATAAAAAATAAAACAATTCAAAATAAAAAGGTGTCGACCGTAAAAAACAGGTCCATAAATCTCGCAGGATCGACCGAAACACAAATCATCATTACCCAATGTCTACACGAGGTGGTTTCCAAAGGAAAAATCATAAAGTGACTTGTTAGGGTGGAGAGAAAAAAAAATGAATTTTTGATTTTCGGAAAAGGGGAAACTTTCAATTACTGTGTATGAGGCTTAGTAACAAATCTGTGAAACATTTTATTTTTACGACCTGATCTTGAGTCTGCGCATTTGACTTTAAATTTTGAAATTTTCGATTTTATTAGAGTTTTCAATTTTTTTCCAAATATTAGAAATGAAAAAAAACAGGACGGATGATTATTAAATGACAGAACAAGGCCTAAAATATTCCAAGATTTTTTTAAAAACCATTTTAGATTATGGTTTCAGTCTGCGAATTTCGCCCAAAGTTTCTCTCGAAATGTCCAATATTTTCAACGTATTGAACCAATATGAAGTTGTCAACAAGCAGACAAGCGTGGAGTCCTGTAAGATACAAACCCTATGCATTGATGAAAGAATTGAGGACATCCTGCGTTAACAAGACGGAAGAAGGCAAAATGCACAGGAACCTATTAAAGAAGACCACATTTTCTCTAATAGAGGGGTTCTATTTTTTTCACTACATCCTAGTGTGCACCCTTAACATAATATAATATAATAATATGGATGGGAAAACTAATGCTTAGCCAAATGCCTATCACCATCTTAATGTTTACTTCTTTGTAATTCTAAACTTGCATTTGTGCAATGAATAATTTCTCACAGTGCTTAAATGAAAAGGCTTTTTATTTTTCGAAAAAGGAGGCATAAATAAAAAAAAAATACACACAAACCTAAGAGCGTGGATCTCTGTTTCACAAAAAGCGTAAGAGGCACAAGAGTGATATATTTCTGATTTTATTTTATGTAGCCTTGTTTCCTTTTTGCGAGTCTCTGCTTATGACACAATCCTTCAGACTACTAATGGCCTCTAAGGTGTCAAGAATTCTCCCTTTTTTGCCACTAAAAGTCTGGCATTAACAAATAATGTTCTCTCCTTGGGAAGCATATAAGAGGCTTGCGTCTCCTTGTATTATTATTTGTCACCTAAGATCATCCGTCGCTTCATTTGACAATATGTCTAGATAATGAACCTTTTTACGTCTTTTTCATGTGTAGCACAAGAGATAGTAGAGGAATTGTTAAAAAAAGAAATTGTGTTGAGATATTGTATTTATAGTTTTTGGTATAGCAGTGAATAAATTGAAATGTTTCTTCATTTACAATATTTTCTAAATACAGTCTAACCTCCATATATCGAACGTCCACATATCGACATTTTCTATATATTGAAATCCCAGCAAATTTCTATGTTCATTACATAGAAAAATTGTTTCTATATATCGAAAAAATCTTAATACATCGTATTTTTTTTTTCGAGACATTAGTAGATTTTTTTTACACTTTAGACTATTTGTCTCATGAAAAATAAAGGTTAGGGGAGAAAATTATGTTCCCTAAAGGTTGCTACGAAACTCATAAGAAATCTGGGATTGAGGGGTGTGTAGAAAGGTCGTTGTTTCGTTTTGGAGTTCTTAAATAATTCCCTCAAGTTTATTTCAAATATCTTACTTGTAAGCAGTAAGTAACATTGTCAAATCAGTTTCAAGTTATCCCTTTTGTCTTTTGATTACAATTACTAGTCATTTTAACTGCAGTTAAAACCATTCAAGTTAAGTAGATTAATTTTTTACTTTTCTCTCGATTTGTCAAAATGAAAATCCCCTAAGTTGAATTGCCGAAGAATGAAGATGTATGAAGACACAAAAATGTAATTTCTATTATTCTTTTAATTATTAACTTTCATTTAATCCTTTTCTCGTATAAATTAGAAATTAGGTTTCATACACGAAAATTAGTTTTAATTTTAATGTTTTAGGAGATTTTTAGGATAAAATAAGATCGTTTCTATATATCGAAATTTCTATACATCGAATTTTTCCCCGGCAATTTGCTACTTCGATATATGGAGGTCCGACTGTAAAACATTGTTCCTGAAGTTGTCTATTTTGCGTGTGTTGTGTTGAATAAAGATTATTTTTAAATCGTTATATCCCAAACTAGTAAGACCATTTTATTTTAATTTAAGCATCAAAACATGAATTAAAATTTAACAGTATTTTGATCAATTTGGTCATTGAATCGCTCATCGATCATCCCTCAGTTGTTAATTTCAATATTATGGTTCGGAAATTAATTAAAGATAGTCATTCGCTTTTGATTTAAACATTCACTGATTTATTGAATCAGTGCTGAATGTGATACTTTAAATTATATATTAACCTTACTAGAAAAAAATAATCTATTACACGAATACTATAAACATCAAAATTTGCAATGCAAACTTAGATATCTGATGCGTTAAAAGTAATTCAGTAAACTTTACTGCTCGTTAATGTGCAACATATATATATATGGTTAAGAAAATAATTTATTTAATAAATCATTACTTTATTTCCAGATTCAATCGCTTCGGATTCAACTCAGTTTTAAACACTAAATCGGATAGTTTTGAAGTAGTATTGCTTAATTAAAAAATAATTAATCATAAAGAAACCGATGTCAATTAAACGAGAATCTGGTTAAAAATGGTTCAGATTAGCAAATCTGCTGTGAATTTTTGAACGGTGATGTGTCAGATTATATACTTAATTTGTTTGATTTTAATAAAATAGTAAAGTTATAATTTTGTGTTAACATAAAAAAAAGCAAAACGAGAATTGTATTTTTTTTCTTACAGCGCAATTGTATTCAAAAGCAAAAACTATGCGTGTGCAAAATTTTTAAATGTGATAACTCACTGTTTGTGTCGCTCTGTGTCACTAATTCTAAAGCTAGAGAAGACCATTAAGTTTAGGAGCCAGCCTTCAACATGACGTAGGAAGAGAAACAGTACATTACGCTGGGAGATCATTTAACTGGGTTAAATGCAGTTCTGAAACTGCATAGAATAAATGCGATTGTTTAGAGGGTCTTATACTTTGTCAACTATGATATGCAGCATAGTTATAGCAGTAATTTTTCAGGAGCGGATTTTATTTATAAGTGTTTAATTTGTGATAGAAAAGCATCACATTCGTTAATTTTTAATCATAAACATAAATCTGATTTGGCGTTCTTTGAAAATCTGTAAAGCATCCAATGTTTGTAAGTGACTTTAAAAAATGATATAGTACTCAAACACAAGCAAACGCTTGTAATAGTACTATTTTTCAATTACACTTTAAGATTTAGTTATATATTTAACATTTTGTAATTTTTTAGAAAATGTTTTAAACATATACAGTATTTCAAATATACAGAATAGTACTTTAAAATTACAAGCTTGACCTTATATATTTCAAAGTTATCTTAAATTTATGACGTTACTTCAGTTTGCATTGAAGTTAACATTTATTCATTATATAAAAAAATAAATAAAAATAAATAAAAAACGAATAAAAACACCGATTATTCAAAAAGTGTACTAGAAAGTAATCTTGGGTGCACCCAACTTTTTTAGGCTGTAATTGTGCCTTATTAATTGAGTCAAAAAATATACTCATTTTAGCTTTATTTTTCTGAAACTTGCAATTCCACTTTGGGTGTCATCCCCACACGAATTATACCCGGGGTGGACACCCCCGTAGTGACGAAAATGCGTTTTGCTTATTATAACAAGTTTGGTAATACTACCTCGAGCGAGGCATTTAACCGGACAGAATGGAACATTGCCTGACTTTCAAGGTAATAGGCCCCAAAGCCGCAATTTTACTTTTTCGCAATAAAATACAGGGTTAATATAAAAGAGTATCCCGGGTTTAAAAATTTATATTTCATAAATTATTACTCTTAGCATTATAAACGATACATAGAAGTAAAGGTACATTATGATAGTTTTTTTCCAACGTACGTAATTACGTAAACGTGCACTTCCCGCAATAGAGCAACCAGAAATTCCTTCAGGAGGGTGTTTTTTGGTCACAACAGTCCTTACACGTGTATTAACTACTGTATTAGGATTGGCAACAATGTTAAAACCAAGATCTCTGATAGGTACCCCCCCCCCCTCCCACTTCGCTGCGCCCCTGACATTCTGCAGCGTGAATTGGTCGTGCAGGTGATGATGATTTACCCTTCCTGCGTCGGCCTGCCAGATCCCCAAACCTAATCCCATGTGATTTTATTTACGAGGTTTCGTCAAAGACTTTGTTTTTACACCACCGTTGCATACACCATTGCAAGCCAAAAACCTAACTTTGTTCCAAAAAATCCAATTAAACCAACCAACATTGCAAGAACTGTAAGATCAGCATTACGAAGAAAAATTGACAGTGAAACACTCCAAAATGTAAGTTAAATTGGGGCGCGTTACGAAACTTGTACACTTTATCTTTATTTTTATGCGTCATTTATAGTGCTAAGTGTAATAGTTTATGAAATATAAATTTTTAAAACGGTAATATAATTTTATGCTGACCTTGTATTTAATTCAGTTTTTTGTCATGATAAGTTTTTTTTTCTTACAATCTAGTTCTACACTGAGAGAGGTAGGAGGTATTATCTTTTATTTTTTGTGAGCATATTTTTTTTTCTTTTAACGTTTCTGCTAATATGGATCGTGTTTCCCTGACTTTCTGTAGAACTGGTTACATTTTATTCACATACAGTGTAATTGAATTTTCTTTTATAAGTTTTAACCATCTACATAATTACAAAGCATATTTTTATTACTTCGAACTGCTGCGATAAAAAATCTCTTAATATTAAATATTATTTTATACATATCTTCATCCATAACATTTTTGTTTCAAAATACTGTGACTTACCCTCGTTGAATTCCCTGTTCCAAAGAACTTATCTTCTCAAATTAATCAGCCATCCAAATCGCTAAGGCCCCAGAGACATTGGATGTAATCCACATAGAAGCTTATATCCGGTATCCGAGTAATTCTGGGGCGTGAAAGACTAATACCAGCAACAAATAAAATGCCCAGTTGTAGATCCATTAATGGCTTATCTGTTGAGAGACAAGCTTTGGGTATTTTCTGCCCAAGGGTATTCCTTGATGCATATATTTTCATCTATTTTATTTCATTAAAATCATTTTCATTTCTTTTTACAAGTTCCATGATTTAAAATTTTCGCCTATGAAGCCCAATATATCCATCCCCGAAAAATGGTTTGACTTGGAATTAAAATTTTCAAGCATGCAATGTATGATTATAGTAATTCTTAACAATTTATTTCTAAAGCCCTTTTTAGTACACAACTAGCAGTACTCGCACGGCGATACCCTTGCTAGGAATTTGAAGAAAGTCCCCTGAATGATAAAAAAAATCCACGATTCCTTCTAGCCCTTCTGATGTGAAATTATCATTTTTCTTCAGCTAAAATGCGTACACACATTTTCAAAAACCTATTAAAGTATCTTTGGATTTAAAATCTATTCGCCAACACAAAAAAAGATTAACAGTACTTTAAAACTCAAAATAATCCTTCAACTGTATAGTTCATGACTTAACGCGCCAAGCAACCACTCTACCATAAACCTGCCCTTTGGCGAGTGTCGTGTTTTTTTTTTTTTTTTTTTTGCAATTTAAAATGTTTTGCCAAATAAATACTAACATAATAAACACGTTATAAAGAACAATCACAATTGAATAATAAGATACATGAAATTATTTACTTTGATAAGTAACTGTTCAACTATAAGAACAAAAAAAAAAGTTGTTGAAATAAGGAAAACAAAACCCATAGAAAAATCCTACAAAGTCAAATTATGTACCTGATTTTCGAAAATAAAAACGCATTGAAATATCAGGTTGCTGTCCACAACAGTCCAAAAATAGCGTAGCTATCGGCACTGTCGGCGCGCACCCTCTCGAGTTAACTTACCCCGCCATCTATAAGGAATTCATAGAACTAAACAATTGATTTAACATTTAATTTGCAATTGCAAATATTTTGGGAACCGCATTCGAACGGGATAAAAAGTATCCTTTGTCCGTCTCCTGGTTCTAAGCTACCTGCCTACCAATTTTCAGCAAAATCGGTTAAGCCGTTCTTGAGTTGCAAATAGTGTAACTAACAAGACTTTCTTTTATGAAGTGTGAAGATTAAGATCTTAAAAATGTAAAAATGGCATCTTTAGTTGCGAGTCAAAAATAAAAAGTTTAATACTTGTAAAGAGGCGGTCTTTTTTTTTTCCTCGCACTTCTTTTTGTCGCTTGAACGTTTAAAAAATACGTCAAGATATAAGCTAAAAAACACTCTATACTGATTTCCAACTGTTTAACTCAAATATTTCCATGTAAACATTTTGGACAAACATTTTGGGGGTTGCAACTACTAATTACAGTCAGTTTCAAACGCATTCAGCCACCGAGGGTCTGTTTTTCATTTCTAAATTTGTATATGTATGTGCGCATTTATTTTGTGTGGGTATCAGTTTCAAAATACTAATAAGTAAACAGAAAACATTTTAGACAATTAATTTTATTTTACTCACTTGTCAGATTTCGTTTGTAAACATACTAGCTGGATTTCTTTTGTTAATATTATAATCGCTTGTCAAGGACTGATGGGTGAAAATTGCTTCTACATTTGAACAAATAAAATGCCTGTTTGGTGATATTTTGTTAGTTTATATTTTAATTATAACTTCAGTGGATGAACTCTAACTTCCAGTAGATAGTGTTAATTGTTGACCAATTTTGTCGTTTTTTCATTCCCCTGAAATTAGTCTTACCAGTAAAACAGTTAATGTACTGGATCTAGTTCTGATTTGTCAAAACAAAACTCTTTTTTTGCCTCTCTAGCGTTGCAAAAAATATTATCTGTTTCTAAATAAAATTACTCAATTTTAAGTGATTGAAAAGTGAAATAATGCCGTATTACAGGCTGTCGCGCAAGTTTCATTGTTAGCAACGTCCGCGTTACTCGACCAGTGAATTGGTCAATATTATATACATGAGGATATAACTAAGTATTATTAGACACATAAATATCTTAACCACAATTACACAAGCAGATGGAGAAAAGTAAAAAGATTTTTCACTTCAAATTTCATTTTCATTTAGCTGATTTAGAGTTCCTCATATAAAAAAATAATTTATTATTGAAAAACATAACTTGAATAAAAAAAGGGAAAATAATAAAATCTATCTTCTTTTTATGCAGGAATGCGATGATAGACCTTATTCATGTTTTTAAATTTTTATTAAAAAAATGTTTGCAGACAATAAAAGAGATTCTTCACAAAAAATATTTAGTAAGAAAGAAAATTGGTTCATTTGTGAGAAAACTTTCAATGAATATTAATTTATGCAGGAATATTATTTCCATAACAATAGAAAACAAATTCGATCGAATGATACAAAACGTTTTTGCACCTTCGGGCAAAAAAAGTCGACAGTGGTGTCAAACAATGAACTCTTTTAAAGTTTCAGTAATTTATTCCAAAGTTTTATTTTAATAAGTTTTCATCACATCTTCTGAATTTTCTTTAATAACTGTCGTGCTAAACACCCTCTTTTTCCCCCTCTTTTTTTTATTGTTTTTGTACAAAAACCATGGCATAATATCCTAAACCCTTAGGTGCTTATCAATTTCTCTTTCATTTTACTCTATACAGCTCATCATTATGGTAATGAGAAGAAGGCCGTAAACATGTTAGCATGTGGAACTTGAGAAAATAAATACAATAATGATTGCGTCACACAGACATGTATTCTCACGAACATATCAACAATAAATTGCAAGTAAAATTTTGTTAGTCTATAGAATGTGAAAATATAGAATGTGAAAAGTTGATTTTATAATAAGATGAATTGTTAATTGAAAATACTGTTATACTTTCATGCAAATAATGTTAGGGTCATTATATCTAGTTTTTTTGTAAAAAGATACAAACTTTAGAAAAAATAGTTTACGAATATACAAGTTTTACTTTAAAACTGTTTCTTATGCATGTAATTGAAATTTATCGTAAAGTTTTTAGACTAAGACAGTTAAACGCTCCAATGATAGCCGGTGCTCCTTCAACAGAGATTCCTGTTTTGACTGATGAAAAGCTAGTTTTTAGGCCACAAATGATTGACGGATGGAAATATTTGCATCCAGAAGAAATCAAATTGCAATCACGAAACTAGGCAAGACTATTCTAGTGAAATGTTTTGCAAAAGATTTCAATTTCGACGCAAATGAGATACGGGTGAGCGCGTTATGCGCGCATGAGATGCGCAGTTAGGGTAGTTTAAAGACATGATGTTTCACACTATAGGGATATTCGAACGAGTTGTCGCCGTGAATGAGCGTTATTTTCACTACACTTGGTGCAAATCTAACCCGGCCGCGTTGTAATGCTGTGATTCGGATCTGAAGAGCCTTAGCAATGCTGCCAGTTTAGGTTTTCTCCAACAATAAAAACGCCTCTGGTTTTCTAGAAATGCCTCTAGGTTTTCTAGTTTAGAAATTTTAGCGATCCAACTAGAGACATAACAGGTGGCAGTACGAACAGTTGTCGGACTTTGAGAAGCGGCATAAAGTAAGCCTTAGAAAAGTAAGTTGGTCAAACAGGTGTATTGACTGCCAATTCAATTCAAATCGATGCTCGGTGCTAACTACAATGGATCAGGAAAGGGATAGCCAACAGCTATGGAGAGTCAGGATGTTCCAAAAACCCAGATCAATTAGAGGATTGCTCAATCATAACAGCGGCCACTTTCACCCCAACAGTGCTTCTTTCATCTTTTCTCCCTTCAGCCATCCGAAGTGGTTAAGTGAAACTAAACCACTTGGAAACGACTCTTCCGTCGCTGGGATGTGAAGCCGACGTGTACGAAGAAACTTGCCACTGACTTCAAATCATGGGCAGTATCAATTGGATTTTTTTTTCGTACTGCCTTGAAGTAAGACCGGCCATAAGCGAGTGATCTTAAGCCATAAATTACGTCTCAGACTCTGTGCTGAGGACCACCACACTCACGTAGACGCGGTCAGGCGTTGCAACGTGATAAATAATTTATTAGGAAATACTTTTACAGTCGTTTTTAAAGGCACTATAACGGCCTGCTTTTACGCAGATAGTATTGTGAATGCTATCAAGTCACACAAGTGCCAGTTATTATCAAGAAAATACTATTTTAACATGTCTTCAAGGGCTATGACATTCTCCAACGACCTTCTAGATCACAAGATCTCTCTCCAGTACAGCACGCTTGGGAGATACTTGGAAGGCAGCTGCAAACAGCTGAATAAACTGTTCTGACTTAATGACTGTTTACATTTCTCGCACGGGTCATTAGTGACTTATTTGATTCGATACCATGCCGTGCTTCAGCTTGTATAGATGCCAGAGGTGTAAACATTTTTATTACATAACATCTTAATAATACAATCTTTTATTCCAAATTTCTAACAACCTCCTCATGCACAAGTTTGCTCAGAGTAACTATTTTACTTCTGGGTGCAAGATGAATATACTATTTTGCAACAGATTGCGCGTTTTAAAAAGGAAAGGCTCTTCTGGATTACATTTTGTTCAAAAATATGTACATGTGTACTTTATTATTAATTTTTTTTATGTTTAGTTAAATTTAAATTAATTGGTATATATATATATATATATATATATATATATATATATATATATATATATATATATATATATATATATATATATATATATATATAT